>NW_027256882.1:72179015-72514015 GCF_029215685.1 Pituophis catenifer annectens | reverse complement strand
TATGGACTAGGCAGCTCCTCTGTCTCGCTATCTTAGCTACACCCATTTCCAGCATCAGAGTAAAACCCTTTTCCGGCATAGAAGGCTTTCTATGTCATCCCTCCTGAGGCTGTAAAATAGGAACAACACACTTGTGTTGCTACCACACAAAAAAGAATAGCACGTTGATAAAATAAACAGGGAAGTTCAGCTACCATGGGAGGAATTTCGAAGTTACTCTTTCAATTAAATTCTACTATCCATTTAGTTGGGTTACACATTGGTTTTTTTTAAAAAAAAACCTTTACCCTAAGTGACAACTTTATTTTTACTATCTCCTAACTTAGTGGTACTCAACCTTTTCTATGCCACATGCCACATGCCCCTAGGACATGTTTGATTAATGTTCCCACTACCTACAAAAGTGATTGTGACTTGACTCATCACTAAGGGACACGAGCCATACCTTGTCGAACCCTCTGAAATTACATCTCACACCCCAAGTGGGGAATCCCTGCCCTAATTGGTGTAATGAGAGTCAGTTTGGCATAATGGTGAAAGCATAAGCTTAGAAACTGAGAGACCATGAGTTCTAGTCCCACCATAGGCACGAAGGCAGCTGGGTGACCTTTGGCCAGTTACTTTCTCTCAGCCCTGGGAAGTAGATAATGGCAAACCACTTCTGACATCTTGCCAAAAAACTGCAGGAACTTGCCTAGGCAGTCTCCAAGAATTGGACACAATTGGATGGGAGAAAAAAACCCTGAGATGTAATGGATTAACATTTATTGCTATATTATATATTTATATTTTAAAAAATATTTTCACGGTTTTATTTGAGCATAACTGGTTTTCTTTGTAATACAATCTACATGTATCTTATTTTATATGTTCAAATAGAGTCTGAAGGTTTAACCAGCCTCTCAAAAGGGTTCATGGCACAAAAAGGTTAAGGATTCCTGGTTAGAAGCCAAGGGGCTTGGCAGGCACGTAAGCCAAAGCAAGCATAAATGCATAACATTGTTTGATAATAAAGTTGGGGTGAATAATTTGCAGTTCTCAAATCCTTTTCTGCTCTCCTAATGTTGCTCTCACCATGTTGTCAGATGTTGATGTATCTATTTCTGAAAACCAGGAACTTGAATAATTGGCATTTTTAATCCAGAAACATGCAAAAATTGTGGACTAGGTCCAACAAAGTCTAATACAAGGAGGGGGGGAGGGAGGGAGGAAAGGAAGGAAGGAAGGAAGGATTTCTTTGTTCACTTTGCACCTTTGTGCTTTATGGTCTGTCATCTGTCCAGACCTCCTACATCTGTTACACGGCAGTGATACAGAAACGAAGCAGGCCTAGAGTTTGTCAGTATGTGGAACAGGCTAATTATCAGGAGAGGGAAACACTTTATTCATAGATTTGTTTTGGATTCAGAATTCTATAAACAGAATCCAATGTTTGTAGAAAACAAAATGTTTTTGCGGACTAACTCCTTTCCCCACTTTTCCTGAACCAGTTTGCCCTGAAAATCTACCAACTGTACATTTTGTTTACTTGCTGTAATCCTTGCCATTCTTTCAGGAGCTCGCGATGACATACATAGTGCTTCCTCTTCGCATTTTATGCTCACAACAATATTGAAGTGAGATAGATGAATCTGAGATACAGGGACTGTGTGTGAGTGGCCTAAAATTATCTCCTTTGTGTCTATTTGAACCTGGATTTCTCTGGCTATACACCACCTTAATTATTCTGCCACTGGGAGAGAAAGACAATAGGGATGTTGCATGACTCCCAGCTTTGCCCATATCAGCAGTGAGGGTTGAGGTACCAGTAAGCAGCTGCTACCTAAGATAAAACAATGGCAGGGCTGGCCTTTTAGGAATACTGCTCTTTTGTTCAAAGAGGGTGCATAATTAATATATCTTTGATTCTTCTATTGTCTCAAAAGAGGTGATTATCCCTAGAAAACAATAGAATTATTGATATATTCAAACTCTGGCTGGGTAAAAGCTACCATGCTACTTGCCAGTGCTGATATTGAGGAGGGAAGCAGTATTGTTTCTAGAATAGTTACTTTATAGAGCAGAGAGGTCCAGTTATCAAGCTGTCCCAATAAGAAGATGCCCATTATGTTCCTGGACCTTTTTGCAGGTAAGGAATAATTGATGCACGCCATTGTCGAGACTACTAAACTGGAGCACCATGTGTGCCTGGTTGATAATAATGTCAATGGAGAGAAGGGAAGGGGAAGGGGGAGGGTAGAGGAGGAGGGGGGACTAGAAAGGTGAAAGAGCAACATCTCAAAATGGCATGTGGCAAGTAAAAAGGAGAGAAGCAGAAGATTTAAGCAAGTGTAGCATATGTGTAACACAATCCTTTGTGTTCTTGAAATCTGATCTAAAGATCTCAGCTGTTGTAAGGTGTTTTGCTGGGGAATGCTATGTGCTAAATGTGAAACGATCTGATCGCATTCTTTATTAAAATATATGATCTCCTACATGCTCATACATAAAGTGAACAAAACAAAAAGATGATTGGTGCTTAGGAAGCTGCCCTATGCGATCATCAGTTGGCAGATGTTCTGCTGGATTTTAGACAAGAATGTTTCCCAGCTATTTATAGATCCAACAGGGACAAAGCCATGCACACTTGTATTTTACCAGTAATCTATAGTCTTTTCTTAGACTTGGAGTTGTATAGGCGCTAAATATTATCGAAAAAACGGACAGTACTGTCATTCATTTTCCTCTTGAAGTAGTTGCTAATCCAGTCTAGCGTTGTATAATCAGGAAAAAAAGCAGCCCAACCAGGAAACTGAGGCTGCCAGAGACAACAATTAACAACAACAACCCCAGACATGAGGCATTGACTTCCTTGTTCTCCTTGGTAAGGAAAATCTAGTTATTACTGGAAAGGAAAGTATGTGTGGATTTGTCTTAGCATTATATCTGATCATATTGTCAACTAAGACATGCTCTAACTCATTATCTTAGTATTATTTTCCTTACAATATTTGTGTCCCCCCCCCCTTCTCGGTGCTTTAATTGTTTTGAGTGGACACATTTTCCACCAGTTGCTAAATATAATGGGTTCCAATGCATCTGTTTACTTCTGGAGCATTATTAAGACAGGATCCTCTTTATATAAATACAAAATCATTTTTCATAATCTAGTTACTACAAGATGATGACCTCTATTTGATCAGGTTCTCTGATAATATGGAATTTGAAAATTGATGAAAAAGCAGGAAAACTGGCCAGCAGGACTACAAAAAGATAGGACACCAATGTTATTGCCAAAGTTTTGATGTGCGTAATGTTATCTCTAAACCATCTAATATGCTGAGAGCCTAAATAAATATAATTCCTGTTTTGTTTTTCAAAAATCTTTTCTCACAAAATCAATTTTAGACAATGGCTTGATTGATGAAAAACAGCCCTTTGGTCATTTGGGCTGTGTGTTCTCTCCATTACTCTTCTCTTTCTATGCCAAAGACTGCATCTCGAAGGATCCCTCTGTTAAAGGCCTGTCCTGAAGTTTGCAGATGATGCAACAGTCATTGGTCTCATTCAAGATGATGATGAATCTGCACATAGATGGGAGGTAGATCAAGTGGCCTTGTGGTGCAGCCAGAACTATTTGGAGCTGAAGACTCTTAAAACTGAAGAGATGATAGTAAATTTTAGGAGTAGCTCTCTTATTCTACCACTTACTGCAATACTTATTTACAATACTTTTGTATAACAATGCTTATTACAATTACAACACAGTATCAACAATAGAGACCTTCAAGTGTCTAGGTTCTATTCTCTCCAAGGACTTGAAATGGACATTACAACCATCATTAAAAAGGCACAACAAAGAACATTCTTCCTGCATCAGCTCAGAAAGCTCAGATTGCCCAAGGATCTGCTGATACAGTTCTACAGAGGAATTATTAAGTCCTCCATATTATTAATTAATTAATTATTATTGGTATCTCAATAACTGTCTGGTTCAAGTACAGACTTGAACGGATAGTTAGGATTGCAGAAAAAACAATCACAACCAGCCTGCCTTCCATTGAGGACCTGTATCCTGCACGAACCAGAAAGAGGACTGTTAAAATATCTACAACTCCCTCACATCATGGGCAGAACAACTAGACACAAAAATAGGGTTTTTTTCTCCAAGCCATCACTTTGCTGGATTCTTAATTCCCACATCACTTTCTCATTTTGCATCTTCTCATCTTCCCTACTATCTTCTCCTATTGATATCTTATGATTTATCAATTGTTGTTTGTAACTATTATTTATGATCTATGACCTATTACTTGCTGCTTATGTGTACACTGTGAGCTTATGCATCAGAGATAAATTCCTTGCGTGTCCAATCACATTTGGTCAATAATTAATTCTAATCTGTTCTATTCTGTTCATCAAAGAGTGTCAAAAGGTGGATATAACTATTACTGTGTTTTCCCCAAAATAAGACCCGGTCATATATATTTTTTTTGCCACCAAAAAAGGCACCAGGCCATATTTTTGAGGGATGACTCACCTCGCGGCAGTGGCACTGGCAGCCCCATCCAGCAGGAACCCACTGCCGGCCCACTTCTTCTGCGGTTGCTTGCCACTGCTCGCATGTGTCGCCCCCCGGCCTCCATTTTGCCATCAGAGGCCTTCAGGACAGGCCTCTGCAGCCAAGAAACGGACTCCAGATTGTTGTGCACAGCTCCCCCTGGCCTTGTTTCATCATCAGAGGCACGCATCAATCTGGAGCTCTTTTATCGGCTGCAGAGGCCTTTCCTGAAGACCTCTGATGGCGAAACGGAAGCCAGAGGGCACGGTGTGTGTCAATCTGGGGCTCTTTTATTGGTTATAGAGGCCAGAGGTGACACACAAGCAACCGCAGAGAAGTGGGCTGACAAGGCAAGGCATCAGGGTGTTGAGGCCTGGCTGCAACTCTCTCAAGGTAAGCTCCACCCCCCATCCTGACCCTAGCTTGATTTTTACCCATGCGCCTCACCCAACCCTGTACAACCAGGTTCAATGGAGTGTGTGGGGTTTTAATTAGGGCTTAGGTTTTTTTTGGGGGGGGTGAGCTTATATTGGGCGCATGTGTAAAAATCAAGTTAAGGCTTATTTTCGGAACAGGTCTAATTTTTGGAGAAACACAGTAGATACTTTTTGATGCACCGATTAGATACAGGACACTGAAGAATTTTGTTTCAGTGGGCAAAGTAATACTTAGTATTCCAAAAAAGTGGCTTTCACTTTCCTCAACTTTCCATAAAATTGGTAGTATTTCCTTTCTTCCCTTCCCTTCCCTTCCCTTCCCTTCCCTTCCCTTCCCTTCCCTTCCCTTCCCTTCCCTTCCCTTCCCTTCCCTTCCCTTCCCTTCCCTTCCCTTCCCTTCCCTTCCCTCCCTTCCCTTCCCTTCCTTTCCCTTCCCTCCCTCCCTTCCTTCCTTCCTTCCCATCAGAAGCCTTGTTCATAGTTCCATTGCTGGCAGAAAGCCCATTAGAGATTCCAAAACTGAGATCTTTCCCTGTTGGAATGTAATAACTTTGCATTGTCCTTTGGAAGGGAATAATAACCAATGCCAACTCTACAGGTAGTCTTCAATTTACAACAGTTCATTTACTAACTGTTCAAAGTTACAATAGCACTGAAAAAAGTGATTTACAACCGTTTTTCAGACTTACAACCCTTGCAGCATACTTATGATCAGGTGACCAAAATTCAGTTGTGGTCGTAAGTCTAGAACCACCTGTATTCTCTTCACAATCAAATCACAATAGTCTTTTCCCAAAAGTATATATTTATTTACATTTAAAATGGATTGTTTTCTTTTACCTTAGGTCCGTTGAGTTTTATTGTGCTGATTTCATCTTTATTATTGCAGGACGCTATATTTAAAAAAAATGTTTGATAACGTAACAAATAAGGAACAGAAGTCTCACATACCTAATTTTTACAGAAACGTTTGAAGCTGATGATTAAGTGTACGAATAGCATATATTAGGTTTCATCTGGATTCACTGAGCTCTGTTTGTTAAAATTAATCTGAATCAAGCACATCATTCCAGTGACTGCATGACCACAAATGCTCAGAGTCACGTTGTTCCAGAGGCATCACTGGATTTGCTTGCTTTAAAGAGGGTTGGTGTGCATTCTCAGATCTCCAAAATTGGGCAAGGGTGTGGGGTTGATGACTGGCTGGAAAATTACTAGATATTAAAATGTATTCTGTTCTCTGGGGCAGTTAAACAGAAGTAGCATTTCGTAATGGAAAAACATGTCACCTGATGTCACCTGGAAAACCAAATGTTGTATAACATAGCAGTGAGTCTGACTTGCCTTATTCATCACAAACAGTCTCATCCTTTTATTTATTTCTTTTCTTTTCTTTTCTTTTTATAAAGACTCTGTCCCTTGACATTCTAAGAAGATGAACTTCAAGAAGAAAAATGAACCCTGAAAAGAAAAACAGAATCTGGTTAGCAAAGTAGCAAGTATGGCATCTTGGGAACTTCATGGATTTTCCCCCTCTAGAAGTTATGCTAGAAAAATGGGCCGTGGTGGCACAGTTGTTAGTATGCAGTATTGCAGGCTGACTCTGCCCACTGTTAGGAGTTCAATCCTCACCGGCTCAAAGTTGACTCAGCCTTCCATCCTTCCGAAGTCGGTAAAATGAGGACCCAGATTGATGGGAGCAATATGCTGACTCTGTAAACTGCTTAGAGAGGGCTGTAAAGCACTATGGAACACTATGGAAAGGTCTAAGTGCTACTGCTATTGCTAAAAAGAAATGAAACCAAGGTAGCTAAGAAAGCATAACTGGATTCTAGTCTAGTCTACTTGCTTAAAAGCTTATGCTTGAAACTCATGGCATGAAATTAAGTGTCATGTTCCAAGGTTCTGAAATAAAGGGAGGGGTTCATGAACAACACCTACCCAACGCCTATTCAACAGGAACCAGGTATTGTTCAGGCCTGCTGCAAGAACACAAGAACAATTGACCCTTTTCCTGGGAGTTTCCTTGGCCCAAAGGAAGAGGAAGAGGAAGGGAGGAAGGGAAGGAGGTGCTAGAACAAAAAGAGAAAAGGGGAAAATGGATATTAAAATACTTAGAAGTGGCTTGCTTAATGCCTCTTTAAAACTCGCCCTGCCACCTAGCAACCTAATTCAAAATAGACTCTGTATGGTAGGAACGGAATAAATAAAAGTATTGAAATAGCTTAAAAAAAGAAGAATTTGTGATGATGTAGATGCTCATCTAGATCAAAATGCTGAGGATGGCACTGTTCTCCCTTGCAATTTGTAAATAGCAATCTTTGATTTCACTTGCACCAGTCTAAAATTAACTTACTTGCACATGGCCTTTGCTATATTTTAATGTCAGTATTGTTGATGGTTTGCAAGTGCTTTTTCTACATTGTGAAAATTTGAATTTGTATGAAAGTCTAGTTAGGCTGAATAGCAGATAATTAAGTTATTGTATAAATATAATAGTTACTGATCAATACAGTTTACTATAATTTTCTCCCTTATCCAATATATACAGGTTCAGATAATGTTTTTAAGGTGATTTTTCTCTCTTGATTATACTTGAAGAGGGTTTTTTTTTATCTGAAAAGAAATAAAGGTAAAACTTCTTGTAAAGAAAGTCTGGACAGAAAATGACGAGAAGCATCTGAAAAGTTGTAACCAATGTACACAGTTTCCAAATTTTGTCAGCTAGAGTTCCACCTCCCACTGAAACTAAATCTGGAGATTTCTTCCTCTTTTAATAAATGTGTATAAAAGACACACTTTTATTAGTACATATGTATTTTCACACATACGTAGACATACACATATAGAGCAAGAAAAGACAGATCCAGGACAAAATTGCCAGTGAAGAAAAGACTATATTTATAAAATTATTGCATACACACAAATGTAAGCCATCTTCTTGTACACACACATGTACACATTTGCAGTCATAAAGAGAAAGAAAAAGTGCAGAAATCTGGGCTGACAAAGTGTAAAGCCACACATGCTTACTCTATAATACTAAGTACAATTAAGAAACTCTTACTCCCAGGTAAGTTTGTATAGATTTACTGTTATACGGAGGGCAAAAATCAGAAGATATAAGGGGGAAAAAATCGACACATGTTTTTGTGCTTGGCTGCAGGCACAAAAGCCAGCATGGTGCAGTCATTAAGGGTTGGACTATAACTGTGCACATCCTAAATTTTGCTATTTGTGGGAAACCAACTGCAGCCTTGCTTGAATTACTCTTCATGGGGGAATTGTCAGATTCATAAAGCTGAACTCCCAGGAAGTTATATTTTACATTTTCCCTTTCGCTGCTTCTGTATTACAGTTCATTGTATGCCAGAACTCCTTTGTTGGATGCTTCCCCTTGCCTGGTGAGCTGAACAAAATGCTGCTTAGGAAGCAATAATTTGTAACATCCCTTGAGCACTGCCTCTTTTTAAAAACTCGTGACTCTGTAATTGATGCTGGTAGAGGACTCCTGGAGGGCTAAGCTGTAATGGTGGTGGTGTCATAAGAACATCTTGACTTTTACCGCTGTTTCTTACCAGAATGTTCCCTTCATGGTTCCTCAATCAAAATGGTGCTATGAATGGATTTCTTTTTGGCTGAGTGACTGAGCTTCAAATGTGTTCAATGACTGAAGTTTCCTGAATGGATTAGGAAATTATTGCAAAAGGTTTTTTTTTTTTAAAGTAAAAGCAGTAAAAATGTTCAATAAATATCATAGGAAAGATGTAACAGAAAGCAAAGGTAGACAAGGTAGACATGTTAAACTAATTAACAGAAGAAAATGTATAAAAGGTAAAGGTTCTGCTTGCACATATGTGCTAGTTGTTCCCAACTCTAAGGGGCGGTGCTCATCTCCGTTTCAAAGCCAAAGAGCCAGCGCTGTCCGAAGATGTCTCCATGGTCATGATGCCGGCATGACTAAACGCCAAAGGCACACAGAACGCTGTTACCTTCCCACCAAAGGTGGTCCCTATTTTTCTACTTGCGTTTTTTACGTGCTTTTGAACTGCTAGGTTGGCAGAAAGAAAATTTATACACATATGGTATTAACAATCTTGATTTCAACATTAATTATCACAGTATTTTTTTTAAAAAGGAAAAAGAAAAAGAATAAAAAACTGGGAAATTATGTTGGAAACTGAACAATTCCTAAAAGTTGATCCTTATTGTTCAGGTTTTCTTCCCTGTCCTTCTAAATGAAAAAAAAAATTCTAATTCCAATTTTGACAATGTATTGCTGCTAATCAGGTGCAGTGCTCTTTCTGTTTTATGTAGTCATTCTCTGAACATGTCTCACATCCAAAATATACATAATTCTTGATTGATTACAAATGATTCCAAAAAGTACACACACCTAAAAGAAAATATAGCTACTGGGTTTGTCTACTTTCAGTTAAAGCAAAACTATTGATTACAAGTTTGGTACAGAGGTGGGTTTCAGCAGGTTCTGACCAGTTCTGGAGAACCAATAGCAGAAATTTTGAGTAGTTTGAAGAACCGGTAGTAAAAATTCTGACTGGCCCCGCCCTCATCTATTCTCTGCCTCCCAAGTCCCAGCTGATTGGGAGGAAATGGGGATTTTGCAGTAACCTTGCCCTGCAGTGGGGTGGGAACGCAGATTTTACACTATCCTTCCCCTGCCACACCCACCAAGCTACACCACGCCCACCAAGCCACACCCACAGAACAGGTAGTAAAAAAATTTGAAACCCACCACTGGTTTGGTAGTGTTAGATGCTTGGCTTGGAAGTGGATTGGTGGGACCATAGAGTATTATATTTCACTGAAACAAACAAAAGAAATACTCAAATGCACCTTTTCTACATAACAAAACAAACAGAAACTAGAAGAAGGCAATTTGGATGAAGAAATAAAATCTCTGCCAGCACTCTGATTGTGACCCAGGTCTACCCTCATAGACACACCTACTTTTGAAGGAGTTAAGAGATGAGACGAATCCCTTGGTTTGTATCACAGATTGCTACTGAACATTTCTGTGATGCAGTTCCTGAGAAGCAACACAACTCCTTTCTGTACCTGTAAATTATTGCAAATTGAAGGGGTGCTATTGTTTTTATTATTTGTTCCTAAGCTCCTTAAAGCAGGGGTGAAATGCTCCCGGTTTGGACCGGCTCGGGCGAGTAGGTAGTGATGGCAGCGGCAGTTCGGAGAACCAGTAGCAAAAATCCCTGCCCCCGCCCCCCATGCCCAGCTGAGCTGCACGATCATCAGAGCCTTTTTTTTCTTTTAAATGGCTCTGACGAGCCAAGCTCTGACGATCCCAGATGAGTTGCCTGCCAATCAAGCAACTCAGCAGGGATTGTCAGAGCCATTTAAAAGAAAAAAAGTTTTTTTCTTTTAAATGGCTCTGATGATCTGAGCTCTGACGATCCCAACTGAGTTGCCTGCCAATCAGGCAACTCAGCTGGGATCGTCAGAGCCTTTTGAAAGCATTTTTTACATGGTTTTACATGTAAAAAATGGTTTTAAAAGTAAAAAAAAAATTGGCCACGCCCACCCAGTCACATTACCCCCCCCTCCCACCAAGCCACGCCCCATAGAACTGGTAGTAACAAATTTTAGATTTCACCCCTGTCTTAAAGTTAAACCACCCTACCCAAAATTCTGATCAAGCCAAATCAAACACACTTTGCCTAGGTTGCCTAGGTAACCCTTATTCTTTAACTTGAGGAAGACATGTTGGATCTGCCAGAATGAAAAAAATATGTTTTATGGACATGAAGCAACATGACTCTCTTCATGGAGCTGAAGAGGCATGGCTCATACTGGTCAACAAAGCCTTTGCCTTGCCTTGCTTCACTCTGGCAGCTTTAGTGGGGGCTTTATCAATACTTTATCCCCAAAAAGCACTTCCTTCAATGCCTTCTCAGTCCCATAGTCTACAGGTGCTGTGGACAATAAGCTGAAGTTATCATAGAAGTGTAAAAAACCTTGTCCAGAAGTGAGAAATTATTGGATTAAAATTAAAAAATAGTTAGAAGAAATGCTACAACAACGTATAGAATTAAAACCTGAGCTGTTCCTATTGGGTATCCTATCAGAGAAAATTAGTAAAGAAAATATATACTTGATTATACATGTAATAACTGCAGCGAGGATAGTATTTGTGCAAAGATGGAAAGCAGAGAAAATCCCTACAAAGGGAGAAGTAATCAAGAAAATATTGGATTGTGCAGAAATGAATAGATTGACTTTGACAATTAAAGAAAGAGAGGAATTGGAATATTATAAGATATGGGGGCAATGTTATTACTGGTTAGATAAGAGATATACATAGGGAACTGTTGTAATGAAATGAGTGAAGAGAAGATAGATAAATGTATTAATAGAAAAGTAAGAAATATGGGAGAAATGTTATAATAAAAGTAATGAAAATATTGAGATACGATAAATATTGGACGAGTAAGAAGAAGACACAAAAGATACACTCAAATAATTCACTGAATGACTGATTATGTATTGTATGTTTGTTTGTCTGTAAAATAAAAAACTTTTTTTTTAAAAAAAGAGGTGTAAAAAAGATGAAAGCCCACAAGTCTGACCACGTTTCCATTTGGCTGATTCAGCTCTTGATTTTAAAAAGGAGACTATTATTACCCAAAAAAATAATAAAATTGTACATATGGAAAGAACCCAGGGGAAGCATGATGGTACTCCCATAGTTGTGGCTGGAGGATTTATTCTTTCCAATTCCAGACACCCCCCCCCCCCCAAAAAGGAAACCTTTCCTAGCTTGGAGATATTCCAAAATATGTCCTGCATGGAACTTGAGCTTGGGGGCACTTTGCTGGCTTCTACAGTCTCCTAACAACATCAGGGCATGATCCTTTCCATGACACAGTCCAATTAAATAATCCTCCTCAGCTCCCTTTGGCTTTAATGTACTTTCCTATTTTACTGTCTTTGTTTTTTTTTCCTTTTTTTCTTTTCTTTTCCAGGGTCTGAATGGTGATTGCTTTGTGTACTGTCTACTGAACAAAGTGATGCTGTTCCCTTCAATTCCCATAGCACCCCTTTTGTGAAGAAGCTTTGATATCTGACTAATTCATTACCATAGCAAATTTGTTTTCATGGCAAAGAGGCTAAAAATAGAGTCATTCAAACTGTCAGGCAAAGTCCTTGTGGAGAAAAATAATGTTATGTAACAGTTTTCAGAGCAAAACTAGGAAAATGTTAACATTAATGTTGCACCTACTTAGAAGTCATGTCTGCAGGAGGATCAAAAGAGTCAAGATGGCAGCTACAATTATGCAAGATGATGTCTGCGTGACTCATGCAAGAAAGGGGCAAAGCTTCAATTATGTAGTCAATGCTGCCATTTTTAATTTTCTGGCATTCCCTGCAGATGCCCGTGTGCCTCAGTGATTATAACATTGTTCACCATCACCATCAGAGGCAATAATGCTAAATACTGTATAATGTGATATATTACAAAAGGAGACAATCATAAAGTACTATAAAAAGAGATTAAATGAATATTTTGACAATAATTTGGACAAAGGGAAAATTTAATGACTGTTTGGGAAGCCATTAAAGTGATCAAAAGGGGTTTCTTTATATAATGTAACTGTTTAGAGAAGAAGAAATCTCAGGAAAAGATGCAAAAGATACTAGATGAAACTAGAAATAAAAAATGGAATTGCAAAAGACATCAATGGTTCTAAAATCTTACATCAGATTAAACTGTTATGCCAACAATTGCCTCTGTTAACAGTCCAAGAAATAGAAACTAAACTGAATCATGCAAAACAGATGCATTTTGAATTTGCAAATAAACCAGGAAGTTGGCTGGCACACAAACTGAGAAAAGGAAGAGAAAAGAAAACGATAGAGAAAACACAAAAAGGCGATATGATAATAACAGACCTCATTTAAAGGTCTTTTTATAATTTTGTTCCAATCTTTATAAGGAACAAGAACTAAATAAAAAAAAGAGATGATTATCTACAAAGACAACCTTTACTTAAGCTCTCATAAGCACAGGGACAATTTATGCATGAACCAGTAACACCTTTGAAATATCAGAAGCTATTAAAAAAATGAAAATAGAAAAGCTCTGGGTCCAGATGGTTTCATAAGTTAATACTATAAATGTTTTGAGAACCAATTCCTACAGTTTTAGATTTTCTATGGTTTTGATCAAGTTGCTGGTATTTGGCAATTTCCTAGCTGGAGAGGCGCTTAATTATTTCAGCCTAAGTGTTAATATAAGCAGAATGGCTTAAGCAGTCTTTTGTTTTGTTGTTTGGGTTTCACTTGAAAAGTGTTGGTGATCAGGGTTGGTGAGTGGTATGAATAGCAAGCTTGGCATTTCCTTCTCTGTCTGTCATCCACCCATCCACCCACTTCCAGGGTCCTGAAATGTGTTTATGGCCATTTCTCATGTGAAGGCTGAAGTTATCAAAGTTGGAATCAAAGACTCTGAGATAAGGCACAATTGTTATCAAAGCATGAGTTGAAAATTCTGTTCTGTTCTGTTTGTTTGTTTATTTGTTTGTTTGTTTGTTTAATGTATTTGCCACCTGTCTTGCCTTGAGGTGATTCTGTTATTATGTAAAGGTAAGGGAAAGAAATATGAGATTTATAAACTCTGAATTGGGTTGGATTATTAGATTTTGTAGTAAATTATGTTTTCTTATGGGGGTTTCTTGTATCTGTGATAGTTTATCTGTTCATGCCTTGTTATTGACTCTTCTACTGTTAATTCCTGAGTGCGGATGGAGTTTCATTTCCCCAGCTTGATACTCTTTGAATATGTCAGATTTCAGTTCCAAGAATCCCCAATCAATTTTGATGATCTGTATTGGGAATTCAAAGATTTAGAGCTTCAACACATCTGAAAATCACATTCAGCTTCAAAAGTGATACCAGGACAAAATTAAAAAGAAAGACAGAACAAAAACTCAATTTGAATGTATTTTATTTATACTTAAATGAAATTAATAAGTATCTTCAATGTATACATACAATCCATGCACCTCCTCATTAGTGGGATGTGAGCAACAATATGTTGCTTTGCAAGGTAGGGAAGGGATATGATCTCTGGGTTTTGTCGTTTTTTTTTTCAACCCAAGCTTTACCCAAAACAAATAGCATGCACATGTTTGGGTAAAACTTGGTTTTGTTATTAATGTGACAATTGGCCAAAATGTACTAAAACTGACTGATTCCAAACCCGATAGAAACATTTATATTTAAATTTACACTAAATTTATATTTCCCCGAGCTACCTACTTTTCCACTGCGACTTAAAAAAGAAAGTCCAAAACACTGGATTTCCCTTCCCTTCCCTTCTCCTCCCACAAGTAGCCGAAATACAAATAAAAATGGATGGAATGAAAATAATAAATGCAGCGAGAACATTGTAAATGGTAAGGCTAAAGATGCGATTGTGTAACTGAAGAGGTGTTAAAATATAGATACAGGTTGCTTATGGAGCAGCTCTGTAATTTGCTTAAAGTGTATGTGAAGATTACACTCGTGCTTGATGATTGAAAGAGGGTCATTGTCTCTTATCCCAAGGAAAGTGAGCAAAAATGAACAAAAAAAATTACAGCAAGATTAATTTGTTAAATGTCCCAGGGAAGGTGTATGGCAAAACACTAACAGAAAGACTGTGAAAGGTGAAAATGAGGAAAAATTTGGGTAGTGCAAAGCAGTTTCATCCTATTAAGAAGACCATAGTTTAGGCTCTCAGCCAGTTGTTGTGAAATGTATGAGAAATGTGTATGAAAAAAAATGTATTGTACATGAAAAAGTACACAGTGTATGGTAAACTTATTTATTTACATAATTTATTGAAACTTTTTGTTTCAATATTAAACATTAAAAATGTTTCAGAAAAAAGATGTAATAAAACAAATAGGGTTGAATTATGTAATGGTTTGCATAAATATGGACTTTTTTTTTTAAATTTGATTTATATGCCGCCCTTCTCCGGAGACTCAGGGTGGCTTACAATGCGTTAAGCAATAGCCTTCATACTTTTGTATATATATACAAAGTCAGCTTATTGCTCCCACAAACTGGGTCCTCATTTAACCTACCTTAGAAAGGATGGAAGGCTGAGTCGACCTTGAGCCTGGTAAGACTTGAAAGTGGACTTGAAAGTGGATTGGTGATCACTGAGTCACTGAGATGTCTAATCTTATGAAGATGATTTTCAAGAACCCTTCAACTCTATGTATGAAGATCAAACTGCAATATAGAGTATGTATGAAGATCAAACTGCAATATAAATACATGAAAGAAAAATAAATAGATTGAGAGGAAAGAGAAGACTTCTCCTGAAAAAAAGTCATGAAGTTATTGAAATCCTGAAGAGAGAAAGAGGAGTGAAGTTTAAAGAGCAAAATTCAGATGGAAGCAAGGATGGATTTGCATGAATAGAAAGGAATGCAGTGATACAGTGGATGACATTGGTATAAATTCTTTTCTTTTCTCAGGTCTTTAATTTTGTTGGTTTACTCTTTCTTACATTTCTTACTTACCATTTCAAGTTTCTGCATAATATCGCTTACCCCAAAATGAAACAGGATAATGGATATGTAAAAAAGGATGTACGTTAACGCGATTCCTTTGGTTTTGAAGATTTCCTCATTCTGTCACAATTTGGTACCAGGTTTTGTGGGGGATACAAAGAATGCTTTGGAAGGCCTCATGAAATAGTAAGGCCTCCAATTGTGCCCTTCTAATATAAACCAAGGGTTTAAGAGGTAGATTGGATTAACCAGGAAAAGATGGTGACTTCAGGCAGCAAAAGAAGTCTAGAGACTGAAAAAAGTTAGTAGGTAACATAGTTTTGGGAAACACAGCAAGGCCAAACCTATTGGTTAAGCCATCACTCTTTTGATCTCTCTTTCGAAGTATCCAAAGGCTGATTATACTTTTTTATATAACAGCATAGATTGAATTTCTGCCAGCAGGAGTGTATTTTTGAAATTCAGAGCTAAAAGCTCAGACGACTTGTGCTAAGATCAGAGGCTTTGCCAGCTTTGGCACCCATGGCAGTTTAACAATCCGAGCCTTAGCCCAGGGAAGAAAGCAAAAGCTGGCCTTGCTTTTGAATCTGCTTCCCTGGTTTTTCATCTCCTTCAGTGAAAGTAATTAAATCAAGTGGGGAAAACATTTTGTTAAAAAGAAAAACCCTTCAGGGTAACAAAATAGGTGTGCGTAACTTGTGACCTATAACACTGAAATCAGTGAGGTTCCTGCCAATTCTTATCCCATGCTCTATTTTACAGCCTAAAAAAAGCAGAAGTTTTCCACGTAAGCAGAAGGCTCAGAGAACCCAAGGAAGGCTACCTAATTATTTTGATTTGGTGGGTCACAGGTGTGCAAAGATCTCAGCAGGAAGCATTCCTTCTGTACTTTCCCTTTTCTGAGTCTCTTAATTATAAAACGTAGTGCTGTTCGATTTGCTAGGAGGACAATAACTCTCTTCCCATCCTAATTTCCTTCTGGTTTCTTCATGTATTAGGTTTAATTGATCTGATTCAATTAAGCAGGGATGTGGAATCTGATTAAAAAAGGCAGGGATGTGGAATCTCTGGACTTAAGCTGTTGCTGAATTACAGTTCCCAGCAGCTTTCACTGGTGTTTAGCTGGGAGTTGCTTTTCAGCAATATCTGGATGGCCAAAAATCCCCCCTTTCATCTTTAAGCCCTTATGAAACAGGCAGTAGGACAGCAATTTCTGCTGGACTGGGCTACTGGGCAGGATTATCTTGCTGCCATTGTTTCTACTTACTCCACCATATCTAGTAGACAAGGCATGCTCCAAGTCTCTTCAATCAAAGAAAGTAATTTTATTGAACTATGGAACTATGGATAGGACCTGCATCCTATAAAGCATCGTCACCTTGGAAAGTTGGATGGCCCCAACTTTGTTACGACTTTTTAAAATTCTGAAGACTAGGTATTTGGGTGAGATGGTAAGATGAACTCTGTAGCTGTTGCTGTGCCTCCCTCCCACTCGCCGTGAATAGGGTTATAATTTATTTTTTGATGTCTTATCACTTGGGGAGTTCTAAATTGTGGATTTTTGCTTGGATACATATATAATCTTGTATACCACCCATTGTCAGATGTGAGTCAGAGCAAAATTACTATTTCCCTCTTTCCACCCCCCACCCCCCAATTGTTACTTACACTGTCTGGATAGTAGGGATGTTTGCATTTTTATTTTATTTTATTTTATTTTATTTTATTTTATTTTATTTTATTTTATTTTATTTTATTTTATTATTTTATTATTTTATTTTATTTTATTATTATTTATTTTATTTTATTTTATTATTTTATTATTTTATTATTTTATTTTATTTTGTTTTATTATTTTATTTTATTTTATTTTATTTTATTTTATTTTATTATTTTATTTTATTTTATTTTATTATTTTATTTTATTTTTTGTTTTATTTTTTGTTTTATTTTATTTTATTTATTTATTTATTTATTTATATACCGCCCTTCTCCCGAAGGCCTCAGGGTGATGAACAGCCAAGATCAAATACATAAATATAAAAGTTAAAAACAATTTAAAACCAGATTAAATACTTTGGCCCACAATTAAAAACATCCCATTAAAATCCAATTTAAAATTTAAAACCGTTAAAATTAGACTAGCCCAGCTTGCTGGAATAACAAAGTCTTCAGGGCATGGTGGAAGGTGCGCAAGTCCGGGATCCTCCATACCTCCGGGGGCAGCTTATTCCAGAGGGCAGGAGCCCCCACTGAGAAGGCTCTCCCCCGGGGGGTTGCGAGTCAACATTGTCTGACCGATGGCACCCCGAGGAACCCCACCCTGTGGGAGCGTACTGGCCGGTGGGAGGCTGTCGGTAGCAGAAGATGGTCCCGTAGATACCCAGGTCCTAAGCCATGGAGCGCTTTAAAGATGTTAACCAACACCTTGAATCGCACCTGGAAGCCCACTGGGAGCCAATGCAGCTCGTGCAGGAGAGGAGTTACATGGGAGCGTCCCGCCGCTCCCATAATGACCTGCGTGGCCGCATTTTGGACCAGCTGGAGCCTCCAGATGCTCTTCAAGGGGAGCCCCATGTAGAGAGCATTGCAGTAGTCCAGTCGGACTAGTCTAAAACATCATTGGGGAAAACTACAGCAGAGTGATACCAGCACTTCCGCCACAATAAAAGCTAATAATAATTCCAGAGTATGAGTAGGCATCATGTATCTCTTTGTTTAAAAGCTTTCTCTGCAGTTGCAACAGCTGTTCTGTGTATATTGCTTCATCTTTTTTTGGATAACACTTTAATTTCCCTTCTCTTTTCCTGTCATCATCTCCCAAGAATCCTTTTACTTATGTAGAATGATAGGGTCCCCCCCACCTCCTGATTACATATGCCTGGCCTCTCCTGCTTTGTTCTTGAGCATGACGTGAGTTGACAGCCCCACGGTTGGCCTTCTTAGCTTATCATTATTACTGTTTGGATGGAAGTAGGAAGATTCTTGTTTTCTTCCAGGGCTTTAATTCTTAGATATAATTCTGATTAAGATTTCTTATTCAGTTCCAGCCTTATCCCAGCTGTTACAGTCATACATTTCTATATATAGCTTTGCACCAGGGAGGGTGCTCTTTAATACATTTGTGTATCTGAATCATTCAAATGAATGATCTGAATCAGAATCATCATTTCACTGAAATTAATATAGATCAGCACAAAAATATATTTGTGTATCTGAATCATTCTGATTTTGATTTATAAACTGATTCAACATGTGGATCGACAATTGTTCCAATTGTTTAGACTTTCACATTGATTTGGTAAAAAAAATGCATTGGCACATATGCAAAACGGCTGTCAGATCCCATTCACTCTCGCTTGTATGTTTCTAGATCAATTTAGAGGCATCCAATTTGATTCAATGCTTTGACTTCAGAGATTCGATTTGGAGATCTGAGCTGAGTTGCCAATTTAGTTGAATCAACTTCAAATCAAATATTTCTAGGCTGCCCTTAAGAGAAAAAGTCCTCTGAAAGTAGCTTCTATACTAGAATAGTTTCCAAATATGAATACAATAAAGATGGGTGTGTCTTGGGGTCATGCGATCACATGAAGGTCACAAAAGATCACTGTTGTGACCTTCTGACAAGCAAAGTCAATAGGGAAGCCAGATTCACTTAACAACCATGTTACTAACTTAACAACTGCAGTGATTCACTTAACAACGGTGGAAAGAAAGTTTGTAAAATAGGGGAAACTCATTTGACAACTATTTTGCTTAGCAATGGAAATTTTGGGCTCAATTGTGATCATAAGTCGAGGACTGACCAACCCTTAACTGTCCTGGCATTGACTAGGTATTGGCCTAGCCATGTGTACTTTATCACATGTAATCTTTCCAGGCTACTAAGATAGGAGGTAGTGGTTTACCATAAATTTGGTAATGCATTAAGGTGGTTTTATCCAGGCCTCTTTTTCCCCATCTTGATAACTAGCCCCCAATTCCCTTTGCTGTCCACTTCCTGCACTGCTTAGCTGTTTCCGTAGACCATGGGAGTGTTGGGATTGAGAGCTTGAGATGACCTTTAAGATCTCAGTTTAAAACCTCTCTCTCTAAATCTTTCCCCAATGGGCACATCATCTGCACAGTTGGGAGCAAAAAAAGAGGACTTGGGGGCTGGCGAGTGGACTGAACACAGGGAGACATTGAGGATTTGATAAGGAGGCCTGGTAGAGGCTGCATTTGGCCAGAGGTATCCAACCCCTGCGCTCCAAGGGTTTAAAGTAATGATTATTTGTGAACACTCCCCACTCCCAGAGGAAAGCAGGGGCTCATGATGTTGGCCATTTGGGGGTCCAGTGACACTTTTCGCTTCTCTTATATTCTGCTTCAGGATTTTGGTCCATGTTGATTATGTAACCACAAGAAGTGTATGCCAAGAATGAAATGGAAGATTTTGATGGAACGATCCAGGTTATAAAAATAGCAATAATTGCACACTGCCAAGATTATAGCTCTCTACTTACTGTTTATGGGATCCAAAACAAGAAAGCAACCATTAAAACAACCTGAGTGAGAAATTCTCTACTATTCTGCAAACCCTTTGGTTTCTAAAATTGCTGACATTCGGTCACTATCCCCCAAGATCTATCTTCTTCTCCCCACCCATCAACCGCTGTGGCTGCACAACAAACCATGATAAAAAACCGTCTCTGTGTATTAGGAAAGCTTTAGAACAACTATTTGGCAAGAAAACATGACTGTCATTTCTCGAAGACCGTGCAACAGATAACAAATACTGCATGCAATGATGCAAGGACAAAGTAAAAGTAGGAAGTAGCAACACCATTTTTAAAACAACAACAACAAAAAAACCCTAATCCTTTTTTGCAGCCCCTTGCATGCTTGAAAATGATTGCTAGAATAAGAGATTGCAAAAAGGAGAAGAAACATAGGGAAACATTCAAAGCACAGTTTTTGGAATTCTTTCTAGCACTTTATCAGGAATTCCCTAAATTTTCTTCTGTGTAACAGAGATATTTCTGCTCATTCTTCATATTGCAATATATGTGTTTGTGTGCATGTGTACACTGGGCTACACACAGTCTGCCCTGGATCTCATGATAAGCGTCAAAGCTGGAAAACTCAGGAAACAAGAATAATTTGGATTTCAAGAAAGGTCTTCATTGCTAATGGGTATTACAACAGATTCTTGAAAACTTGTCAATGCAATTCTCCCAGGCAGAGTTGCTCTGAGTTTCTTTTTTGAGTTTCTTTTTTGTGCTTTCCCCATTCCCTGGGCTGAAGTGTCTCTTTCTCCTGCTCCACTCTTCCATGGGCTGTTGGACATCCCATCATGCTAAGAAATGAAGGACAGGGGTCAGAGAAGAGGAATCACCTATATCCCAAGTGCCTGCCCGATAGCCTTTTCTGTAGGGATGAATTGAGAAATGTTTTCCTGGAATGTTTTCCTTCATAGCCCTGATCTGGACTGGACTGTATTCAAACCTAAACTTTATTCTCTCCCAACTGGAAATGTGATCCCATCTCTTCAGGTTTTAGAGAGTTATTAAACAACCTGTGCCCCATTGAGTCATTGTTTCACAGTTATTTCTTTATCTAAACAGAGAAACAGAATGACCATGAGTGGGTAAAAAAGCAATGCGAGTGACTTCTGGCTTCCTAACAACTTTCCCATTGAGTTTCATTGTGGGAAGCTTGCAGGGAACATCACAAATCTTCTTTTCTTCCTCCTCCTCTCCCTCCCTCCTTCCTTTCCTGCCTCCTTGTCTCCTTCCCTCTTTCTCTCTCCCCACCTTCCTTCCCTGCCTCCCTCTCATTCTGTCAGCTTTCCCCTTCCCTTCCCTTCCCTTCCCTTCCCTTCCCTTCCCTTCCCTGTAGTCAGTTAAGTGGCTACTGCTGGGTAGGGGAGAGAATGAGGGATTGCAAGACTGACTGGGAAACTGTCACGGAACTTTGAAAATAAAGATCAGATGACAGCAACACCAGTACAGTAGCAATCAGTAGCACTGAAGCAGTCATAAATTCCCCAAATTTAATTCCCTTAGGAGTCATGGGCTTTGAATTTTGGACACATTCTGTAAGTTAAACCATTTGAGATATCTTGGTTCAAAAATTGTTGCCCTATGTCAATGTATCATATTGCCCACTTAAAGGTAAATGACAAGAGTTTTAGTAGAATACAGAGTATGATGATCAATAGTTATAAAGATGTCAGAGGCACATGGCGCTATGGCTGCCCTCACACTTTGAAATTCTTTACCTTTGTAAACTTCTTTCATAGCATTTCATCATTGTTTTCTTACAAAGCTACTGTATATATTGTAACCCACCCAGAATCTTTTAAGTTGGGCATATTATAAACCTGTAAAATAAACCTTTTCTTTCCATATTCTATGAGTTAGAAAGAAGAAAGGGAGTCTCAGTTAAGTGATTCCTGGTTTTGCTCAGACCCACCTTGCTTCAGCCTCACCTAACTCAACAAATTGTATCCAAGAGAACAACACTTTCAGCAGGAAAAAAAAAATGTTTGACAGGATTCTAAATAGTTCCTTATTCAGAGAAATCGTCTTTAAAACAGATTAACATTTTTGGAATATTTTGTAGAAATGTGTTTTAACTGACAATAGTTTATTGTTTTGTAATCCAAGGAAATATTTTGTCGACATTCTCTGTAAACTTTATTTTATTATATATCAAATTTATATACCGCCCTTCTCCCTGAGGACTCAGGGTGGTGTACAGCCAAATAAAAACATAAACTACAAACATTAAAATACTGTTTAAAAGATATATATAAATTTGGCCCCGTAATTAAAAAAACAATGACAAACCAGTTAAAAACATTTAAAAGTGTTAAGCCAGCCTGGCTTGCTGAAAAAAGGAAGTTTTAAGGGCATGGTGGAAGGCACCGAGGTCTTGGATTCTCCTTATCTCTGGGGTGGTTGGTTCCAGAGGGTAAGTGCCCCCACAGAGAAGACCCTCCCCCTGGGGGTCACCAGCCTACATCGTTTGGCTGATGGCACCCCGAGGAGGCCCTCTCTGTGGGAGCGCACAGGTCGATGGGAGGCTGTCGGTAGCAGCAATAAGTTACAAACTTATTTTGTAACTGCCAGATTCATCTAGTGACAGAGGCAGTGAGAAAAAGAGAGAGAGAAAGAGACGACTGTCTGAATGCTTCTACTTAGTAATCTGGCTTGTCTCAAATATTGGAGCTAACTTTTTTTAGTGTTCTCTTGAGGTGTTAATATTTCCAGGAAGTGACATTGCAGGAGAACCATAGTTTCAAGGGAGTTGGGTTCTGCACTTTTTAGTGACTCACTGAACAGAGATAATATTGTTGTGAAACTGCTGGTATGTCCCCTGGGGACTGCCTAACAAATGTCATCCAAACTTCCATAAAAGTGCATCTCTTGACTCATGCCATAATTGGCTAAGGCTAGGC
Organism: Pituophis catenifer annectens; assembly: GCF_029215685.1. Classification (NCBI taxonomy): domain Eukaryota; kingdom Metazoa; phylum Chordata; class Lepidosauria; order Squamata; family Colubridae; genus Pituophis; species Pituophis catenifer. Next base: position 72,491,047 of record NW_027256882.1, on the reverse strand, counting down.
CCACTTGCATTTACTGGATTATGCCATCATTTGATGTTAAAACAAGATGAAACTGGATGACTGCTGCTCCTATCAAAGGTGATAACGTGTTCCCACGCTTGGCAGTCAGATTTCCAGTTATTTAAACCCCTTGTTTTGCTGATGAGGTTGAACCTTGAGACCTTAGCTATTCTATTATACTTTGCAATTTAGATGTCAGATGCTCATGTGACGGAAGTCTTTCCCTGGAATTGTATTTATTTATTTGTTTGTTTGTTTGTTTTATTTATTTCTTTGCCGCCCATCTCACCGACACAATATAATAAAAAGTTTAAAAGTGCTTAAAATGATTAAAATTAGAAAAATTGAACAAAGTTAAAAACCAAAATGATGGGTGACCTAGGGGTGAGAATCTTCTCTCCCCTATCAGTCACCCCCAACACAGAAAGGCCATGCTGGGCCTCAGGCCAAATGGCAAAGCCGAGTTTTTAGACTCTCCCGGAAAGCCAGGAGTGTGCAGGAAGACCTCACCATTAATCATTTCTTCACAGAAACAAGTCAGGGAGAAGCGTAGGCTAAAAATAACTGTTCCCTCGTCTGCTTATCTTCTCATTTTTGTGTGGTAATGTTTGTGAATCTCCACATGCAATGTTTATTAGCTTTTAAAAAAAATTTAAATAAAACAGTTTTTGTCAGACTAAGTTCAAGAACGTCTTGCAACAATTCAGCCAAAGTTCTTTTATTTGTTTACACATAGTAGACATGATCTTGCCAGACTAAACCCTTTCTACACTTAGCCTAATGGATGTACCCTTGGAAATTCTAGGGAGTGACTATCTGAACTTTCTTTCTCTATCTCTTATCCATCTCTGGACTGGGCTGCTTCTTGTCTCTGCCCCCCCCACCCCCTCCCCCCGTTTTCTGGAATGTGCTCCTTGCTTCCTGGGAATCTGCCCCCTCACTGTAGTCCCTCACACCATGGGCACCCCATCTCTCACAGTTCTGATGATTCAAATCAGGAAGGTACATACAAAAGAGGAGGGTTGCCTAACCGTTTTCTGCCATTTGTCAAATTAAAACTGTCCTTTCTTTTTCTTTTCCTGGGTTATACAATACAGGAATCTAGGGTCTTTCTCTTGTTTACTGTAAATATTAGTAACTTTCTTGTTTACAATGCCTTAAAGTTACTTTGAAGAAGCAGAATAAGAAGTATATTGACTCTTTTTTTAACTTCGGTGTTGGAGAAGACTCCTGAGAATAAGGTAGAAGAATAAGAAAGGCAAGATTAGATTAGATATAAATTAGATATGAGATAGATAGATAGATGATAGTTAGATAGATAGATGATAGTTAGATAGGTAGATGATTGTTAGATAGATAGATGATAGATAAATTAATCATCCAGAAAGCCCCGATAATATTAATTATTTTAGGTTCCATGAACTTTCCAAAATAGTTCTAAAATAATCATTTACTCCATTGCTTTATTAAATTTCCACTGCTTATATTATTCAAGATGGAAAATAAATTTATTGTCAAAGTTGAAATGAGAGGAGCAATAATTTCAGGGAACACAACAAGCTTTGAAATGTTTTCAAGGACTTGAGTTTTCTTGACCTGCGCTGCAAAGCAACATGTTGTTTATTGAACTTCGGCTGTTCTCCTTCATTACGATGTTTCAGCAGTAGGCGCCCTAAATAAGTGCAGTTGCAAATTAAGAGAAAGTTACTCTTTACCCTCACTAAGCTATTTTTTTATCTGTAGAGATGCAAAGGTTGCTAACATCAAAGTAGCTGCTGAAGCAGTTTAAGTCAGTCTGTTGATAATGGAACAACCATTATTACCCACAATAAATCTCAGTTTGTGGAAAAGCCAGTATTACAGTCATCTATATTACTTTGGAAAAGGTGATCCAGAGATATGTAGAATAGATATGACTGGCATCACATCACATTATTTTCATGGCCCATCAGAGCAGGGGTGGGTTCTACTTACCTTTACTACAGGTTTGCATCGCGCCCATGGTCTTCTGAGCATGTGCAGATCACTTATGATGACGTCCAGGTAAGTGGGCGGAGCCTCCCAAAAATTGGTTGAAAAGGTTTTGCCCTGTGATGCAACGTTTCTCCCAGTTAGTTTTAAGCATGAGAGTTTTACTAGTATATAGGCAGTAGGGAATTTTTTTCAGCTGCGACATAATGTGTCTTTATTGTTATTGCAACGGTTTTTAATTATTTTGGATTGTTGTTATTGCTTTATTATCGCTTGCTAGTCAGAGTCATTGCAGCAAGACGGGTGGTCATATAAATTGTGATGATGAGGGTTATGATAATGATATTAATAATATCATCTCTTAAGCCTCTTCCATGAGGAACAACATGTGCTTTATGAATATGAATGAGTTAAGCCTCTTGAATCCCCCTTGATGGAGGAGAAACGCAATATTGTATAGCCCTTTTTTACCTGCTGGGTTTGTCTGTGAAAACACATGTGCATGCCAGCTGCCTTGCCTAATCTTTGCTGACATGGCATACTTTCTCACATAGCCTTTATGCTCTTCCCAGTTTAACCTTGGCCACAGAGCAACAAAGCGGCTGAGTTAATGATGGTAATGATATTAGCAATGATCCAGATTTTGGGCATGCCTGCTGACCAGGCAGGGAGAGAAACCTCAGCGTATATTCCCAAAGCCTGCCCCACAATTTTGCTAGATGGGTTTAATTAAAGGAAGGCATGTACTGTACTGCATTTGTTATTCCTCTGTTAAATGCCACTAGCTCTACTTTTCTCAGAAGCACTGCCCTACTTGAAATGTGAACAGGAAGACTAACCTTTGATTGCCTATCTGTAAATACTTCTTCCAGGATGTTTTGAAGCTTCTTTCTTAGCTACTCTGGACCAATTGCTAAAATGTAATTCTTTCATCATATACCAGATACTGCATGAGGAAGATATATACATAAACTCTCAGTACCTCGCTGAAGTTGAATGCTGCTAAAACAACACCAGATTATCGAGTGAACTTTACTTCATCAGTCACACGCATGGAATCAGACACAATATTCTGTAGAGTTTATATACAGATAGTCCTCGACTTACAACAATTTGTTTAGTGGCCGTCCAAAGTTACAACAGCACTGAAACAAGTGACTTATGACTGTTTTTCACACTTACAACCATTGCAGTGTTCCCATGGTCACATGATCAAAATTCAGCTGCTTGGTGGTAACTCATACTTATGACAGTTGCAGTGTCCCGTGTATGTGTGTCAAGTGATCCACTTTTGAGACCATCTGACAAGCCAAGTCAATGGGGAAGCCAGATCTGCTTAACAACAGTGTGACTAACTTAACAAGTGCAGTGATTCACTTAACCACTGTGGCAAGAAAGGTCATAAAATGGGGGCAAAACTCACTTAACAAATATCGCACTTAGCAACAGAAATTTTGGGAGCAATTGTAATCATAAGTCCAGGACTACTTGTATAAAATATATTCCTACACACACCAAAGCACCTACAGAGCATGCTGCTGAAATGACTGGATCTGATATTCAGGTTAAACATGTTAACTTTATACTGCCCTCATTCCACCCTTAAAACTCCTCATAACCTCACAACAAAGAATCACCACAAATGGGCCTAAAGATTCACTCTCTTTTTTTCTAGCTGTCTGATTCGTGAAATTCACCATCCTTTGGGGCAGTGGTGGGTTTCAAAAAATTTTATTACTGGTTCTGTGGGTGTAGCTTGGTGGGCGTGGCATGTCTTGGTGGGCATGGCTTGGTGGGTGTGGCAGGGGAAGGATACTGTAAAATCTCCATTCCCTCCCCACTCCAGGGGAAGGATACTGCAAAATCCCCATTTCCTCCCAATCAGCTGGGACTTGGGAGGCAGAGAATAGATGGGGGTGGGGCCAGTCAGAATTTTTACTACCGGTTCTCCGAACTACGCAAATTTCCGCTACTGGTTCTCCAGAACTGGTCAGAACCTGCTGAAACCCACCTCTGCTTTGGGGAAATACACCTTCAGCCCAGGGGGGAGTTCTACTTACCTTTACTGCCGGTTTGTAATGGGGCCTCACGCTCTTCTGCTCATGTGCAGAAGCATTTTGATGACGTCAGCCTCCCACTGGTTTTACTACCAGTTCTATAGAACCGGTGCAAACTGGGGGCAACCCACCACTGCTTCAGCCCCCTGACCTGGAAAACCTGTTCACACCTGGGCCATTAAAAAGTGCTTGCAAGTTATGATATAAATATAAAATTGTTTATAGTTTTTATTATATATTTATGTAAATATAATCCTGATAACAAGATTCTTAATCATAATCATACCAATCTAAAAGAGAATTCTTGCACGTTACACTGGGATATGGGGGAAATAAAGCTTCATGTTCCGATCCTTTCTGCTAATATTTTTAAAAATAGTGGAATGGGAAATAAAGGGCAAAACTACAAAAAAAGAAAAAGGAAATTGAAAATAAAATCTAATAAAGGGTCCCAGAAAAGAAATGGAATTTGTCTTCTCATTCTGCCTAGGTTTTTTTTAAAAAATGCACCAGATATTTCTTATAATGGAGTGTTCCTTAAAGTAAGCATAGGATTCAAGTCAATGATTCTGTGTGATTATCTTTGGAGTTTATATTTTTGGATATGTCTGTAGTATTTTTTTAGTAGATTAATGCAGATCCAGAATATTTATATAATGAGCAGGTCTACTTAGGCAATCCTAGAAAAGAGACCTAGGAGAAGCAAGCAATTATAAGCGTTCTTTAGCAACTAGCGAGGAATTGGAAACATTTTCTGACTGGTGACTTTCCCTTGTGCCTGCCCGGAGTCCTGAGAGGAGGCTACACTTTCTCAGTCCCATTAGGAAATGGTATCATTTACAGTCATCCCCAGAACTATCCAAACGGGAGGAATGGAGCCATCTGTTAATGAGTGACTGGATTTCCAAGCATGCAGACAGGACATTTGCTGAGCTATGGCAGCTAACATCTTGCAATGACTTCAGGTGATGATGACATGAAACAGAACATTTTATCAAAACATTTCTTTCTGCCCCTTGAAGTCATCTGGTTCTTTTCAAAAGACAGTAAACAGTTGATCATGGAACCGCAAGGAGTCAAATTGCTTATTTATCACAGAATTCCCATGCCAGGCAGCTGTCATGGGTGAACTTGCTTAACAGAGGATTCAATCCCTAGTAGGAAAAACTCCTGCCTGAAGCCCTACAGGCTTGTTTCTCATTTGGAGAGACTACAATAGGTGCAATGACAGAAAAAATCAGATCATATGACCAAATTTGGATGTTCCTTTGAAAGAACATTATGATTCTACCCTTGAGTAGCAGAATTTTATTAGCTAAGATTTGTAGGTCATTCCAGACAGGTATTCTATCAATACATGGCCTAATTTGAGGACTTTGTTACATGTTCTGTCTCTTGATGAAGACTTGTGTGGAACTCAAAGCTTGCATTGAGTTTTGAGGCATTTGGTTGTGCTTTATGAAGGATATTGCTCATTGTAGATGCTCCTGGTTCTCTGTGATTATCTTTGTAGTTTATATTTTTGGATGTCTGTAATTTTCTTTTAGTAGATTAATGCAGATCCAGAATATTTATATATTGAGCAGTTCCACTGAATTTATTTAATTCATGACCAATATCTCATTGGCTTCATTGGGCTTAGAAACTGTATGATTCAATTTGGATCTAACCTATAGACCTGTCCTTTCCTACTTCTAATAGTCATTTCTTAAGATACGAATAACACAAATATCAAGTAGAGTTATATACACACATACATAATTATCAGACCCAAATGCATGTTTAACTACAACTTTTAAAGTTAATCAACAGTCTTATTGGCAAGTGATGTCATGTGCATTCATATCCTTAGGATGTGATTTACACATGTGTCCCTTAGGATCTAGGTCTGTATCAGTAGCAAAGTAAAACTATTCCCTGTCAAAATTGACCAGGATTAACATTAGAGAAAACAAAAGTTTAATCAATATATATTGATTTGCTGAATTTCAACTAGAAACATTTGTTTTTAAGAAGAAGCTTCCTTATTCACTGTATTTTTTTAAACAATGTTTTTTATTTCCTCATTCTAAGCACTACATGGACTTCTTGTTTCACTGGTGATCAAGTGATATTTATTATGGCTCCTTGCCCATTAGTGACTTTATGTGTAGAACTCTGTCGTTATTATGGGAAATTTGTGAATTCCTTCTTTGCTTAGCATTTTACTTTTGTTTAACCACCTGTTCCTATTTTTGCAGCACATGACTGTTTGCAAATTAAGGTCATCTGTCTGGTGATATATCACATATCACTGCACAGAGAACAGAATGCAGAAGGAAACCTGAAGGATAGAGAGATGCCAAAGAGGAATTGATCTAATTCTAATAACTCAAATGTAGTAGTTCTGCAGGGGCCAATAGTCCCAAATTCTTTAGCCCAATTGTCACCAGACATCCTGTAACTTCAATATCTAGTGCAGTGTTTGTTTATCAGATGACAACTGATCCAGTATAGGGGTCTGTAAGTCTCTCCCATATTGTTTATGGGAGAGACACTCTTTGTCTGACTCCTCTGGTGAGATCTATCCAGCATGGGTGAACCTCTGGCATAGCTCTCATTTTCCTAAGAGCATGCAAGTCTCCCAAGCATAGCAGAACTACTACATTTGAGTTATGCTTGGTTGAGCATCCAGCCAGATGTTTACACTGGGTTTGGCATTTTTTTTTAATTAAATAAATTTTTATTTGTTTAAAAGTACAAACAAAACAGAACTAGTGACAACAAAACATACAGAACAAAACACGTAAACAAAGATTTCAAATATACATTTTGTCAAATATATATTGTCAAATAAACAACAGTAATGTATGTTCTTATTTGTGTTTTGACTCTTCCTTGTTTGATCTTACTCATATGGGTTTGAGTTTTTTTATCCACCTGTAGTTTTAGATTAAGTGAGATTCCCCTCCCTGTACTCCCAACAGTTAGGCAAACCTATATATCCTCATAGTATCATGCTGTATATTTATCTCTTGGCACCACTTCACCAGATAGTGTGAAGTAGGGAAGAATGTGTAATAAGATATCAGAACATCATCAATGCTGTCAATAGAGAACTTGACAAGATGCTACTGCCATCATTAAAGATTTCAAATGCTAGCACAATCCTGTCCGTTGAGCGCCTTTTTTGAGAACAGGAGAGAAAAGTGCTATAGGAAGTACAAACTGATAGTTCAGCTCCCAGAAATATAAGACTGAAATGTTATAAGTAAAAATATGCCCTCTGGAACCATCTGACCAGCTCCAACTGCTCAATAATAATATAACATTAGAATTCTAAAGAGAGGCCTCAGGCCTCATAAAAATGTCTTTTCTTTGCCAAACCCCCTCCTTTTTTTGTTCTTTTGAGTCAATTTTGATTCCGAGTAACTGACTGGACAAATCTTTGCAGTTTTCCTGGCAAAGTTTTTTTTGGGAAGTGGTTTGTCATTGGTTGTTTCCTAGGGCTAAAAGAGAGTGAGTGGCTCCCATCCATGGACAGAAATTTATAGTTGGATTGGACACCCGGGGGTATTCCCAAACCAGCTTTGCTATTTTAAAATGTTATATCTGGCTTTGTCTAAATAAACTTCCTGGTTTGTTTTTATTGTGGGTCAACTGAACATTTCCATGAGCATTATTGATCTCCATATGGATCTGTTATGTAATGTATGATTTAAATTGATAGTTTTTATTGCAAATTCTTTGTCTTTTGAAAAGGCAAATAATGTAATCTGCTACAAAAACCATGTTTTGAATTAAATATAGTTAACATTTTAAAAATGGGTTAATCAGTAGAAATAATTTGAAAACTTGGGTCCTTCAAAGGAGTGACAATCTCTTCATCACAATGCATCTGAAATCATGAGTACCATATCAGCTGCATGTTAAGATATATATTTAACTGGATAAAGGCTGCATGCAAAGAAAACCAATTCTTTTTTTCTTAAAGAGATTGAAGCAAGATTCACATGGCCTCATATTATGTATGGGAAGCAATGAAGTAAATGTACAGATTGCTTTTCTGGTTGGCATTTATGGAGTTAAAATAGTAAAATTGAATAACTGTAAGGGCTTTTCCCATTCTAAGTTTGATGAACAGCTGTTTCAGCTGACAAGTGTGATGCCATATTTAGTTCCACTGTCCATCATGTGAGTCTGACATGGGGCCAGTTGATATGTCATTAAAATGCATTCACGGAACTGAAAATCAATCATATTATCATCCAGTGAGAAATTGCTCAGCAAAGACTGAGTAGCTATTAATTTCTTAGGGAAACTGGAGAACCAATGAATCTGCTGTACTAAAAACCATTGGTAGGTAGTCCTCAACTTAAAATCATCCCTTAGTCAGCTGGGTGACCTTGGGTCAATCACTAATTCTCAGCCCCAGGAAAGAGGCAATGGCAAATCATTTCTGAAATTGTGCCAAGAAAACTGTAGGGATTTCTCCATGCAGTTACTAGGAGTCAAAACTGACATTGTAGCCCAATGAAGGCTTTTCCTTTCCCTTCATCCACCAGGAGAAAATCCTTTGTTGGGCTGCAGGAACAGAGCTGAATATACTGAATGAATTTAACTCAGTTCCTGCTACCCAATGAAGAATTTCCCCCCAGTGGACAGAAGGGAGGGAAATCTTTCATTAGACCGGAAACTCAGCCTGGGGAAAGGAGGAAATCTCAGCTGGAGATAGAGTTGAGGTTCTCCCTAGCAGGCAGCTTTTTCAGCCTATCCAACATGAGGGGTATCCTTTCAGCAGGCAACAGCAGTTTGCAACATCCCTGCTGTCTTCCCCATTGACTTTCTGGGGAAGACAGCAGGGAAGATTTTTTTCCTCTTTGCTAAACCAGGCATGGACATGACCAGTGTGTGACGTATCTGGCCTGTGGGCCATGAGTTTGAGAGCCTTGCTTAAAGCAATGTCGCAACAAAATGTCCCTTGGTCCTTCCATTGTTTAACCAACAAGACTTTAAACTCAATAGGTATCAGCCTTCCTGAATAAACTAGGCAAGAAGCCTGACTAGATGAACTAAATCTACTTTTTTGTAAGGTTACATTAACAGACTTTTGCAAGTCTAAAGGTAAAACTTCAAACTCACACTTTTAACTGTTGAACCAATTAGGGTGGGTCCTTCCTTCCTAAGTTTCTCTGAAAGAAACCATTCACTCCAAAACCACTAAGTTCTTGGGAATTCCTGACTCTCTGGATTGATTGTTTCCTAGGCAGCATCTCTTTCCCTTGTTCCCCAAGGTAATCTACACATCCCATCACATCAAATGCTGAAAATGAAATGAGATTAAAAATTTGACTTTTTTTTCCCAAGCCAGATCCCACAACTACAGTATATTAAATATAAAATTTACTTAACACTAACAAAACCAATAATAGAAATAATAAAATAAAGAGCTTAAAGGTCCATTACACAAATCATCCAATGAGTTAAATGCCAGGTAGACCCAGTCCACTGTGTTTACACTCAACAGAAGAAAACCTCTCATACCATGAGATGGAAATAAATCTGATATCTCATGACACCTTCAAACCAAATGTTCCATTTTGAGTCACTCAAAGTGCTAAAGGAAATGGTTTTTCTAACAATGGAGACTGAAGTTGAACCTAGTAGATAAGGACAATCACCCAAAATTCGACCGAAGTCATTGGAGCAATGAAAGCATTACAGGCATGATAATTGGGGGGGGGGAAGCGTAGGCTTCTTTTCTCTAATGGTTAATCAGGACTCCCCCCCCCAATCTGGGTTGTAGTAAAACCAAAGTAGCGCTTACAATCTGCCTGAATTTGCTTCTAACTAATTGGATTTGTACAATTATGTTGCTTTGTTGTTCATTGTGTTATATGAACCAGCACATATCTTAGTCAACAAACTGCAATTCAGTGGTGAGAAAAGTAAGGTCTTACACATACACAAAAACCAAATGCACGGGAATAGAATAGTGGTACCTGGCTCATCAATAGTGACTGTGAGATGAATCTACAGTCCTAGTGGACCACCACTTAAGTATGAGCCAGCAGTGTGCTGCAGCTGCTAAAAAAGCCAATACAGTCCTAGGCTGCATCCTCAGAGGGATAGTATCAAGATCATGTGATGTGATAGTACTGCTTTATATCATACTAGTAAGGCCAAACTTGAAATACTGCAACCAGTTCTGGTCACCACAACATAAATATTTTGAGACTCTAGAACAGGGGTGTCAAACTCGATCAAGTCACAGGCTGGATCGTGACGAATCGCGATGTTTTTTGCCTTTGCAAAGCTGGAGTGGGTGTGGCCTGTGCATGATATATCCAGCCCACGAACCGCCAGTTTGACAGGCCTGCTCTAGAAAGAGTGTAGAGAAGAGCAACAAAGATGATAAGAGATCTGACAGTTAAACCATATGATGACAGTTCCAGTTGCTGGAACTAGGTATGTCTAGTCTAAAGAAGAGAAGGTCTGAGGGGTGACATGGTAGCAGTCTTCCAATATTTGAGGGACTGTCACAGAGAAGAGGGAGTCAACCTATTTTTCAAAGCACCTGAGGACAGGACAAATGTCAACCCTGAAATGAACATTGCTGAGGCCATCTTGGAGGCTTCAGAGTTGCCACACAACAAAGGGAGGGGGGAGGAAATAGTTAGATGGGGTTTTGTAGCCCAAACAATAAAACAATAAAACAATAAAGGACATTCACACAGGTGGCTGGCCAGGGGAGGAGTCAGCAACCAAGCAACCAGCCAGCAACTGGATTGGACAGTGTGACCAGTGACTTGGGGGAAAGGGGAAACTTTTACTTTTTAATTAGGTGAAAGCTGTGGGAACTTTAGAGTCGGCTTTCACCAGTTGTGCCAATATGATATTTCCAATAAATTGTTCTTTGAGGAACTTGCCTGCCTCAGAGTTCTCCTTTCTATGGGTACATTACTTCGAACACTGACATCAAGGAGTAATGGGTGGCAGATTATTAAATCCAACCTAGAATTAAATCCAACCTAGAATTAAGGAGAAATTTTCTGATGGTTAGAACAATTAATCAATAGGACAGCTTCCCTTCGAGAAGTTATGGGTGCTCCATTACTGGAGGTTTTCAAGAAAATATTTGACTGAAGTGGTATACGTCTTGGGCTCAAGCAGGGGGTTCTAAAGTCCCTTCCAACCCTATTATTCTGTGTTATTATCTGTTCTACCATAGTTTACCCTTCACTGCATTGTATGAACCCATGCTTGGGCTTTGTTCTCTTACACTTATAGCTGCATTTGATTAATTCCTTAGAATTATGTCATCCAATATATATTCACATAGGATCAGGGATTTCAAGTGTATTCATTTAGAGGAGCTGCTACCATGTACATAAAAAACATTCCCCACCCCCAGTTGAATTAGAAGAACTGATGTTTTAGATAAACCAAAAATTCCATTGCTTATTATCAGCTTGCTGAGCCATCTCATTTTTGTGTAATTGATATCACACAGAGTATACATTTCAAGGTGCTGTATCTTTTCCAGTTTGTAATTTGCAAAACAAATGCTTCTTAAATTGCACATTACATATTAATTAGAGTTTTGCTAGATATGATTAGGCCAAATTAAAATGAACTTAAAGTTAGGTAATGATCATCCATTAATTATACCCTTAAGCTCAAAAAGTACAAATTCAACACCTGTTGATTTCTCTCCCTCTAGCTCATCGGGAAGAGCAGCTGCATTTCCCTCTCCTGTTTAAGGGAATCCCAAAATGGAGTTATAATTCGATTAAATAAAGCCCTGAAAAAAAACATAGTTTTGCAACATGTCTGCGGGCTTTGCCAAAGAGGCCTTTCAGGCTTATGCAGAACCAGAGTGGCCTCTTTTTTCTTAGAAATCTTTCCATAGAAATCTTGAAAAAAAAAATCGAACTACTTTAACTAAAAACAGAAATGCCATGTTCATGCAAGTTTTGAAGCTCTTAATCATTTTTTACAGGAGCATAGTCTTAATCAACTGCCCTTTGCCTGCATTAAAATTCATGTTTGTTTTGTTGAATAAACAACAGTTTGTTGAGTTCACACAACATTAAGATTATGAGAGTCTGTTTGGTCTACTGGTCTAATGGTTAAGAGCCATGGTGGCACAGTGGTTAGAACACAGTACTGCAGGCTACTTCTGCTGACTGCTGGCTGCCAGCAATTTGGCAGTTCGAGTCTCACCGACTCAAGGTTGACTCAACCTCCCATCCTTCCGAGGTGGGTAAAATAAGGACCCGGATTGTTGGGGTAATATGCTGACTTTGTAAACCACTTAGAGAGGGCTGTAAAGCATTGTGAAGCGGTATATAAATCTAAGCGCTATTGCTATTGCTAAGGCACCAGGCTAGTGTGTTCAAATCTCGCCTTAGCCATGAAAGCCAGCTGGGTGACCTTGGGCTGGTCACTCTCTCTCATCCCAAACCACCTCACCAGGTTGGTATTGTAGAGAAAATAGGAGGAGAAAGGTATGTTGGATATGTTCACTGCCTTGAGTTATTTGTGAAAATAATAAAGGCGGGATATAAATAAAAAAAAAGCTATAATTAATGACTAGACTTAATGCATGATCCAGTTTAGTTGTATCATCGTTTGTTCCAACTAATTTTCTAGGGTTACAAAATAAACTGAAATGCTCATCTGTATGGCCGCACATAGTTGATCTTGGATGAACTAAAAATGCTAAGTAGTTTTGACCTGGTTAGGGGAGAGCACCAAGAAATGCCAGGTCTAGATTAGAAAGTCAGTGGAAGAGAGTATGGCAAACCACTTCCACACTGCTGCCAAGCAAACTTCATGGAAGCAGCTATGCACCCAGCAGCTGAACTCAACTGAGCAAAAGGTTGCCTTACAATGTACTAAATCTAAACCAAACTATGTGGGTTAGATTCTAGTAAAATGCCAGAATGAGAAGAAATTGGCTATTTGTGGTTCAGTGTTTCATGTGAACATAGCTAGTGTTTCTGTGCTGGTTGCTGAGGAAGGGACTTCTTGCCCCCCCCCTTTCAGAATGAAATCTCAGGTTACCTGAGTTTAGCAGGCTAGCAAAAGTAATTTGCATGCTACAAACAAGTATTGCTTTTATTACAGGGCTGTTTAAGATGCACGGGCCAAGGGAATTCTACTTTCAAGCAACTGTGTGCTAAGGTATCAGAATATTTTTCTAGCTCTTTGAAGCAACAAATTAGGAAAATGAAATGATCCAGAGCAATCAGAAAAGTTTCTGCAAGCCCTCAAAATAGCTAAGCATCGAGAAAATAAAAAAAAAGTATTTTGTAGTGTAGATTGCCAATTGTAAATCCATAGGACATTAACACATTTATTTATATCCAAATTGGCTTACTAAAACACACATAAAAACAATTTAAAAGCATAAACAACACAAATAATATAAGCACAAAAGTGGCATATCCATTAGCAAAGCAACCCTTAAATGGGAGTTCATTAAGCATTAATCTTGCTGAATAAAAAATGCCTTGAAGAAATGCCTTAGGAGTACTTTAAATCAGCAACACAATTATACAAAGGGAAGCAGTCAAGCATTTACAAATACAAAGCATTGTTATTATAATCCTTTCAATGATTCAAGAACTTAATGTGCTTTACTTTATAGTCATCCTTACAAAAACTCTGAGAAGCCAATAAATATTACCTGTCCCACATTGCAAATGTGAGGCTGAGGAAGGATCATTCGCCAGGTGTTATGAAGTGCAACTCTAATCACCCCTAGCCAACAGCTGAAGAGTAAAGGTGCTAGAAGTTGTAGTTCAATTGGTTTGGGATTATTCTTGCTAAAGACACTTAAGGCCTTTCTCTATTTGCATTGAACCGTAGCACAAGTCACTTTTTTTTCTGCCGAGTCCCCCATGGTGCTGCTGCCATCATCTTCACAGCCCGTGAGGGAGACAGTCTCAAGTCATCCTTAACTGCAGTGATATTATAATAATGTTTCCCCCTACTGATGGTAGCAGGGTGTTGAAGAAAGTTAGCACCCAGCCCCTCCTAGAAGAATGAAATATTTTAGGAAATGTTGGAAAGGCAGAATATCATATTACCCTGGATGAGAAAGGGAGAAACATATTTTAAAGACAAAGCAGTTCCTTGCAACTCCCTGCTCCCCCTTCAGCTCCAGTGTGATGGGATTAAGACATGGCCCTCAGAACATAATAGGATTAGCCCTCTACCCATCTCACCACATGGCACATGGCACATGGCACCTGGGAAGACTACATCACCCAGCAAGATTCAACCAAGCCTGGAACTCAAGACAGCCTACAGAGTTACTCCTGCATGGCCCCATGGGAGTCTGACAACCAATCAGAATACATTTCTTTCACAGGAACAGGAAGCTCCAAGGTGGGGTCCAAGAGAGAGTACAAATCTCTCTCTCTCTCTCTCTCTCTCTCTCTCTCTCTCTCTCTCTCTCTCTCTCTCTCTCTCTCTCTCTCTCTCTCTTTACCTCAACCTCAACCTCAACCTCAACCTCAACCTCAAACCATGTTCAACATTAAAACGATCCTTCCAAGCAGTCTCCATGTTTCCAGTGTCTTTCTCCCCACTTGGAATTGAACCCAGATGGACATTTCTTTCAACAGTGTGTATGATTGGTTACGTTTTGCCACCTATTATGAAGTGAAGTGAAGACAGGTGATAGATAGTATGTGGGATCACTGGTAGTTATAGGCTGTTTTGGACTCTGCTCTGGTTCCCAGTCAGTTTAGTCTAATATTATTCTATTATCTTCCTAAAGACCTGGATTCAGCAGTGATCTTCAGAATGGAGCAGCAGGACTAGCAAGTCGACATTTGTTGCCTCTGTAAAGAAAAAAAAGGAAGGAGAAAGAAATCCTAAAGAAGAATGCCATTTTTGAATAGAATAGAAAATAGAATAGAATAGAATTCTTTATTGGCCAAGTGTGATTGGACACACAAGGAATTTGTCTCGAGTCCATAAGCTCTCAGTGTACATACAAACATATTGTGTACATACAAGATACAAACATACAGTGTACATAAAAACAAACTTTCACTATACATACAAACAACAAAGGTATAAATCATAAATTGTAAACAATAAGATATTTAATCTTAGATTACAACAGAATGGGGTACAACAGAAGCAGGGCCATAGGAGCCTAGAGGTAACAGAATCTGGCCACCATTTGTGTTGTGACTTGTAGGTGCTTCACATATCAATATGTCAGAATACTGCAGAGGCAATAAAGGTAGGAGGCTAATGTCTTGCCAGAGTAGTCTTCTGTGAGCTTAAGGATGGATGGAAAGGCCCCAGAGTGAGTAAGTGTGAATATAATATACCCCTTAGATAGACATACAGACAGACCAACATTTTGACACCATTACATTCTGCTAACCATAACCATAAACCAGTTCCAGCATTCCAGGAGAAGTAACATACTTCATATACTGATAAGCCCCGAGGAAGAGATAGGGTTCAAAGTTACGATGCTGAAAGATTATTATATTAATGCAGTATCATGTTATACTTACCCTGTGTGATCAAACCTGGAATGGCTAAGTCTTGACAAATCAGCCCAACTGTCCTAGGAGAAAGAGGGTAGCTGTTGGGAAAAGAACGCAAAGCACAAGAGGATGGTGGGCAAACTGGAAAGCATGGCGATCTCTGGACCAAGGGCTGACTCATCTTCTTCGTTCCAGCTACAGCAGTAGATAAACTAAGCATGGGAGATCAAAGCAAATGACCCGCAAAAGCTGGAACTGAATCTCACCTTGCTAATTAAGATGAGCAGGAGAAATAAAAAGCAGTAAGGTCTGAAGAAATGTAATATGACTATAATAATGTGATCATTATCCTAAGCCATATGGGAGAGTAAGATAATAACCTATCTTCCAATAATGGCTTCAAAGTAACTTAAGTAACTTAGTGCTCACCTTCCACTAATTGTTGAAGACAACAAAATGAACACTTTGGGATGATTACTTAATTTATAGTTTTGTAAAGACAGCATTATAAACTGGGACTAAGAGCTTATGCAGAATGTGAGTGAATGCATGCCCTCACTTCATTTCAGTTTTGGCTCAGTAAAGTAAGATCTTCAGGTTCAAAGATAGTAACAGAATATTTATAGCACACATTGTTATGCAAAATCTGAAGCAGAAAAGAGAGTCTTCAAAAAAGGTCACAGCAGATGTCTATGGGATAAGATCTGATACTTTTCAAAGTGAATTTATTGAACATTCATTCACCTCTTCCACAAAAGAAGCCTTTGCTGGGCTCCATAATTTTTGGCCAGTATCTACCCTCCTATCTTGGGAGACATTGGTTGAGCAGGTGGTTGCACACAGCAGCTTTAGAGGGCCTTGGAAGAAGTAGATTATAAAGTAATATAAATTGAATTAAATTGAGATTGAAATTGAATTATCTGGATCCCTTTCAATTGGGATTTAAGCCTATGTATGAGAGAAAATGCAAAGGGATGCAGTGGCTCAGTGGCTAAGATGCTGAGCATGTTGATTGAAATGTTGGCAGTTCAGCGGTTCGAATCCCTAGTGCCATGTAATGGTGTGAGCTCCCATTACTTGTCCCAGCTTCTGCCAACCTAGCAGTTTGAAAGCACGTAAAAAATGCAAGTAGAAAAATAGGGACCACTTTGGTGCAAAGGTAACAGCGTTCCATGCACCTTTGATGTTTAGTTATGCCAGCCACATGACCACAGAGATGTCTTCGGACAGCACTTGTTCTTCGGCTTTGAAACGGAGATGAGCACCACCCCCTAGAGTCAGGAACAACTAGCACGTATGTGCAAGGGGAACCTTTACCGTTACCTTTTATGAGAGAAAAATGGCATTGTTGCACTTTTCAATGACCTCTGGCAACGATGGGCTGGGGATTGTACATCTATCCTTATCTATTTGACCTCTCATCAGCTTTCAATACCATTGATCATGGCATCCTTCTGGATCAGCTAAAGGGATTGAGGATGAGTGGGGCAGCATTGTGCTGATTTGTCTTTTTTTTCCATGGGCAATACACTAATTGGTGGTGATTGAGGAAGAGAGCGCCTGCCCTTAATATGTTGGATGCACAGTTTGTTGCCCTCTTCTCTCCTATTTAACATCTACAAGAGGCTGCTGGGTGAGTTTATCAATCACCATGAGATGAAGTATCATAAGTACAGTAATGATACTTAATTATGCATCCCCCCCCCCCCCGGATGAATTAAGCAGTGCTGGGAACATCTTATCCCAATGCCCAGATGCTATGAGGATCTGCTGTATAAGGAACAACAGGCTTCAGCTGAACCATGGCAAAACCAAGTGGCTTTGAGTTTGGGGACTTACCAAAGACTATGCCATCTTTGGTCCTGGATGGGGTTCTGTTGCCTGAGATAGGCCTGGTACACAAATATGGTGGGCTTCCTGGATTCACAACTCCTGCTGAAGAGCAGGTGGCAGTTGTGTCTAGGAGGGGCTTTGCACAGCTTTGTGTTGTATGCCACTTGTACCCATTCCTGGATCAGGAATCTAGGAATATTTCTATTACACGATTACTGTTACAGGGGATACTGTATTCAACAATGGCCAATGTTACTACCGTATGTTATTATTTGTTTTGGATGACAATTTCAACACTTAATACAGTGATTGAAACTGGCTGCATTTCATCTCATTCTGAGATTTCTAATAGACCATTCTCAAATATTTTGTTTGATTACCAGCAGTCTGCTGCTATTCCTTCTTCAAATTATAGATTATATGGTTTAAACATTCAATTTTTTAAAAAAATTCTTCCTTCTTCCTATATCTTTTTTTTTTTTTTGTATCTGCATCCTGCATTTAGTTTTGATAACTCCTCCCCTCTCATAGTTGCTCCTGCTAGAGGATATGATGGGTTTTGGGTTTTTTTTTTTTTGTTGTTATTTTGGTTTTTGCTAATAAAAGTATCACCTAACAATAGATTTTGGATTTTTTCCTCATGGACCAACATAGCTCTGACTGCTTCTAAAAAATTATTTGTTTTAAAAGACATAATTTTTTCAACACATGCATGAATAGTTGCAACAAAAGTTATGGACAAAAAGAAACTAACTGAATACTACACAATAAATAAGTACTGTACCAAATGGTTATTTTTAAATACAAAATAAGGAAGAAAAAGGAAATGTGCACAAAGCAAACCAAAGTCATACAGTCAACAAGGATCAATAATCAGCTTCATCTCCCTGTGTTCACCTCTTTTCTACAAAAATAGTCTAATAGAATAGGAAGGTCTTAAAATAGTCTTTAAATTATAACATATTGATCCATGACAGATGAGAGGTGGAGGTTGTGGCTGTGAATATCAGAGGTTCTTGCTGGAAATAATCAGATCTACAGACAGATTCATTTAAATGTTTTGTAGTTAGGGTATTTTTTTTTTTTTTTTGAAATGCCAAATGGGAAGAGCAAAGAATTTCATCTGTCAGGAATGCCTGCATGCTTCAATCTCAGAGCTATTTTCTCAAGTAGCCTCTGGACCATAGTCATAGCTGCAATCATTGTTTCTGTAAATAGCACAGTCATGTGGCTGAATGCCAACAACAAGTAGATGAATACCGAGGCATGCCATAGTACAAAATGTTTCCAAATAAAAACAAAAACAGCACTCTCTTCTTCCAAAAGTTGTTGTTTTTTTTCAAATAAAAAAACAAAACAAAACCCTGAATTCTCTCACTGACCTCTAAAAGGCATGGAATGCAGAAAGTGAATAGAAAAGAAAGGGAAAAAGAAAACAAACCCAAGCAGTAGCTGTGATATTATTTATCGAATATGGTCTATTTCAGTGCACCATTGTTAGTATCTTGATGTGGATGACCCATGAAACAGAAGCACTTGAGAGGATGGGGAGATACTACAAAAATTTGTCTCAGGTTCTTTGATTTACAGAATAGAAGTTACACTAGATAAAGGCTACACCAATAATAGAGGGACGCGATGGCTCAGTGGCTAAGACGCTGAGCTTGTCGATCGAAAGGTCGGAAGTTCAGCAGTTCGAATCCCTAGTGCTACATAATGGGATAAGTTCCCATTACTTGTCCCAGCTTCTGCCAACCTAGCAGTTTGAAAGGGTTAGGAAATGGTCGTTGCCTAACTAGTTGGCCAGGCAATATATAATCCAACATTGTATGTTTGTATTGTGTAAATGTATTATGTTGCTTTAAGAGCATTGCGGAGTCATTCTGCATCCTGATTGGATAAACTCTGTAGCCAATGTATTTAAGGAGAGCTTAAGTGTGGTTATTATTATTTATTAAATTTTTATACCGCCCTTCTCCCGAAGGGAGAAGGTTAGTAGAACACTACACCATATTTTTACCTGCTACTATGCTGTAACTATTTTTGATCTCTCTAAATGGTCATTGTTTGATCATGGGTTATTTATTAATGTTTCCTGATATTTATTGAACTGTTTTTATATTGTTCCTGAATGTTCCTTGTATTTCCTAAAACTGGAGAAGATTTTATATCCCTGGATTGATCTTGTATTGCACTTTATATGGCTCTGTTTTATGAACCATGACTCTGGTGGTGACACAACAATATCCTTAACAGAAAGCACGTAAAAAATGCAAGTAGAAAAAATAGCGACCACCTTTGGTGGGAAGATAACAGCATTCCATGTGCCTTTGGCGTTTAGTCATGCCAGCCACATGACCACAGAGACGTCTTCAGACAGCACTGGCTCTTTGGCTTTGAAACGGAGATGAGCACTGCCCCCTAGAGTCGGGAATGACTAGCATATATGTGCAAGGGGAGCCTTTACCTTTTTACACCAATAATGTATCCTTTTCATTTTGCCCCATTGCCTCCCTGATTGCACCTTATTTAAACCCTTTAATC
Organism: Pituophis catenifer annectens; assembly: GCF_029215685.1. Taxonomy (NCBI): domain Eukaryota; kingdom Metazoa; phylum Chordata; class Lepidosauria; order Squamata; family Colubridae; genus Pituophis; species Pituophis catenifer. The sequence continues at coordinate 72,471,141 of NW_027256882.1, read as the reverse complement.
CAGGTTGAGAAACGCTGATTTAATCTGCCTCATATAGTATAATCATTCCAAATGTAGTACAATGTGGCCGTGACCAATCCATCCACTACCTTTTAGAGCTTAAATTAGTCAAGCAATTTGATTTTTTCATGTACCAGAATGCTCTGCTTATACTAGACAGCCTGGAAACCCTCCATTTCTTAAGATGTGATCATGGAACTAACAACGTTCTATCAGCTAAACTACCACACATTTAACTGCTTTATGCTATATATTTTCTGGGAATCTACCAATCATTGCATCATGTCAACTCATCTCTACTACAAGTGATAGACCTTCATCAGCATTCATAATATATCTGCAAGTTGAAAGTCTTCAGATTGAACTATAAAGAATACATTATTTGGACAATCACAAAACATTATGGGATGACCTGGATTAATGTCTGAGTAGTGAGATTCCAGATTTCAGATCTTATGAAGTCAGAAGATCTTTTGTTGATTAATAAACTACCCAAATATTCTGACTCTGGGGACTGTTAAGCAGCCCATCTTCCATCTCCTACTTGACATCTGAAACAATCTGAGTCCTTTTGTTGAATTTCTAAAGAGAAAGCAGCCTTTGTTACACCCTTTTGTCTTTTATTTAGGGGTTGACAAAGTATTCTTTCTTTTGACATCTTATTTATTGTTGAAAAGTCAGCCATCCAAGTCATCTTATTTTTAGTTTTCACTGGGAAAAACATTTGCAGTTTCCCCAGGTCAAGATGATGGCCATGGCCATATAACTGAAGCCCTACCCCACTTTGCAGTCTCTTATTTGTACCACATAGAAAAAAAAATGGCAAAGCTTCAACTTGCATCTGTGACTGCCGTCTTGATTATTTTTTTTAAAAAAAATTGTTTCCCCCTGGCCATCTTGTGTTAAAATGGAATCAAAATCTCGTGAAGTATTAGTACAGCTTTATAAAGCCCTAGTAAGACCATACAGTACCTGGAATAGTGCAACCAATTTTGGTCACCACACTACAAAAAAGATGATGAGACTTTGGAAAAAGTTCAGAGAAGAGCAATTAAGATGATCAAAGGCCTGGAGACTAAAACATATGAAGAGCAGTTGCAGGATTTGAGTTTGGCTAGGCTAGAGAAAAGAAGAATTAGGAGTGACATGATAGCAGTATTCCAATATTTTGAGGGGCTGCCGCAAAGAAGAGGGGGTCAAATTATTCTCCAAAGAACAAGAGGGCAGGAGAAGAAACAATGATTGGAAACTAATCAAAGAGAGAAGCAACATGGAGTTAAGGAGAAATTTCCTAACAGTGAGAACAATTAGCCAGCTTGCCATCATGGGTGCTTCATCACTGGAGGTTTTTAAGAAAAGAATGGACAGCCACTTACCTGAAATGGTACTGTAGGGTCTCCTGCCAGAGCAGAGGGCTGGACCAGGAGACCTCCAAGGTCCCTTCCAGCTCTAATTCTATTCTAAAATTTGGAAACATTCTACATAGCATCATTTCCTGTTTGATTCATACAGCAGTTCTTTGCAAATGCTTCAAGATGTCTGAATATTGTTGCTGATCAGATAGAATTTTTAAATGTGCCACAAGGGAGAAGGGAAATTTCTTTGCTTCAGCCCATTTTAGCCTGCTGACTTTGGAGATGTTCAATATTAGCCCACAAAGCTAGTAATTCCATGAATATGATTAATTGGGTGGAATAGGGTAATTACGTTAATTGTCAAAATTCTTGCCACTTGGCAAGTGGATGGGTAATATTTGCAGCTGCTGTTCATGACAGCTCCATTGACCTGGCACGTAGTCAGATGGTTTCAGGAAGGATAGCATATTTAACACCTTCATATACAACACCCATTGCCCAAAGTGACAATGGTTATAGAGAACAGTGATGGGTGAGAAAAAAAAGTGCACAAGAAGACTTGAATAATAGAGCATTAAAAGAACTTTGAAAGAAACAAACCCAATGCATTTTAACAAAAGGATATAAATTCACTTTTATTCCGGAGATCGTGCAAACACCAACAGCCAAAAGTTAAGAAAAAAAGAATTAATTAAATAAATAACACAGTCTGGAATAAAAAAGGTGGTTGCTTTGATCATTTCATTACTTTGGTTTATTGCTGATATCCCATGTGCAATCCACCCATCCATCCCTTTGTCCTTGAGTGTATGTTGGATGGGGAGAGAAAGTGGCCGGATTCCAGGCTGAGTTTCCAGTGCTTTCCAAGTCAGAAAAGCATCAGAAAAAGTTTTCATTTTTTTCTTATCAACATTTGACAGAGTTTTAACCTTGCTATTCCTTCACGAGTGCTTTTCAAAGGAAAGACAAAAATAAATAAATAAATAAATAGATGGAAAACAGGAGAGAGAAAAAATTGGAAAAAATGACATCACTTGGACATACTCTTCTGCACAATTACACCAAGGAGACATGAAGACTGTATATTTAAAAGCTGCGCTTTGAAGTCCCCCTACAATACAGGACTAACAATACAGGACCAACATAAACAGAGATTGGTCACTGGCCATTTCAAAACCTGCCCTTTAAAAAAAGACGTAAAGACTAGCATGAAGGAATTGAAACGTGTGGGGGATGAATTGCTCTTCCAGTCTTTTAGGGCTAGGAGGAAGGGAATTATGCATTTTAAGAAAAGACAGAAAAACGGCAGGGAAAATATAAATTGACAATGGCTGGGCAGCATATTATATGACTGCCCCAACAAGCATCCCTGAGAAGTGAAAAAATCAAATGGTACTACAGGATAAAAGATATTCCTCATAAACACATTTTTTAAATGTTTGATGGCATGGTTATAGCCATCATCTTTCATGTATTTTTTTGATACCCCCCGTTACTGTGGATTCTCTGACTATCCCCAAATAATAGCTGTTGCTAAGCCCAATCATATATTAACACCTGCTATTGTTAACACGAGAAATGTAAAACTAAAAAGTAAAGAAGTGATGACCTTTAGATTCATCCAGGTCTGCCTGTATCAAAATGAGCATCTTCCTTAAACCAATAAGGACCTTAGAGGTAGAAAGGATTGGCAGATGAGCCTGTATAATCAATACAAAAATCCAGGGTAATGAAAAATTAATTAATGCTGCATTGAATTAAATGGCAGGGATAATTATACAAGAGTTAAGGATGTTATTAGTATATAGAGAGTATAATTACTCTATATTAATATAGCGACTATAAAAATGTCGATTTTGAAATCTTTCTTTCAGCCACTGAGTCGCAGCTGAATTTGACAAGGTTTTTAAAAAAGAGTTGCAAATAATTTAAAAAATCAGGGCGTAGGGAACATATTGGCTGAATGTACACTGAGGTAATGCTGTTGTTTCTGGCTTAGAATGCTGTATGGCTGCAACTATTGTGGCCTGCAAACTCTGATTTATAGTGGTGTCCATAAAAGCCAGGATAACATCAAGTGATGAAGCACATCATGAACAAATTCAGTGAATGATGCAATCACATATTAAATGTTGTGATGATATCATCATGACATCATGATGCACATTCTTCTCCACTCCTGCTGTTGTCCTCTTCAGATGCTCATGAACTCAGCCATGGATACAAGGATATTGTCTGTTAACAGAAAATACTGCAATTTAACAAGGGTTCCATCTGGAAGCAATTTTTGTTGTTTCTCACATGGTTCTAGGGGGTAAAATTAGGAATAATTGGTAAAAAATAGCTTCCTGTTCCTTTTCTCCAGTGTGAACATAATTCTGTTCATGCGAATGCTAAATTTAAGCACACCAGAAACAAGATTCGGTAGTCCTGCAGGAAATGGAAATAAGCTACAGACAAAAAAACTGGAGGCAAAAGATATTCCTGCATCTTTTTCTGTTCAGGAGGCTTTCAGATAAGGCTTTTATTTTGTATTCATGCAGTTTTCACTAGAGTTCTCCAGTATTCATTTGGAATCCAGTCACCAACTTAAAATTAAAAAATAATTTTTAATTAATTACAAATTAAAAATACTATTCCCCCCAAAAAGAAAAAAGATTGAAGTAATTTACCAAGCTTTTTAATTAGTAATGGGTAGGAACGTTCCATCTTGAGGTATGCTCGACTTACTACCCTGTTTCACCAAAAATAAGACATCCACTGATAATAAGCCCAATCAGGCTTTTGAGCCCATGCGCTAAAATAAGCCTCCCTCCGAAAATAAGCCCTCCCCGAAAATATTTAAATGCAGAGCTGGAAATCAGGTAAGACAGCAAGAGGAGCCCCATCTTGCTCCACACACCCCAAAATAATAAGACCTCCCCAAAAATAAGTCCAAGTGCTTATTTTGGGGTTCAAAAAAATATAAGACATAGTCTTATTTTCGGGGAAACATGGGTAACACCCCTCTCAGTAATAAGGAACAACCGTATAGGCACATATCTTCATCATTTCCATCATTTCATCAATACTAGCAATTCATATACCACAGCTATTCTGTGGCCTGGTAAAATGAGACTTCCCCCTCATCCAATTAATATCATTTATCTATCCATCCTGTTGAGTGCTTTGTGAACATCTGTGGGATATATGCAGTGGAAGGCTTTTTACCTGAAAACAATTCATAGGGAGGTTTGTAGCTACCATTTTTCCCTGAAAATAAAACCCGGTCTTATATTTTTGGGGAGCTCCAAAATAAACATTAGGGTTTATTTTTGGGGAAATATGATTATCAGGGTGATCATCCTGGCTGGGCACCCTTCTCCCCCGTGTGCGCACAAGAGGTGGCAAGAGTGTGCGGGCCAATGATGTCTGGCAGCAGCTGCAACTCCTGCCAGCCCCTTGGTCCGCGCACTGTGGGGCTATGCAACCTGCGTAGTGCAAGTGAGTTGATTACCTGTCCAACCAGCAGACGGAGACAGAGGCACAGGAGGGAGACATGCGACTCGGATACGCCACACAGGCCGTGGGAATAGGATTGGTTGTTTGTTAGCAGGATTCACTGGGATAGGGATTTTCTTTTGGTCTTTCACTGTGAATTGTATTGTGTCGGGGAGGGGTGCATGAAGGGAGGCTCAGCCAATCTCATGGTACGCATGTTGTATACATGTTGACAATAAAGGTTTGAATTGAATTGGAAAGCCAAGAGTTGGTGATCCGGAGTGGGTGGTTGGCCACAGGAGGCTCATCTTTGTGAGGTGGCACTGGCAGCAGACAGAGGTAGAAGCGCAGGGGAGAAGGCAGGCAATCCGGATGCGCCACATGGGCCACAAGGCAAGCCAAGAGATGTAAAGATGAGCCTCCTGCTGCCGGCCGGCCACTCTGTAAACCACTTAGAGAGGGCTGTAAAGCACTGTGAAGTGATTATAAGTCTAAGTGCTATTGCTATTGCTACTACTCTGCTTAAATCTGGATTCTATTCACTGGCTACTGGGTAAACAGGTGCCAGGGAGGTGGAGCACTCAGCCTGAAGACATGCAAACTGTGGCATTCTCCCTATACACTCCCTGCCAGTGCAAGACTAGACACTCATGGAAGGGAGCAACATCATGTCCTTTCTTTCCCTCAAGCCAGGGTTCCCATCCACCTTACTCTTGCTGCAATCTGTCAGGGTGGGTGGTGTCACATGATGGCCAGGACTGAAACATTCCTCCGTGCACTGTACAGTTCTCTTGCGTGCGTACTTAAGCATGACAGGCAGAAGACACTTTGCTAATTACATCTGCGTAAGGTGGGGTGATTATTGCCTCAGGAATGCAGCTTTGGGTCCCTCTGTCCCTTACAGCTTAAAACCTGGCTTGCAAGAAGGCAACCTTGCTTCTAAAATCTAATCTGAAAAATGATCAACTCTTTCATAATTCATGTTTTAAACATTCTATGTATTTCCAAATGCCATATGTCAGCTGGTGCAGTCCCTAGCACACGTACTTGTATGACTCATTGATTCCAATAAGATGTGACTGCATTTTAGAAATGCAACAATACTAATTTACGAATTAGAAGAATTTATCATAGGGCATAGACATAAAAGGGAAGACTCCACGCTTTGCCCTGAAATCTAAAATATCTGAATACCTAAGCACCAAGTATATAGGTCTACACCAGTGCCTCAATTTGATTATTTTACAAAATAGTTCAAGAAGTCCTTTAAGAAGATCCAAATACATGGAAAACTTCACTTTCTAAAAAGAATCTATGTAAGAATTTCTGCTTCCACCTAAAACATCGTAATTCATGATATGTTCTTTTTTTCAGTGTCTCTTCAGCCCTTGTCTGCTTGGAACTGAAAGCTTTATGTAGTTTATCTTCAGTGTGTTGGAGTATAATGAGTCTAGTGGGAGCACTTTGTTTTTGGATTCTTGACTGCTTCTGTAATTTCTGCTGCTTCTAGTTCCTTGGCAGTTTCACATACATGGACCATAACACTTGGAATGGTTTCAGTTCCTGCATAATGTTCATATTAGTCCCCTAACATTTATTTAAAAACAGCAAAGGACAATTTGTACATTTGATAATATAACATGCACGTTTTCCTAATGTATCGCACATGACCGCTAACTAAATAAAATGGAGGTTCAATAACAGGCAGTTATGGATTATAGTTGGCTGTTTGCCTTTGCTGATGACTGTCTCCTGGCAATCCATAGCTGGGCTTCTATTGTCTCTTATGAAGGATCACTCTGGGCAGGTAGAGAAGCCAGTCCTGCATTTTTGCACAGTGGTCCAACCCAGGCAAGAAATGGTTGTATGATATCAAACCAGACATGATAGAGAACCAATGGATAGGTGAAGAAGGACTCCCCACCCCCACCCCCATACAAATGTGCTGTCTGCTGAACAGCCCACTTTTCTTTCTTGTGGCTCAACACCTTCCAGATGCCTTTTAAAAGGAAAGGAAGTGGTGAGAACGCACAGTCATGAGGAGAACTGCCACCTATTTCATCCTGCCATATAGATCTGCCTGCTCAGCCCGTCCAGCACCTGAGGCTTCACAGCTTTTTGCCTTGCCATCTTGACCTTTTGGAGGAGGCAAACTCATTATCATGAGGGCCGAGGGGCAACTTGGGTACATGCCAATGAATAGTTGTGCTGTGCAGCATAACACATACATTATCTCCACACACAGAAACCACCTCTGGGGAATTTAAATTGGAGTAGGAGTTGAAGGAAAACTGGAGCAGCCTGTGGCATGCAGCAGCAGGAGGATATCATGCCACGAGGATCAGTACTGGGCACATGTGTCAATACCCATAGCTTGGCTGGTCACAGTCACTCACAACTTTCTTCTGGTTGGGAACCTTGGGGGATAATGGGTAAGGAGTGGTTGCCATGGTGTTTGCAAAAGAGTCAATTGAAGTCCCCCTTGAATTACTGTGTATGCGTCTGCAGGCTGATGCAATGATAGCACTCTCTACCAGGTAAGAAACCTATGGACTGAAGAGGAGGAAAAGAGAATGTTGGGCAGCATGGTGTTGAAGCTGTACCATGATCTCATCTTAGATTCATAAAATCATACTTTCTCTGGGTTGGCAGCACATTGCAGTGGGGAAGCCTTGTTCCGTTTGGAATTCAGAGCACTGAGGGACCTCAGGAGCTAATAGGAATGTATCTCTGTTTAGCAAGAATGACTATTACAACCTGCAGATATGGTCCCATCAGGAAACTGTGTATCTGCAGAGGAAATTCTGTACAAAAGGGCAATGTTCGGCACTATTGTCAAGAATGGGTAGGTTTGCACCATTGCAACTGACAATGGGACTTAGCTATGGCCATGGGGTTGATTGCATGATAAGGATAATTGGTCTTCATTCCAATTGGGGGTAGCTTTACCTGGGACCTGTGATGTTTGAGGGGAATGGAAATTTAACAACCAACCAGATACCCTGACACAGTGCTGCAATCTGGATAAGAAAAATGCACCGGCTTTCTGAGCTCCCAATCAAGGGACAAATAGAGCAGGCAAATAGAGATCAACCACCTTCTCCATCTGGCACCTGTATTGGGATGCTCCAAAGTGTAGATTTGGCCTAGAAATTTCTTCCTGTTAACCACTTCAACGAATTCTGGGCTCTTAACATATATATAGAAAATTGCATTTTTATTGCTTCCGGTACTTTTATTCCAGGAAAAGAACAGGAAACCGACGTCAAATTTGTTTCAACCCAGGCACGAAAACAGAGATGAGACGTTGCCGGGGGTGACATATGTTGATGATCAAAAGCATCGGCAACAGCTGAAGGTCTCAATGCAAGTCTAGCCCCCCTCCCCTCCCGGTTTCCAGGGGGCTACATCCTCCCGCTCTCCCCTCCGCTTGCGGTTGCTAGCAGGAGCCCTCCACTCTTGCGCGACCCCTCCCTCCCCCACTCTGCCGGTCTCCCCAAGTCCTCATCACTCCTCTTCTAACCTCCCCCCCCCCTTCCCCATCATCACGCGGCACACGATGTCTGGCCGCCCGCCTCGGCTCCCCTAGTAACAGAGTCTGGTTCCTTTTCCTCCAATCAGCAGAGGCTGACTCCCGCTGAGCCAATGGCGACGGGCGGGGCGGGGCTTACCCCTCTATCCGCGGGGGTAGGGCCGTCCCGCTCCGCACCGCCATTTTGGCCTGTGAGGAACAAAAGAGTTGAGAGGCGGCTGTTGGTTTGGAGCGGATTGGAAGGTAATGAGGAGGCTTTATTTTTGTTTTTTTTCTCTCTCTCTTTGGGTGCGCTCGGCGAGGGGGCAAATCCGAAAGAGCCGCATCGTATACGGTGCCCTTGATTCCCGCAATGGGCGCCAGAGCCGTAATAGAGCAACTGCCTTTCGTACATCTTAAAATACTGTAACTTGGCAGCGGTTTGGGGCACCATTTTCACCCCCTTTTTTTACTGAGGGGGGAAGGCAGTCGAAAGTGGCTCCTTCTTGTCACCCACGTCCTCCTTCAAGGTGTACGTGTGTGTGGGGGGGGGGGGAGGAAGCAGCCCATTTGAGATAATCCGCTTTTGATCCCAAGGTTGGTGAAATCCCAACAATATTCCAGGCGTACAAAAGGTTAGCCCTTCTCAAGCGGAAGTTTAAAGGGTGAGCGTGGGATGTTGCAATTAAGAAAGCCATTCGCCTGTGTCCTCCCCGGGCTGCCCGAGTGCCTTTGGGACTGGAACGCCGGCTTCTTGAACGTGGCCAGCCGGTAGGAATTGGCTTTACAACTCCGTTCAAATACGGCGGCTCAGGAGCGGGATGCAAAGGGCACCGAAGGCATTTAGCAAACGGAAGAGGTGGTGGTGGGGGGGTTTATGCTGGGGTGTTCAAAATAATGGCCAGCCAAAAAAGAAAAAAAAAAGTAGCCTCCTTTCCTAGTTTTTGACAGTTAGCCTTTTGGTATATTCAGCCTCCCGGCCGGGTGGATAACATCTCTACTCTGGAGCAGCAGGTCAGAAGATGATGGGTTAATTAAAACTTGTATGCGCAGGATGAATTTCAAAGCTTCTATTGTAATAGGAAATAGATGACTCATTGTTAACTTGGGGAATTTTTAAAAGATGCACATATGCCATTCTCTCTTCACATTATTCACTTCTCCTATTGTGTTTACATTTTGCGCTCCCTGTTTTGAAACACTTTGAAAGTGTTTAGTGCAAAGCTTCCCCACCACCACCCCACCATGTGTGTAACTTTAATTTTTTTTTTTTTAATTTGATTTATATGCCGCCCTTCTCGGGAGACTCAGGGCGGCTTACAATGCGTTATTGACTTCTCCATTGATGGACTCCTAAAATAAAATGCTGGAAATGTACTACTTTGCATTTAAATAAAAACAGATATCTGCCTTTTTTTTTTTTTTTTTTGGTATTAGATTGTTTGTGATACACTGCTGACATTAATGATGTTCTGTGTTTCTACTCTGATCTTTTTAAAACTGACTTTGCTTTTTATAGGTTCTTCTGAACTATATACTGGGGTGCATAACATATTAAGTAATATAAACATGTTATAAATAATAGAATCACCTTCAGCCATGTATTTGGGATCAACTCAATAAAGTTTGAACTTAATAAAGTATTAAAAATGTGTTCTAGAAGACACCTTGCTAAAAAAAAGATCCATTCCACAGAATAGTTGTTTTGCCTGTTTCTACATGCTTTTTGAATTCATAGTTTGATGCCCAGACTAAATGCTGGATTATTGACATTCATTTAATAACAGTGCATATGTGCTCCTTTTTTCAGAACAAGGAGCTCAAAGCAATACATACTCTTTCTAAACTTTTAGGGTTCACCAAATACCAGTACATTTCAGAATAATTGAAAGTTGAGTGCCATACAAGATTAATATATTATTATTATTATTACTTCAACCACTAAATTGGTTTTGTCAACTCAGTACTTGTGTGATTCAGTGCGGTAACTAGTAGTGCAAAAGCAACTATCATGTATAGTTTAGGTGGAGTAGAACCAGGGAACCTAGATTCAGGAACACTCTTGGGCACAGAAATTCACTATGTGACTTACAGGCAAGTAGTTATCTCTCAATTAATATTTATCAAATATGCTGCCTTTCATGGATGTTGCTTTAAGAAAAATTGGATTGTATGCTACTTTGAATCCTGGTGGAAAGATAGGATATAAATCTAGCTAACAAATACTAAAATTACACAAATTTAATTACAGGTTGAATAAGTAAAAATAATGTATGGGAACTGCAGTTTATTCAGGAATCAAAGATGTGATCAGGGTAGAAACATGACAACTTAATTTCTTGTCTTATTCAAGTATTGGCTATGTTTACATGATATAAAAGTAAAAACTCTCTTGATTTGAGCTCCTTGGACAAAACCATGTCATTTTCTTGGCAACAATTCAGAAATGGTTTTCCATTGTCTTTTCCTAGCTGGCCCCATGGATCCTCTCCTCTCCCCTCCCCTTCTCTCCCTCAGGCTGGCCTCAGACTAGCCCCACAGAACCCTCTCCTGTTCTCTTCTCTCCCTCAGGCTTGCCCCATAGATCCTCTCCTCTCCCCTTCTCTCCCTGAGGCTGGCCTCAGGCTAGCCCCACAGAAGCCTCTCCTGTTCTCTCCTCTCCCCTTCTCTCCCTCAGGCTTGCCCCATAGGTCCTCTCCTATCCCCTTCTCTCCCTCAGGCTTGCCCCATAGATCTGTCCTATCCCCTTCTCTCCCTCAGGCCAGACCCATAGATCCTATCCCCTTCTCTCCCTCAGGCCTGGCTCCATAGATCCTGTCCTATCCCCTTTCTCCTTCAGGCTTGGCCCCATAGATCCTATCCCTTTCTCTCCCTCAGGCCTGGCTCCATAGATCCTGTCCTATCCCCTTCTCTCCTTCAGGCTTGGCCCCATAGATCCTCTCCTATCCCCTTCTCTCCCTCAGGCTTGGCCCCATAGATCCTATCCCCTTCTCTCCCTCAGGCCTGGCCCCATAGATCCTCTCCTATCCCCTTCTCTCCCTCAGGCTTGCCCCCATAGATCCTATCCCCTTCTCTCCCTCAGGCTGGCCCCACAGAAATGTCTCCTATCCCCTTCTATCACTCAAGCTTACTAGCCCCTTCTCCATGAGGCTTGCCCCACAGAAACGTCTCCTATGCTATCCCATTCTCTCCACAGTTATTTTCAAGTTGGGAGGGGGAGTAGAACGTCTAACTAATTAGCATCAGAGCGTGTTATAATATAAGAAATACTAATGCTGTGATGGTCATTTCGAAAAATCCTTTCTTAGCACCTAGAAGCCAAGAGGAACATACGTGGCAAATTTCAAGTTTGTAGGCTTTATGGTTCTGGAGATTTCATGATTAATGCATGAGTGGTTTTCACTTTTATATATATAGATACTGTTTAGCTTTATTAGATTACTGTGCACGATAAAATAAACACAGTGATTGTACGGTATGCTAGGCTAAAATATTGAGAAATGCAAAACATTCCATGTAGTTTAATAAAAGAGTTAATACCCTTTTACTAGAGGTATCAAATAGAGACTGCACAATCATCTGTTGGTTTAATCTGAATTCTTGCAAAGAGCAGGTGGTTAAGATGGTGATGTAATAAGCAGGTACAGTATTATTGCATTTATCAGTTGCAAAGAATTAATAGAACTGAAAAATAACTGACCGTTCCACAATGTTGAGATAATGTGCTTTATTGATTTGATCTATCCAGTGGACAGAAAAAACATGAATTATCTTAAGATAGCCATTTTTAGATAAGCTTAGAAAGTATTGCAGCTGATACATATTTAGAGCCAGAATCACAGAAATAACTGGTATTGATAAGAGAGATGTGTCAAGATTTTGTTCAAACAAGATAAAGCTGTGGTAGCAAGCTTTAATTGTAAACAATCTCAGTGGATCTGTTCAATTCTGAGAAATAACGAAAGTGATGAGAATATATTTGGGTATGCAATAAATTACCTTTGTATCAAACAATTTTATTTGCATCATAGATCCACAGATGATGCTAATCTGTGCACATAGATTTCTCAAAATAATTGGAGGCAAGAAATAACCCGTTTTTAAGGAGAAATTTTATATCCTGCATTATTCATCATGTTATTTTATGGGAGTGAGCACAATTCACCATTATATCATGACACAGTTTTTCATGGCTAAGCATGCTATCTTGGAATTATGGGAGTAATAGTTCAAAACATCTGGAGGGTATCAGATTGCAGGGTACTGTGCTCTGGAACAGTGGTTCTCAACCTGTGGTCCACGGGCCCTGAGGTCACAATGTCGTTACAGGATATCTGTGAAGACTTGAAGAATTATTATGATTTAAATCTTGAGTCAAGTCTTGGTCTATGGCCATGGTCCATGGCTGCAAAAGGTACTACTTAAAGGGGGTCAGTGAAGAAAAGGTTGAGAACCACTGCTCTAGAATGTACTTTTAGCATATGTGTGATGCACATTAAGAATTTGAAGAAATGAATGGTGCTGTCTGGATCATAGGCATGACTATAGCAATAGCAATAGCACTTAGACTTATATACTGCTCCATAGTGCTTTACAGCACACTCTGAGTGGTTTACAATCTCAGCATATTGCCCCCAACAATCTGAGTCCTCATTTTACTGACCTCAAAAGGATGGAAGGCTGAGTCAACCTTGAGTCGGTGAGAATAAAACTGCTGGCAGTCAGCAGAATTAGCCTGCAATACTGCATTCTAACCACTGCGCCACCATGGCTCCATGTACAGCAAAGGGAAGGCCTTGGGATGATTGTGCCAAGCAAGTCTGTAGGATATCTAAACATTGGCTGCTTAGAAGGGAAGGAAAATAATTGGTATGGGGATTATGTTAATTTGGGAGAGGAGGGAAAGCTTCTACTAAATTGTTGCTGACTTCCAGAATTTCCTGGTTGGTTCTGAGTTAAAAACAACAATTTTTCTGCTTTATAGAAACCTCTACAAATTGGCATATTTTATGATTTCATGCATATTGAACTACAAACTTGACCATGAGATTTTAGTCTAATGCATTGTGCAAATCCAGTCCATTTGTTCTATTTATAGTCAGTATCTTGTATATGAGTCAATTTAGTAACCCTGGGTTATATTCTTTATGCCATTTCCACAAATAAAGTCTGCAAGTGAAAGTCTTTCCTATATATCATCTGTTTCAGAAAGTAAGTCTTAGATTAACATTAAATGCAAGCAGTTAACAATTATGCAATAGGAAAATTGATATTATTCTTATTGGCCAATCCCGGCCATTTTCAGCCATCCACAAGGAGCCTATTTTCAACTGGTTCTATTCTAGAAATTTACTGCAAAGTGGTGATTATTATTTTTTGTGATGAAGTGCTAACAGAAGTGGGACAAATGGGTATCACTTCTGTTTCCTCCCAAGGAAGATTTTCACATGATCCTTTGAAGTTAGATACACATTTAAGCAGCCTCCATGCTGGGCCAGGTGTCATTTGAAGGTGAAATCACGAGGACATGATTTCTAAAATAGCAAGGCATATATTGCACTTAGAAGGATATGAAGATGAGCTCTTAGAATCTGCTAGATGCTGTAATAGACTGTATCAAGGACTGTAAGAAAAAGAATGGATGATCGATTCCACATATTTAAAAATATGCATTGTATAGGTGTTTCACCTTCTTAACTGAAGTTCAGATTCTTTGGTAAATGAAAACCATTAGAAGAAAGTAACTAAAATGTATGATGGGATAGCTTTAGTTAATGATATCAGTATCTTCACTTTACTAATTCAACTTACCTGATAAACTTAATGTTGATCTGACAAGCACTGTTTATATGCTCAAATCTAAACTGCTGGAAATGGCCCTTGTCCAGGGTTCTTCACACTGTGCTTTTCTTACATCATGATTTTGTACACCTGCTGAATATCAATTTAATACTGTCATTATTGACATTTATAACTTATTTTAAATATTGAAGTCTGATTTACTTTCTTCCTTTTACTGTAATTCAAAAGATTAGCATTAATATAATGTTGGCTATCCTTGCATGTAGCAGCAACTGAATGGACTGCTGATAAGATGCATAGATTTGCAAATATAAAAAAGGCTTGTGGTTAATGAGGTATTATCTTGAGAAGGACAGAAGCCTACCACAATAGCATCATTGTTGCCTAAACTTAATATATATCTACAATAACATTGTATATGTAGCATTGTGTGTATATCTACTAATACTAATTATTTGTAATTAAATCTATATGCTGCCCATCTCGCTTTCCAAATGACTCTGAGTTGCTTACAATGTAATAAAAATAGAAATATGAAAATTAGAAATATGAAAAGTGAAATTGAAAAGGATAAAATACAAACTAAAAAAAAAATCATGGCCTCAGAGCAGAACAGGTTGGTGCGTTTTCTGTCACTGCACCAATTACCCAGTGGTGGGTTGCTACCGGTTCTCCCCAGATCAGGCGAACCAGTATTGGCGGCGGCGGGAGGCTCCGCCCACCCGCTTGGCAGAAGTGTCGTGCGAGCGAACTGGTAGCGACGGGTTTTGAAACCCGCCCCTGCAACTTCCTCCAGCTTACAGCTTTTCCATTGGGTCCCCACATTAACTGGCAGAGCCAGGTTTTAAGGCCCTTTCTTGAGGCCAGAAAGGATAGGAGTGGATCTCACCTCCAGGACAAGATGCTCCAAACATGTGGCAGAAAATATTTTTCTTCTAGACTCCTCCAGCCAAACATCTTTGGGTGATGGGGGTCTGCTGTAGGCCCCTTTTGCCAGAATGAGTGGGATAGGCCAGTCCCATAGGTCAAAATGACTCCTCAGACTATACCATAAAGGGCTTTAAAGCAGGGGTGAAATGCTACCGGTTTGCACAGCCAGCGAACCGGTAGCAAAACGGTTCGGGTTTCGCCACTGCTTTAAAGGTGATAACCAACACCTTGAATTGGACCCATTGGCATAACAGCTCATATAACAGTGGTGTTACATATGCCACTCTAGGGACCTACAGAACTATTCATGCCACTGCATTCTGGTCCAATTGTAGCTTCCAAATATTCTTCAAGGGTAGCTGACATGTAGAGCTCATTGCACTAATCCAGACGAGAGAAGACCAAGGCATGAGTGACTAAGTGCAGGGCCTTAAAATCCAGAAAAGAATGCAGCTGAAGCACAGATGAATATTGCACAAATATATCAAGAGGATCTGTTTTGCTGCAGTCTTAGTAACACATAATTTATTGCAGTTTTCCTGAAGTAAATGGATGTAGTAAAGATTTTAAAACTCGTAGAAAGAATTTAAAAATAATCTCAACGAATGATTTCTGATTCCTCAGTGAAGAGTCTATAGTGCCCACTGACACTTTACTTGGGGCCTGCCAGACTTCTTGCATCACCTATTATTTTTATTGACATCCTTATAATGATAAAAAATGGAAAGTTGCCATGCTGAAGACAAAATACCAACCTTACGTATCTAGGTTTTACATAGACCATAGAGGTATTCTTATATATTAAATAGGTGGGTGGACTGCAGGCCACAAAAAACATAAATGTAGTTGCTAAGAGAGCTATCTGAGATGGTAGACCAGACTAGTGCTCTTGTTAATTTCAGATATATAATCATGTTCCCATACAATTTATTTGATCAAGTCAAATATAACATAACATAAATATAAGTTTAACAATAACTTTTTAAAATTTGAAGTAATTTGCATATTTATCTCCAGGATAAAATTTTGTAGAAGAATGCAGTGAGTGTTCTTTTTTAAAGAATGTATTAAAAATCTTCTGCACATTTTTATACACAAACACACACACATGTATACATACATACATACATACATACATACATACATAAAATGAATGGCCTATAAATAAATAAATATGATAATATTACAGGCCATCCATCTTCTCTCAGGGTAATTCTGGGCAGATTTACTTGTTTGGATTTAGTTTTAACAAACATGCTGAATCAACCTAGATCTAAGTCATGGCAATTCTTTACAGCCAAAGCTTCTCTATTATTCCATTGGGGAGGTTAAGAATAAACACAAGATGTTTTCGAGTAATTGATCTTGTTATGGGTAGTTACAGATGCTTCCTATGTTAGAGACTTAGAGCTTTTCCCTTTAATCGCTTTGATTGCTCTAATTCTTGAGAGGTGGGTATAGGAGAAATTTCATATAAAAAAAGACATTGGAATTAAAATTATTCCCCTTAGAGTTAAATCTGTTGATAAAATAAAAAGTCTTATTTGGAATTAAATATATATTGTCGTTATCTAGAATAGGGGTCCCCAACCCCTGGTCTGTGGCATGCCAGAAACCTGGCCATGCAAGCAAGTGAAGCCCCATCTGCAGGATGCAGTAGTATGCGAAACCACACCCCCTCCAGTCCACGAAAAACCCCCTCTCCATGGAACTGGTCCCTGGTGCCTAAAAGGTTGGAGGCCATTGATCTAGAATTTGAGATGTATTTCCTTTTTCAATAATTCAATTGTTCTGAATTTATTAAAATCTAAAATACATGTTTGACCATTCTTAACTCTAGTTTTCCTTGAAATCTGGAGAGTATTACACAATCACATATTTGTTCTTTCCCTCATAGACTAAGGTTAATAACAGGTCAAGCTGATCCTCTTGTACCTTCTTTCATTGTCTAAAAAAGAAAGAATAATACAAAAGTTATTTATTTAGTTGCAGGATTTACATGACTGCCAAACTCACAAAAATGCAACTCTGGCTGGCTTATAGCAATAAAAACAGACATAATAAAATCTATAAGAATAACCAAAAAAGCCACAACAATGGAACAATTGCAATGCCTCATCATCATACCTCACAGGGTGAGCTTATCAATATCCTGGCCCCAACACCCAAAGTAACATTCAGGTTTTCAAAGCCTTCTTAAAGTAACGGTGTTGGGACTAGTCAGAATAGTTAGGAAAACAAGTCAGGGATTTCCTGGAGCAGGGGTCAGCAACCTATGGCTCTGGAGCCGCATGTGACTCTTTCACCCCTCCGTTGTGGCTCCCTGTCACTCAAAATATGTGTCACAACCACCAATGTTGACACCCGCCAGCACGTGATTTATTGAGCTTTTCAACCCCTGATAGGCCAACCATGGATAAATCCAAGAAAAGAAAAGTTTCAGAAGAAAACAGAACATTTAATTCAACTACATATGCTAATTTTGTGGCCGCTCAAGAAATAGGCAGGCACGGGAAGGATTTTGTGGCTCCCGGTGTTTTCTGTGGGAAACGGGTCCAAATGGCTCTTTGAGTGTTTAAGGTTGCAGACCCCTGTCCTGGAGAATCATAATTGGCAGAGTGTCTTCCAATTGTAGTAAAAAAAAAGGTATATTTCATGCCTCTTTAAAAGAAGTGCATTTTGCTTTTTCAAAACATACTCCATATACTTTCTTCCATTAGGCAGATGAGAATAGATCTCAACAACAATATTTTTATTTGCTCTCCACTTATTTTATCCCAGATTTTCTTTGCAATATTGCTACATTGATTTACTTGGATTCTTGAGCAGTGCTAGACAATTTAACATTAGTGCAACAGCTCTCTTCCTATTGTTTCTGTATTTTTTGAACAAATTATATCCTTCAATTCCTATATTCCAGTTCCGAAGAGTCATCCCAACAAGTCTGTTTTATGCTCTTTAAGTCATATTGTCCTTATGAACATTTTTCAGTCATGAAGGAGATGTAACATTTTCAAGGGCAATCTTAACATTAACTAGAGTATTACAAAATATTTTGTTACAAATGTTCTGAGAAAAATGGATAATTTTTCTTACCCAGGCATAAGATAGAACTTTAATGATTATGTGTGTTTAGATGCAGATCTGTTGAATCATGCCCTGGCTAATACATAAGAGACTTCAGGTTTGTAAATTCACAGATATCAAAATTCCCTGTGGTCGTTGTTTGGTATGCTGAAAGAAAACAAGTTATAATGAGCTCACAAGGGATAATTGTGAGATGAGAATAGTATGCTTTTTTATGCTTGTATGCTTTTCTCTGAAGAACATGAGTTCTGGATATAATTTTGGTATTTTTATTGGATAACATGTTGTGCTCTCCCTTTCTCTCATGTGTTTCACGATGTTATGGCAAAATTGTTTGAACAATAATTTGGTAACTTTTAAATGTAAATAGGTTTTTTTAAAAAAACCACCAGATCTTTGCTTATTTGAAAATAAGACCCATCAGGAGTTTATGCTCCAGCTGATTAGGCATAAATAAAGTCAAGTCTTCTTCATTTTAAACTTAAGTCCTAGAGACCTAATGGATAAGTCTGCTTTTTTCTTGGCATTAATATGGAAATGGTTTCCCATTACCTTCTACCAGGCTGTGTTTGATTTACCACATAGCTCTTGCATTTTAAGAATAAGTTCTTTGCCTTGACAGAAAAATAATAACAGTGCCACCTTCTGGACACCTCTTTGTTACAGAAATGAACTTGATGCAGTAATTGAGAACTTTTGGCTCTAGTAACCAGCTAGAAGAATAAATATTAAATATGCTTACTGCTTACCTTTTAGATGAATGTTATGCTACAGTAAGCATTCTTCCATTTAATTTATTTCAATAAATTTAAATAATGTATTTTGCATAGTAGAATTTCTAGTGTTTGGTATCATGATGATCTGCTAAATTGACATGCAGATTGGGTTATGCAATATTGAAAGCCTCCCTTCCTCACCCTCCTCTCTATGCTTTTATAAATGTACTTAATTGATAAACAAAATAATGAATGGCTTTTGTAATCTCTTGGCATTAGTTACAGGATAGTTGCAATCCTGTGTGGACTTTTTGGGAAATAAACATAACTTAATTCTGTGAGATTTGTTTCTGACTTAATATGCTCTGTACTGTTTTACATTGTGATCTTATATTTAAGTAGGTCTAAAAATAGGTTTGTGACCTAGAACACTTTGTGGTCTCTTAGAATTAAGTGAATTATTATTCATGTAATGCTCTTTAGTACTCTGCAATTAAGCACCAAGTTGTTTTTAGATAGATAAATTAAAAGATAAAACAGTAGCTTAATTTGTATACAGCCCCTTATATTTACTGCTAAGAGACATTATCTTCTATTTTTTCAAATATAATATATTGAATAATACAATGCGTCTTTGAATTTTTAACTGTACTATTTAAAATTTTAAACATTTGCTTGCATGCACATAAATTCTTGCTAGGTTAAACTTAAAATGGTCTTTTATGCTTTTTGGACATCTTTGTTATTGGTAAAAATATTTGTGAAACTACATGAAGGTTTTCGGAATTCATAAAAAATGAGGAAATCTGTATTTCTTTTTTAAAATGTGACCTCGATGCATGACTTTCTCCCCAAGGCTGCTTTCATAGAGTTTCTTTGGAAAAGTTCAGGTTGTTTTTCAATTTACTTTTGAAGTTGATAGCTTGACTCAAGAAGTTTTAGCAAGAATAACAAAATAACGGAGTTGGAAGGGACCTTGAGGTCTTCCAGTCCCATCCCCAGTCCAAGCAGAAGACCTTATACTATTCTGGACAAATGGCTGTTCACTCTCTTCTTTAAAATCTCCAGTGATAGAGCACCCATGACTTCCATTCCACTGATTAATTGCTGTCACGCTCAGGAAATTTCTTTTTAGTTCTAGGTTGGATCTCTCTTTGATAAGTTTCCATCTGTTACTGTTGTCTTGTGCTGTATTTTTGTCTGATGTCCATTTTGAAAAATTAAGGAATTAAAGGAAAACAATTATTTAAGCAATAACTTTGGTTCTTTGTAAGAGTTGCTTTAGATAGACTATAGTCAATAATTTTATTTTAAATAGTATGTGAATGTCTATATGCACGTATTAGATGATAAAGGGAAAAAATAAATGGAAACTTTAGGCTACAATGCTTTTTAGCTTGTTATCTGTATGGTGATACAGAGAAAAACGTAGAAATCTCCTTTTGCCCTGTGCCTTTGTGTGATAAGAAACTTGGCTGAAAGCAAATATGAACACTGAAAGAAGTGTGAGTAACACTCTTTCTCCCCTCTTTCTGCTGACGTTCTCCCTGCTTTGCAAGAGACACACCTAGTAGCTTTCTGCTAATGCTCATTGGCTAATACCATGTGGGGCGTGGTATGCAGACTTTTGCATGACCTCACTCCTGTTTGTCTCAGTGCTCAGATCCGGTTGTCTGTTTTCAGTTTCAGCTTTTGTGCCGAGAGTTTCACTTCTGCTTCTTTTCTGGATGCAACGAAAGACTCTTTAGCTGTGGTGTTCCAGACAAAATAGAATAAAGACACGGGGATTTTTTTCTTTTTTCTTTCTAGAGACTTACTAACCTGGAATAAATACTTTCTGGAGGAACAGTTCTGTGTGAGTTGCTTTCACCACCGTCCCATTGGTCTATCTAATGTCCTACAAGGATGAGTCCGGCATTTGGAGCTATGGAAGTGGAGCATTATTCCAAAGGCGTCCTCCTGGAGCCTTTTGTTCATCAGGTTGGGGGTCACTCCTGTGTCCTCCGGTTTAATGACAAGACCATCTGTAAGCCCCTTATTCAGAGAGAACATCAGTTCTATGAGACTCTTCCTGCTGAAATGCATAAATTCACTCCTCAGTATGAAGGTATGTTGCCACCTTTAGAAGGGGGCTGGGTTTATTCCATTTAGTAAAGTCCAATGTTCTTTTTGTCCTTAAAATCTCTTTTGCATAAGAGATTTTAGGGGATTTCTTTTCATATATTTTGATGTTGTCTGAGCCAGGCTATGGAGATGCAGGGTGGAGATGCTTGCCAGTGGGTCTTTGGGCTGACTAACAGCATTAGAGTAGAACAACACTGCTGATGATAGCCTATAAATCGCCCTTAGGCACAGGTAGGTAAGTATATTGATAACAGCTTGTAAGTGTTTTCAGTAATAAACTTTTTTTTTCTTTCTTTCTGATTTTTAAACCATATGTTTTTTTAAAAAACTGGTATTAAATAAACTGCATAAGGCATGCTGCCTAGTGGAAGCTTAACTAGGATTTTCAGATGATCTCTATTGCTTACATTATGATCATGCTATATAAACAAGTTGTCATAAAAATGAAAACTAAAAATCACTGTTAAACATAATCAGCTTGTTTTTAACCTTAAAGAAATGGAAAAAAAAAACATCTGTGGCCAATAGGTAGGCAAAAGGTGAAGTACTGTTGATGAGGCTGTAAAAGATGATGGTATGTGGAAGTGGATATTCCAGTTCTTTTTACCATTGTATTAGTTGACCAAGACATTTAATTTTTCATGGTGCAGGAATTTAATTAACAATAACTTGAATTTGAAATTCTGAAGTTTTGATACTGTATTCTATTTCTTCATTTAATAAACCACCTTTTTCCCAATTGTTCTATATTATTTGGACCAAAGACTAAGATAAAATGCTTTTTAGCTGTATTTCTGTAATGGCATTCATACTTACTGAACATTTGAATGTTTTTTATTATGAACTTTCAGAATTAATAGATGAATGTGTGCTTTATGATATTGGCTAAATGTAATAAATTGTACTAGCAGATGTGGTTTTTCTCTTGTGGAGATGTATGGGAGGGATTAAGGGGGGGAGCCTTATTTGGTCCGTTTCTGTTGTTTTTTCCAGGATAAAGCCAAAGGCCATTTTGTAGCTGGTTTTCCCCCTTTTCCTGTAGCTCTTTCTCGTATGGGCAGCAGGACTGTCAGTCAGAGCTTCTGCACTCCCTACCCTTGCTCCTGTAGGCCCCACAGCTGCCTGCCCTGCTCAGAAGTGCCAGCCTCTCGCCACGAACTCTAGTGATGAGCGGCAAGAATGTGCAGATTGATTGATTTCAGGATAAAGAGAGAGAACTGAGGAAAAAAAAATACCCCATTCAGCCAGTTGTTACAACTTCTGCCGTAACTTTCCTATATGGCATGGGGCTACATTCCTGTCAGAACTGTCCTCTCAAAACCTAACGCAGTGCTCTAGAGACTTTGAGATGAGGAGGCAAAAATGCTTTCAAGGTTCACCATGTTTTGATGTATCTTGAGTTAAATTTGTTTTGTACTTCATTTTGTTATTTCATTTATGAGATGCTACATAACTGAAACCAATAAAATATATTCCCCAGAGGAAAAATAAATCATTGTAAATTAAACGTGGTGATTCTGAGTGGAAGCCTTTGAATTAGTTGTCTGTTGTAATGTGTGATGTTGTTCTTGTTTTGCTCTACTCTTGCAAGCTTTTCCTTTTCTCTGGACTCTATTAAGAATATTCCCAAAAGCCTGTGTTTTGGATGAATGCTTTTAGATTTGCTATGGAGCAAAACTTAAAGCTTTTGGTGTTTCTCTGCAGGGCATATTCCCCTGCAAGATGTAAATATGCAATGTTTTACATCTCTCCTAGGGTCAGATAAGCCAGATTTTTAAAACATAATAAAAATTTTCAATAATTGAAAATGTCTCCTGTTATTATTTGAGTCTTACTGTGCTCACAAGAAAGAGAAGAACCTTCTGTATCATTGATGTGTTGTCTTCATGATAAATTGTCTTCTCTGTGAGGTGTCACTTTGTCTAGATGTTTTGATATTTGTTAGGTTGACAGATGAGTTTTGGCCTGTGGCAAGATAAAAAACTAAGGATTTGGGGTAAGAGAAAAACCAAAGTTGCTATATTCTTAGTGTAAAATTATGTTGTGTTGTGATGTTTTTATTTTTACTTCTCCTATTCTTAATTGAGTATCTCATGTTTCTTCTTAAGGTGTGGTATCTGTAAGCTTTGAAGAGGATGAAGATGGAAACTTGTGTCTAATAGCCTATCCATTAAATGGAGATCATGATAACTTGGAAAGTATAGATAATTCTGATTGTGAACCCAAAAATAAATTGCTGCGGTGGAGTAATAAAAAGACTGTTTTGCTAGAAAATGAAAAGTTAACTAAAGAATGGGTCAGGCAGCATAGAAAAGAAGAAAAAATGAAAAGGTAATTGACTGAATGTTCTGTTTCCTCATTTTTGAAAATATATACTTAATACTCCTTGATTATAAAAGTCATGCAGCAGATTCACCTGCAATTAATTTGGAGCATAAACCTATGTTTTATATCTAGGAATTTTGTGCAGGATGAGAGCATATTAAGTACTTACTTGGAATAAGCCCAGTGAAATTAGTGGAATTCTGTGACAATTGATTTATGTCATAAAATATGCTTTATAATATAAACAAAATGCTGTAACAATTTTTGTAATATCAGATTACTATATACAGGGTTAAATTTGTGGATTCTATCACATCAATCTGATGCTCAAAAAAGAGCATTTTCTCACTTAAAAGCTATAAAATATATTTTACGGTATAACTTTTGTGGCTTATCCACCCTTGATAAGATGCAAGTGCTCTTCGAAAAAAAATTGTGAAATCTTGATTGAGAGAAAATTGGAGCAAATTGTTAAGATAATACCACTGATAGTTATCACTCAGTTATAAATATATTATGAAAAAAATTAAGATTGGCACCTTATTCAATTCACAATTCAGTTTATATTTGAAAGTATTTGATACTTGCATTTGACCACAAACATTTGTTTTTATGTTTCAGTCACAAGCTAGAAGAAGAATTTGAATTGCTTAAGAAATCGGAAGTATTGTATTATAGTGTTGAAAAAAAGGGGAATGTCAGTTCACAATTTAAGCCCTATAATCCTTGGAGTATGAAGTGCCATCAGCAGCAACTCCAGCAAATGAAGGAAAACGCAAAACATCGAAATCAATATAGTATCCTTTGTGTGTTTTATATTATTTTGTACAAAGACTGCAAAAAACTAGGAAATATTAAATTACTTAAAGCAGACATACAATTCAAACTCTGGTATTGAGCATTCTGGCTGTTGTAATATTTCTTAGGAGGTATCCGCTAGCAGACCCTTGCAAGTCAGCTGTCTTTGCCGCTACTTGTGATTAGCTTGTGTCCTCTCTTATTTAAGGACAGGATTGATTATCATGTGGGCTTCTGCAATAAAGAAGGAGCTATATCAGATCAGAAGGCATTCCAAGACAGTTGTCTGTGTTTATATCAGTTCATTTTAAAATTAAGAATATGCTATAATTCAAATCTAGATTACGAACTGACTCTTTCGGCGCCATCAGAGGCATTGACGGTTTGTCATCCGAACAACTTCACATCAGTTTTGCTTTGGGTTTTGTCAGTACAAAGATCAATTTGCCTTTTTATGCATAGTTTTATGATACAAGCACATATTTCTTAAATTATGAAGTTATTTGCTATTGAGTTTACTCCATTTTATATTTTCAGGAAACAGCTTCTCATTTCATTCTTAAACCCAGTTTATGTAAATTTTGATTGGGGGGTTGGTTGGTTGAAGTATCTGTACTTAATATTTTAGTTGATAGTCTGTGAGGTTTTTTTAAAAGATTTGAAAACAATTGTTGAACAAGATTCTGTGCTCTCTTATAACATTTTTCATTTCACTGGACATTTTTATACAATTTAGCAATCAAGACATTAGGCTGTAAATGGCTTATGTGCAGCCAGTTGAGTTTAAAATGGTAGTCCTGTAATGTAATGTAATGTAATGTAATAAACATGCTTAACTTAAGTTGAAGAAAGATATTTCAGTTGTTTATTTATTTATTGATCAATTACAGCTAGCCACCCATCTCATCAAGGGGCTCCACTCTGTGTGTACACAACAGTAAATCATTTCAGTCAAACCCTGTGAATTAGTTCTAAAGACAAATTACACAGAGAGATGATCCCATCTCTCCCCTGGCAGAGATGGTCACTCAAACTTTCGAAACTGATTTTGAGGGAGTAAGAAGAGGAGAACTGATGGTTTACAGGATTTATTTTTATTTCAAGTGTAAACAAGTTACTAGTTATATCATTTTTCCTTAACTAAATAGAATTTATTTTACTGGAAAACCTAACCTCACGATATGAGGTGCCTTGTGTGTTGGATCTCAAGATGGGAACTCGGCAGCATGGAGATGATGCATCTGAAGAAAAGAAAGCTAATCAGATCCGGAAATGCCAGCAAAGTACTTCAGCAGTTATAGGAGTTCGCGTGTGTGGTATGCAGGTAAGTTTTAAACAGAGGAATAACTCATACTCGGTATGAACAACTTGCAATTAAAAGTGACTGTGTGAAACAAATATCTACTTATTTGTATTTGTATATTGCCCAGGGTTCCTCTGTGAGAGAGATGGGCAGTTTTGAAATGTGAAAAATAAATAAAAATAAACTAACTTCAATTTTATAGTAAAGGAGTAAAGGAGAATATTTGTAGCTCAAGGTAGAAATGAGGGGTCCTTGGTGCTCTCTGAGCTTGACTGTTTTGTTGCAGATATTTCATTACCCAAACTAGATAACGTCACCAGCACTCAGCATGAAGGACCCTCACCCTTAGTTCACTACATGTTTTGTTTGAGAAACATGAGCTACAGCTGGCATGAAATAGTTGAATGAAGGGAGTATGAATTAATATTTCTGGGCAATCTAAAAATAATTTTGCCTTGAATCCTAACTGCACAGTAATTCAGTTATATTTTTTCTACACAATTTTATAATCCCTCCTCTTCATAATTTTCTAGTTGATAGTTTCTTCATCTTTCTCAAGAAAGCTCCAGAAGATGGCCATATGACTGTAATCATCTGGATAGGCACTTAGCCCATGTATATACGTTTGCATGTATAATTGAACTAGAATTTCAAAGAACATTTTTGTGAAATAATATACTTTTCAATTAATTTTTGTGATTGTAGAGAGATTGTTGTTTTCTTTGATATATTTTCCTGCATAGAGAGATGATAGAACTATTTCGTCTTCTTTCCTAAGCAGATGCAGGATCCTTCAGCTAGCTGTGTTGCAAAACACACCTTGCCCTATTGTATGAAATTACAGTGAATAGATAGTATGATGCATGAGGTCAAGACATGAGTTACGTTTCGATCTATATGGGCTGGCTAGTCTGCCTTCACTGTAATAAAATAGTAGAAATCGTTGCATTTTGGTCAATTCTTTCAAACTATAGATTTATCCTGTGTATTATTTTAGGTGTGATATAGACCACCATGTGATTATAATTTTAAATACTATTTTTCTCCTTCATGGATAGGCCACTGAGTATGCTAAGCAGTAGTACTTAAGTGCCAGTAACTTTGCCAAGAGTGTTAACAAGCACAGGCGTGATACTTCTATTTATGGGCCAAGTTATGGAGTGACATTATGCATGCTAGGACATGATTTTCAAAACAGTGGGCAAACATATTTATAATCCTACTTAAATTATTTAGTTATTTATTTTTAAACTGTGTAGATCTGAGAAAATTACTTTGCAGGGGAAAAAATGCATTGGAGAATTGGTAGCAAGTGGGATAATCTGCACTTTCAGCTGTGGCAGAATAATAAACCAGTTAATATTGTACCGTTTTATTTCAGTGCCACCACTGTATGGTGCTAACAGATCCATTTTTTCCCCTTTCTACAGGTTTATCAGCCAGATTCTGGCCACTTAATGTTTATGAATAAATATCATGGGAGAAAACTTTCAGTCCAAGGATTTAAAGAAGCACTTTACCAGTTTTTTCATAATGGCAAATATCTGCGACGAGAACTCTTTGAATCTGTTCTAAAGAAACTAACTGAATTAAAATCAGTCTTAGAGAAGCAGGAATCCTACCGCTTTTACTCCAGCTCTTTGCTGATTATTTATGATGGGAAGGAATTACAAGATGTGGTGGTAGATTCGGACCCAGAAGACATTGAAGGTCTTTCAGAAGAATCGTCAGATGAATCAGCACGTGCATATGCCTACAAGCCTACAATTAGTTCCGTTGATGTTCGAATGATAGACTTTGCCCACACTACATGCCGGTATTACGGAGAAGATAGCGTGGTGCATGAGGGCCAAGATACGGGTTATGTTTTTGGACTTCAAAACTTAATACTTATTATTAAAGAAATAAGGGACGAAAGTAGTGAATAAACATTTAGAATGCAAAACTGTAGAAAGCACTATAATGACTCTTTGTATACCAGAAATACTGACCACTTTCTTGTGGTAGCAGCCTGTACAGTCTGTGTTGGGATAGCCCCATCAGAGTCGGAGCTGTTCGAAAGAGGGCATTTCCATTTAGCAGTGCTAGATTTAGCACTGACACATCTGGGTATCTTTATTATTTATTTTAACTCTCGTAAACATTCCATATTCGATTATCCAGATACCTCCGTTATTCCTCTGTGTATATGTATCAATAAAATATTTTTGTTCATTGTAAATAATGATGTCCTCTTTCTAATTTGTCAGTCATTTATTAAAATATCCTAAATGTTACTATTACGTTACACATTCTAGCTTTAAATTGAGGTCCTCATAAAATAAACAGTTATTTTCAAAACACAATGCTAATGTATTCTTAGTACGTGGTCTTCTACATGGTAACAAAAAATATAGTAAAACAAATTGACATTTTTCCCCACTTCCCCAGGAAGTGGAATGTCTCACGTTCTTGTTAAAATACCAAGCATTGGAGCTTTGTGTTGTGCGGGTAGATGTTAGAACTTGGTGTCGCTTTTATCGGTGTTTCTGTAGTCTCAATCTTTCCGCCTATGCCCATAGTCTTGATCTTGCTAATAGTTCTGTTGCATGCTTTTTCTTCTTGGTTAATATTCTTGAAGTTTGCTTTGCTCAGCTAAGTGACACTCTTAGCCCTCACTTTGGAACTTTGAGTAGGTCTATTGGAAACTTAACATACCTGTTTGCAATAGACTTCTACATGTATAAGAAATTTACTATCCTCACCATGCAATTCTCCAAAACTAGTCATCCTGACTCATCTGAATTTGATTTATGAAATTGCCCATAATGGCATCCATTAGCTCGAGGTACTATTGCTTTATTATTCGGTGAAAAATTAAGGGTATGCTGATTTTTTTGAACCAAAGCATCCACATTGATTTTTAAAAGTGAAAATTACACAATTGCTCCACAGGATTCCTTTCACTGGGTACAACAGGGCCCACATCACCCCTTTTAAAAGTGTCTTCACAGATCAAACTGAATCATTGTAAAGCAGATTCCTCAGCTTGCCAGTCTTAGAAGGTGAGCAGCCATGTAGAGGCTGTCAAACCACTTACTGACTAAAAAATATTTTTGAACCATGTAAGTATGGTTTATATGATTTAAAAATCATATGAACCATTTATATTGTTTTAAATATACCATATAAATATAAACAGCTCAGTTTTCATTCTTGATATATGGATTGTAACTCCCATTGCCTTCAAAGCTCTGGAAGGTATCTCAGAGAATGGCTGTATGGTACTCAGCATTTTCCAGTTTTAACTACTGCTTGCCTATTGTGAGAAATAATATAGGTCAATAGCTGTGAATCTGCTGTGAATAGTGAAAATCTATAAGGTGTAATTATGGCTCTTTTTACCTGTTCAGTGCAATGGAATGTTAGAAAGCAATTGTGTAAAGTGTCTTGGGACTCTGGAACCAAATCTCATGTGCAGGGAGAAACTGGTAAAAGAAAGAGTGAGTTTGAAAATCTGCCATATCAAACTCGGGGTTGCAGAGAAATACATATTTTCAATAAGTGCCTCATAATGAAAAAATACAGAATAGAATGTATCCATAAGTTTGTGGTGGGCCCACACATTTCACTGGCATTATCTTCAATGGTTTAATTAATTATGTAATATTAGCTTCTGATGTGGATGGACGGAGAATTCTTATCTGTTCTCTGGCAGCATCTATAAAATCCAAGAAGTAGGATTAGGCCGAGTGGATGATAAATGCAAAACGGCCTGATGACACCTCAGAACAAGATATTATTTTGCCTCTCATTATTTCTCTGTTTATTACAATAAAACCTTCCCACTCGGGCCTGCAAGAGCCATGAACATCATGCAAATAAATACAGGTTAGACAAACCCATTTCATACATCCATTGCTCTCCTTTGATTGCAATCCCAACACTTCGTTGCTTAAAATGTTATGACTCAGTATGGGTGGAACTGCTTTCATTGAAAAAGGCAGGATTTTAGGTGAGATAAGTCTTAGCCAACTTCATACAGGCAAAAAATACCTTGCAATGTTGATACTGTAAATCGGGTCCCCCAACCCCTTGGCTGTGGCCCGCTAATGAGCCATGAGCTGTTTGAAACCAGGCTGTAGAAGCAGCAGGCGAGCATGAGCGTGCATCCCTGTTTGTGCAAAGAGTGGGTGAGCGTGTGCACATATGCTGTATTTGTGTGACCACTTGCGTGAAACCATCCACTCGTCCCCCACCCCCTGCTGGTCCACAAAGTGGAAATGTTGGGGAATTGCTGCAAATAATAGGATCTAATTGAAAATCACCTTGCTGCAAAGGATATTGTGTGACTAGTTTTCTGTTGATTGATATATTGAAGTTTTTCCAATGCTGTTCCATTCATTACTATCAAATTTGCTTTTTTTAAAAAAAAAAAAAATCAGTAGAGGAAAATACCCGAAATATCTCATTCTGAACATCTTGTATGTATTTGGCTCTCTAGCTGACTTTATTAACACCTCTGCAGTTTCTCATTCTGTTTTTGATTAGGTGCAAAAATCTGAGAATGTTATAGGTCTAGGAGATGCTTAAGTGCCATAGGCAACATATTTTCTCATTCTTTGGGATAGAAATCACTAAGTTATGTTATCTTAGCGTAAGTTTCCATCTTTAAAAAAAAAACAAGCATAACAAGCCCATAACAAATAGGCATTGTAGCATCTTGCCATAGAGAATTTCATAAGTTAGTTCTTTATGATTACATGAATAGTTCTAACATGGTCCTAGATATAATGATTGTAACTAGATCAAATGTAGAAACTTAGGGTGTACAAGTAAAAGCATATCCATGAGTAAGGTTTTCTTCCTTCATATTTTTGCTGGTAGGTGGGAGAGCCACAATGCAAGGAATTAATCTACTCCCAATTCCAATGATGGGAATCAGTTTCATCAATGGAAAACCTTCATTTAATTTTACTCATGTTAATGGAATATTGATTTGCTAAAGTTTGTTAAGTTCCATAGATTTCATTAGCATCAAGTGCAATTATTTTAGCCTGGACCCTGTCCAATGAATTCTGCAATGGACTCTGGGAGAGTTTACTAGAGTTATTTGGTGGTTTTGCAACAGCAATAGCCACATAAAATTCTGTGTCTTTACAGCCAATCTATTTTGTGTTATGCCTGTGAAGTTTATCAGTGCAAAAGATGTAGTATTTTTCCGCAAGGTACATCTCCTTTTAGTTTTTTTGTGTTTTGATAACAATTGCACAACTAACCCTTCTTCTTCATTTGGAAATTGTGGATGATGTGAGTTTTGCTGGAAACAAGGGACTAACTCAAGTCTACTCACATGCCATTTTGAAATATCTTTCATCTGAAAGTCTAGGCCCTGATTTCTTCCTCATGAATAACTCAGTTCGTCATGTCAGATTTCACAGAGTACAGTGTCCAAAGGCTGCAACTTGCCAACTTTTTTTGGATGCTTGTCATGAAAATTAGACATTGCATGTCAGTCCAGGACAATGGCTCCCAGATGAAATTATATAAAGTACAGAAATGTATATGTTAAAACAGAAGGGATAAGTGGAGAATCAAATTCATTTCCATCCACGTAGGACTTGGAGAGTGGCAAATGACATCATGGGGGATTCTTGCAAATACAAGATTGCTGTTCTTTCTTGTTTCTTCTACTGAGATTTTTTTTTTTTGTCTGAGCTCCCATGTATTCAGAATGCCTATTATATAACAACTGCATCTTAGTTTTCAGAGAAGCACCATAAGTCTGTGGGTGGGAGTACAGAATGTGATTGCTTAAATAATGTCTACTTTTATCACACAAGAATCCGGGTGGCACAAATTGTCTCTAGGACTGACACAAGCTGTTAGAAAGGAGGGACAGAGAATGGCATGAATCATGGAATCCGCATCCCACCAGCACCAGGGATGGTTGTCCTGGGTTCTGACTGAGAGCAGAGACTGTGGGACAATTGCTCTGAACTTTGGGAAACAATTCTGGAGCTGAAAAGGACCGTGCCCTCAAGAGTTTCCAAAACTGGGAAGTGAGCAGGAGAAGAGAAAGCTTTTGAATTTCATTTGCTTTATGATTTCATGAAGTACTTCAGCATTAATGTTTGGCTAAGGATGGTAGGAATGGATGAAACCGCCAGAATTTATTACCATCTTTAGTTCAGTATCTCAGGAGAAAGGATGAAGGGCTACCACCTCTCCTGTGGACAACTTCAGACATGTTTGGCACCGATTCCTATTGCGTATTTGAGAAGGAGCTCATTTCAGCTCATGCAGCTGCAACCACACCACTGCCCATGCCTTGTGCCAAGAGACTACGTGGAGCTGGAGGGAGAATGTCAGAGGAATATATAATCTGTATTCTAGGCCTTGCATCTTTCTGGATGACAGCTCTCTAATCCTATTTCCGACCCCAGCCTCTCTGCTACATGTCACCATAAATTGCAGGTTAGATTCCTAGCCGCTAGTTGATAATTCATGGGGTACTGAGTTCGAAGCAAATGAGTGTCAGTTGTCAGCAGCCTGGAGGCAACTTTGGAGACAGAATGGGAAAATTCCATTTCAAGGATCTGTTTGCAACAAAGCAGAACTATAAACAGTACCAAAATAGGAGAAAGCTTTGAATATTACAAAACTGTGCAGGAAATTCAGCCTTCTCCAACTTGTCATATTCACAATGTCTTAAGACTACAACTTGATCATTCCGTGCAAAGAAGAGCAACAAAGATGATTAGGGGACTGGAGGCTAAAACATATGAAGAACGGTTGCAGGAACTGGGTATGTCTAGTTTAATGAAAAGAAGGACTACGGGAGACATGATAGCAGTATTCCAATATCTCAGGGGCTGACACAAAGAAGAGGGAGTCGAGCTATTCTCCAAAGCACCTGAGGGCAGGACAAGAA
Organism: Pituophis catenifer annectens; assembly: GCF_029215685.1. Taxonomy (NCBI): domain Eukaryota; kingdom Metazoa; phylum Chordata; class Lepidosauria; order Squamata; family Colubridae; genus Pituophis; species Pituophis catenifer. The sequence continues at coordinate 72,438,797 of NW_027256882.1, read as the reverse complement.
GCTGTGGGTGGAAATTAATCAAGGAGAGAAGCAACTTAGAAATAAGAAGAAATTTCCTGACAGAACAATTAATCAGTGGAACAACTTGCCTCCAGAAGTTGTAAATGCTCCAACACTGGAAGTTTTTAAGAAGATGTTGGATAACCATTTGTCTGAAGTGGTGTAGCGTTTCTTGCCTAAGCACGGAGTTGGACTAGAAGACCTCCAAGGTCCCTTCCAACTCTGTTATTCTATTCTATTGAAGGCTATGCATTTCTGACATTCATTCAGCTCAGTGGTGGGTTTCAATTTTTTTTACTACCAGTTCTGTGGGTGTGGCTTGGTGGGCATGGTTTGGGAAGGTTACTGCAAAATCCCCATTTCCTCCTGATCATCTGGGACTTGGGAGGCAGAGAATAGATGGGGCCAGTCTCCGAACTACTCAAAATTTCTGCTACCGATTCTCCAGAACTGGTCAGAACCTGCTGAAACCCACCTCTGATTCAGCTCCACTCCCCCTATAAACTCATATTTAGGTTTGGTGGCATAACTGGAAAGACCTAGCCACCTCAATTTTATCCTCCAATCCTGCACAATGCAGGGTTGTCTCAGCTCCACGCCTATAGTTCCACAGCCTTATACCACAGTTTTCCATACTGTGCTGCAAAACACAAAAGAGAGCAAAGAAAGCCGAGACCATTTTTTGTAAGGTTCATTTTAATGCTGTGCCAAGAGCCTGTTTTGCTAGTGAAAACAACCTCCTAGCCTGGGAAGAGGAAGAAGAGAAAAACTGCTGTGTCAGGTGCCCATCGGTTGCAAAGGAAAAGGGAAGGCTTATCTTTCGGCCTGCAGAGGTGAAGTCAGGCCACAGCCCCAGCCACTTGCATTACAGCCCATCGATAACACTGTCTGGGAGACTGAAAGTCCTACGTGGGACTTTGACATGCTGAGAGGCAGGAAAGCTGGACTGTGTACCTTTGGAGTTTAGGGTTTGGTTCCCTTTGATTTCTATCTCCCATACTTCGACCCAACAGAAATCAATTTGGTAGTCTGGAAGTCTGAATCCTTCAAAAATGGGGTGTCACAGTTTTGGTGGATGCCTTTTTTTGGGGGGGCACGTTGGAGGTTTATTAAATGTGTTCAGATTTGATTGGATATGTCCCATAGCCAAATCTGCTTTTCCAAACTGTACTCTGTCAAATAACTAAATCATTTGTTATCGGATGGATCATGATTCATGGTTGTCCATTTTTTAAAGACAAACAGAAAAAGGTTCACTGCCAAAGATGAAGAATAGTCATATTTGTCCCCAAGGGGTAACAGTTTGGGATTTAAGTTATATCCCTGAACTAAAAAGTTAGAAACAGGATTTAAACAGGAACTGGGGCAGTAATGCTCAGATAACTCAGGTGAGTGGTGAGATGTTTGAAGAGAAAAAGTGGATGAACTCAAACTTTCTTTGCAATGAATGGACGTCATAGTTTGCAATCGCAAGTCATAGTTTTCGGGAAGTAAACTGAAACTATAGCTTCTGCTTTAGTTCGTATCACTTCCACATCCATAATTTGCATTGCTTCAGAATGTGATCTAAACGGACCATGAAGTGCCTGCTTTATGAGCTGAGTCAGTTTACTGGCAGCCACAATAAAACTGGCATTTATTTTTTTTTGAATTATTATTTTTATTGGTTTGCAAACTTTGTGAGTAGCCCATTTTTGCATTACTGAGAACTCTTCCCACACTCCATTTCCTGTCTCTTAAATTCAAAGTGGATGTAATTCTGTCTCTTCTGCTCTCTTTCCCCATAGAGCATGATGTTTTTTCCTGTACTGAATGCAATTGTTAAAATATAGCTCCGCCTCCCCCTGTGCTAACTAGCTGCTGTAGCAAGGGGTAGCCCTGGGTGACAATTATTGGAGAAAGAATGTGGTTGTCAATTTACTAACTCACAAACATTTCATTTTCACAATCAACTGCCCTCCATCACATACCTGGTTCTTTAACTCCCGAGAAACAGAAAGGTTTGCTCCACGACTTAGTTCTGTGGCTATGGAAACCTTTTAACAAAAGTTGTTCCAGATCATAAATCAGAACTCCATTGCTGTTCCATGAGGAATAGTCAATTAGGCCCCATGCCAGGGATCAATTTATAGATAGCCACTTCTGAATGTTAGGTACCACAGCAAGTTATATGTAGAAGCATGTGTGTGTTTCGTAGGCATATATAAGGCAAAAAGAAAATCAAAGTAATGTAGATTTACTTTCAGAAGTATTCTATGACCACTGCAGCCAAATTCTGTGTTCTAGACCAGTGTTTATCAACTCAGCAACTTTAAGACTTGTGGACTTCAACTCCCAGAATTCTCCAGTCAGCATGCCTTAATCCAGGGGTCTCCAACCTTGGCAACTTTAAGGCTTGTGGACTTCAACTCCCAGAATTCCTCAGCCAGCAAAGCGTTGAAGTCAACTTTAAGACTTGTGGACTTCAACACCCAGAATTCCTCAGCCAGCTTTGCTACAAAGTTACAAAGTTACAAAGTTAGTGGATGGTATCCAAAATTCTACCTAGGAAATAAGACATACCCCTTGAAAGCTGGCTGAGGAATTCTGGGCGTTGAAGTCCTCAAATCTTAAAGTTGCCAAGGTTGGAGACCCCTGCCTTAGTCTACCGATGGCCTTGAAAGGGGTATGTCTTATTTTGTAGGTAGAATTTTGGATACCATCCACTAACTTTGAAACTATAAGCATTGTAAATTCTTCCTGCTGGTCTACCAGTTTTTCTATTGGTGACAAGCTCATTTGGGTCCCTCTTGGATGGAATCTGATACAGTCGTAGCTAAAACAAGGCAAAGCTCACTTTTTTTCAATTTGTCTGGAAAAAAACTGGCTTATCAACCACCTGGTGGGAATAGAACGGAAAGAGGAAAAATATTAATATCTGCAAAAAGCTATGAGTGGTAATCCGAACTCCTGGTTGGCAAATGCTGTTAGTGCTAAGCTCCTGAGAACGTTTGGCTCTGGCTAAAAGCCCCAATCTCTCATGCCTTCATGGTATTTAACCTTCTGAAGGGACAGCAGAGTGGAAAGTTCCACTTAGCTCCCCACCCATCTTTGCCAATCTTTTATAAATTGGCAGTCTTTCCTTCTCCCCTGTTGAAGCAACTTTATCATGGCTGATATTGCTAAAACTCGAATCTAAGATCGGCTTTTTGCGAAAATGGGTTAATTTTCAAGAACAATGAGAAGAAAATAGGTAATTCTCCTCAGGATACTCCATTATAAGAAAATAAAAATTAGCTACCTGGATCCGGTCCAAAGACTATTTCATCTGGAACCTAAATTTACAGGGGCAGCATAAGGAAAATTAATTCTATTATTTTCATGGAAATTAGCATAGCATAGCATAGCATAGCATAGCATAGCATAGCATAGCATAGCATAGCACAGATAATCCTCAACCTACAACAATTGTGACCATTTGAAGTTACAACGGCACTGAAAAAAATGACTTACAACCATTTTTCACACTTACGACCATTGCAGCATCTGTATGGTCACATGATCAAAATTCAGATACTTGACAACTGACTCATATTTGTGACGGTTGCAGTATCCTGGGGTCATATGCTCACTTTTTTTGACCTTCGGACAAGCAAAGTCAATGGGGAAACCAAATTCACTTAACAACCGGATTACTAATTTTTTTTTGTTATTTTTTTTATTTTTTATTTTTTTTATTTGTATTTTTTTTATTGAAAAAGTTTTTCAAATACAGATTTTTCCCCCTTTTCCCCCCCCTCCTCCCTAACCCCCCCTCCCCTCCCCCCATGGCTTCTCCAAAATAAAATTCAAATTGATATCAGATTATATAATACTTTACCATCCTTTTATACCACCCCCCATATGCTAACCATTTCTTTCTAACATTATTATTATATCCCCCCTATACTATACATTTCAAAGCAACATTCAGCTATAAAATTATATAATAAATCCTAATTTGGCATTTATTCAACTCATAATCTACCCATTTCCTCCACCCCCATACATATATCTCCTAATTTAAATCTTTTACGTATATTAATATCTGAACATAATATCCCTTTTCCTAAACTAAACAATCAGTAACCTAACCTATCTCCACCCATTTTCCTACAGGTCTACCATACATAATATTTTTAATATCGGATTACTAATTTAACAACTGCAGTGATTCACTTAAGGTTGTAAAATGGGGAAAAATTAACTTAACTTCTGTTTTGCTTAGCAACAGAAATTTGGGGCTCGATTGATGTGGTTGTAAATGGAGGACTATCAGCATAGCATAGCATAGCATAGATCAAATTTATAATATGGCCTAGCTCCACAGCTGCTATGGGCAGCATATTACACTAAAACAGTGTGTGGGTGTGTGTATGAAAGAAAAAAAGAACACTCCGGTTCGGAGAGAACAATCAAGCATGCAACTAATATACGTATTCCAGTCAGAGGCTTGCCATCCATCTAGCTCAAGGCAAAAGTCCTTAACAGTTGTGAGTGTGCTCAGTTAGAGTTCTGTTCTGCCCCAGCTCCGGATTCCCAAGGATTGTGACACACACCAACGGTCCTTATCAAAGTTATAATGTACCAAGAATAAACAAAGTCCGGCAAAGGTTGGCAACCAGCCCAGAAAACAAGATACGATAAGACACTCACTCTCCAAAATGCTGTATAATAATTACACGTTGTTTCCAGCAAGAAATTACTAACTGTGTGTGACTTAAATAGGCTAAGGGAGTGGCCAATTATCGTCAAACCTTACTCTCGAGGAGACCTCCTCCTCCTGAGTAGCCACTCCTGCCTTTTGGCAGCCCTGTGTGCTCGAGCATTGAGGAGAGGATCCTCCACTTCGCTCTCTCCACTTGAAGGAGTCTCTGGAGGTTCTGAAGGCCCTGGCTGAGTCTCTGCCTCTGGCACCACATCCTCTTCAGCCTTCTTGCTGTCCAATGCGAACACCGGCTGTGCAGGCTGCTGGCGCGACCCCACACCAGCCTCCACGTCGTCGGGATCAGCCACGATCTGCGCAGGCCACTGGCAGGCCACAACAAGCTCCTTGTCAGAAGCAGAACATCTATATTTATTTAGTACCAAATCAGAAGCATACAGCTAACTGAATGCAACTCTTTACTCGTTTAACCAGATCTCCTATGTAACACAAGACTAGAAATCTCCCGAGGGAAGGCTAGTTCTGTTTTCTAGACACATTTCTAGTGTTCTTCCAAAAAAAAAAGGGGCTACAAACGTGTATATAAAGAGCCTGCATATTGCCTGACCATTAATTTCTGAAGCATGACTCAGGTAGACTCCTTTCTGAATGCCTGGTATTCAATCTCTCCTGCTTTCAGATAGTTGCCCTTTGCATATAATCCTGGTTTTGGAACTCAGCTCCCCTATAGGAAATGAGTCTCAGCGGAGAGGTAACTTAGACAAGATATTTATTGCAGAATCAAGCAATTGCAGAAAATTGAATAGACGCTTTTAAGAAGGATGAATCTGATTGCATTTACATGTGTCGTGTTCCCCAATATTCATATACTGTGTCTCTTATTCTGGGTTTTTTTTTAGAAGGGGGGGAGGAGGAGGAATGGATTGCTTGCAGACCTTCCACCTGTGGTTTGTTTACAAAGCTGTCTATTCCCTTCCTGATTCATTGCTTTCCATCTTTCTCTAATATCTGCAGGCCAAGCCAAAATAACCACGAGGCACAGCGCGCAGCAATTGAAGGGAAGGAGACATGCTTACGGTGGCTGAAAGTGGCCAATAGGATCTGAGAAGGGCCTCTGGAAGTGTCATCTCCAATATCATCAATGAAACACAATAAATTGGGTCCATCTGAGATTTGTATCAGGATAAGATGGAAAATACTACTTTAACAAATATAAATATCATCTTCCTGTTTGTGGGAATGGCCTACGGACATGTGGTGGAGAGAACATGTGGGTTGCCTCAGGAGAGTGTGGCTGTTGACCAGGTTTTTCTGTTTTTTGGGTTATTGGTTTTATTTATTGGGCTTCATTTTGTACATATGGTTTTATTTTTGATTATGGGTCACCCAGATTTTGGTTTAAGATTGGTAGGTCTACAAATATTTCAAATAAATAAAATTACTTTAAAAATAGTTACTATGCCATGGTTATCAACATATTGGATGAATCTCTACTTTTCATTTCTTCTTCTTTGGCCATTTCCCAATCTGTGGGACATCCTGTCTCCTTATCTAATGGATGCTTAATTTTTTAAAAAATGAAATAACTTTTAAAACTTTTTTTGACCTTATCAAAATCCTTGTGAAGGGCATTCTACCTGTATGTATGCTTTGCACAGGAAGATAAAGGAAATATTTTGCTTCTGATCTATCCAATTGCTCACTGGAAGCACTGCAGAGGACATGAAATTACTGCAGGGCAAGTGTGATGCATATAATGGAATAGGTCCAAAAATAAAATGTATGCAGGAAAGTACCATTCAATTGTGGTGGGGGTGTGTGTGGGTGAGGTGGAGAGATTGTGTGAGTCCCTGTCCTATGGATGCTGATATACACAGAGTTTTGTATCATCTGGGAAAGTCTGTTAAGGGCTTCCACAGATCAGAATATAATTGGAATACCTGTTCTCTCCTCCCTCCCCCCTCCCCCCCATGGTTTTTCTTCTGACCAAAGTCAAGCACATGGCGGTACAAGATGTGAATGGTTTGTATATTGTCTTCAAAGGCTATCCCATTTATTTGCGTATTTGTTTCATAGCCGTAACAAGGGCTGGCCTGCTTAAGAAACATTTCCCCCCACTGCTGTTCCTTGATGTGGCAGATGAGATGCATGAATTTGATGTAGTTTAATTTGCCCAGCTGTTGGAAGGGCCTTTAAGTAAGGAACATCTATTCCCCTTGGGAAAGAATTCAGGCAGAGCTAACATAAACTGAAAGCAGAGAGACAAAAAGACCCACAAAGGTCAGGGTTAGCTGCAAGCACAGATGTTCGTTTCAGTTTGCCAATCCCTTGGGTAGCTTTGAAACAGCAGAAGAAGCTGCTGCACCCAGTATTTCAAACTCTGGCAATCAAAAAATTAAATTCTAAATTCGGCTTTTGCTTGGAGATCATCAGCTGCCATAATGAGTCATCAATCTCCAAAGTGGACTTACAGGAAGTGTCGCATCCAAAGCTTGAGAAACGGATGGCTTGTATTTTCATCATGAGGTAATAACTGAGAGCTGATATACACAAGCTCAGACTAGCTAGCCTGGTGCTACACTGCTCAGCACAGATACACATACAGGAAGAAGGAGCTACTTCGGCTATTTGGTGTGATGTTCACCTACTGTATTTCTAAGTAATAGTGAGACGTTAGTACCAGTTCCCGGGAAGAAGTCAGAGGGATTAATATCAGTGTTATAAAATGAGGATTCATATTACTACCCCACATCATAATTTCTAAGAAAAATCCCTAGATCTTTTGCAGAACCAAATTGGTTTTTTTCTCAGGACCAATTGTAGGGGAAAAAAATTGCTTCTTTTTAGTCAGAGACCTTCCCACCTCTTTTCTCTACAATGTGTATATTTTTGTGTGTGTGTGTGTGTGTGTGTATGCACGCGCAATAACAATACCATTAATGCAGTTGCCCTTTTGCTAAGTCTTAAAATGCCCATGTCATAAATCTACTAAATTGAAAGTTTTATTCTTGTAAATCCTAAGGCAGAGGGAATGGAGAAGCTCTGTTGCTCAAGATGTTCAGTATTTGGCCTTCCTATTTTGGACTGCTGGGAACTGTAGTTCAACCATGTCTAACCATTCTTCTTCTTATCTTTGATGTAACACTTGTATAATTAGAAGAGATGTACAGTAGTGAGTAAGCTCTACATTCCTATCAATGGGACTTTTTCAAGCAGAGGATACAGAGGTGAACTTGAGGAACAGCATTATCCATTTTGCCTATTACCCTGCATCTAGAAACAAATTAGATGCTAATAAATTTGGCACAAAATTGAGCTTGGAAAGTCTATCCAGTTAAACTATGTTAAATTGCTACTATACTCTAACTTAATCTAAATTATTGGAATGAGCAGCAGCAGGTTTGAGCCCGGAGGCTGAAAAGCTGGAGGTTCCAAACCTCTTTCCCAGAAACTAATTGGGTCTAGACCAGGGGTGTCAAACGTGCGTCATCACGGGTGGTGTCACATGACATACTGGGACTTTTCCCCCTTCGCTAAACTGAGCGGGGGCGGGGCATGCGATGCATCCTGCGGGCCGCAAGTTTGACACACCTGGTCTAGACTTTCTGTCGTCCAACTTCTGTCCTGCTGTAGCTGTTTAGCAATAATTACTATCTTCTATCCTTTCCCAACCTTGCCTGAAAGATATAAGGCTCCAACAACCCGTAATGGTCTTCTAGGATATGTAAGAGTAACACCAAAAAAGGAAATAAATAGTCTCTAACAGTACAGCCTCTTGACCTTATAGTATAAATATATGTGATTAGAAGAATCAGAACTTCTTCCTGACATTGGGAAGGTAGGCCACTCTAATAAGAAATAAACAAAATGAAACATTATTTAAATAAAAATAATTTATATTAATAAAGATATATAATAAAGAAACTTGATTTACAAAACACATACAATGTTCTCAACAGATTGCAAAATGGTGATAGTTTGTTATAATTGTTAGGGCAGGATCTCTGCATTTATAATAGACTTCAGCTCAGTAAGTGATAAATAATTAAAAATAAATCTTGTCCACAGCCAAATATTACAAAATATGCTCTACTTGTACAGGAAAAATACAAACTAGAAGCAATAACACCAATGTGGACTCTGTCTTTGGGTACGTGACAGAAAGAACAACTCTCCTCCTCGCAGCAATTGAAACTTCAGAAATGTGAAGTATGGATTTGCAGCCTGCATATTCACTCCACACCATCTTTAAGAACTTGATTAATAAGTGACAGCCAAGACTGATTTCCCTAGGAAATGACCTATTTGTGGATAAACCCACATTCCCAAGTTTCATGCCCACATCTTCTAATATTTCATGACTGAGAAAGGAGGATGTTTGTGAACCTTATTTCCTTTAAAGTTACTTCTTCATGTCATTGTCACTTCTTCTCATCACTGAACTCGATGTGGTTTAAGCACTGAAAGCAGATGGATTAATGTAGATCTGCGTTTCCCAATCAATGGCCTTATTGGCTGGAGAATTCTAGGAGCTGAGATCCAGACCTCTGGGAGCTGCCAAGTTTAGGGAACATGAATGTAAACTAACATAATTTAATATTGGCAATGGAATGTACAATTTTCAATATTTATTTATTTATTTATTTATTTATTTATTTATTTATTTATTTATTTATTTATTTATTTATTGGTTTGATTTATATGCCGCCCTTCTCCGGAGACTCAGGGCAGCTTACAATGCATTAAGCAATAGCCTTCATACTTTTGTAAATAACTGCTTAGTAGGGCTTTTGCCCCCCCCCCCCCCCCGTGGTGTTCTTTTTTATACAAAGTCAGCTTATTGCCCCCACAATCCGGGTGCTCATTTTATCTACCTTGGAAGGACGGAAGGCTGAGTCAACCTTGAGCCTGGTGAGATTTGAACTTGCAGTAATTGCAGGCAGCTGGCAGCCAAGTGCTACTTAACAGCACTTTAGTCCGCTGCATCACCAAGGCTCCTTGGTAATGGACTTTACAATTTTCAGCTTCTCTAATAGGAACTAAATGTCAAAATTTGGAAAATATAAGTGGCTGCAAGTGCTCAGGGAGGGAGACATAGAATATGAACCTGTGAAATCTTTTTTTTTTTAAAAAAGTTAGCAGAATAGATGGCTGATATTTATTTCACAGAATGTTCTATTACAAGAGAGACATCTGAGATTGTACTATTTAAGTCTGGAAGCAACAAGAACAATATCTAAAAAACAATATGCAAATGCTTTGACTAAAGATCTTTCCCCACTTATCCTTCCCATGTTGCCTTCATCTCACGGAAGAGATAAGAGGAAGATATTTGTCTAAAATATTAGGTATGATATTTTAATATATTTCATTTTAGTTGAAATGAACTGTCTCTGTAATTAATATTCTCCTGTCAACAGTTTTGGAGTGGCTCTGGGGACCTGCCACCACAACTTGTGAGTCCCTTTTAAAATTTGTATTGCTTGTAGACATACAAGCCCTACATACATCTTGACCCAGGCAAAGCTTGTTCTGTTAATTTCAGCAAAGAGAACCACTGAAATTCAATGAAGTCAGCAAGAATCCTCTATTGGACGGTGTCAAATTCGCCATGTCATGTTGCTGTCATGTGATGTTTCATGACTTTTTTCACTTCATAGAGCTGGGGTGGGCGTGGCCTGTGTGTGATGCATCTGGCCCATGGGCCACCAGTTATTGGATGGGCATGTTCACATTGGAGTATCAGTGTTTTGGATCAAGCTCTCGCACTATGGAAATACAATAAGGCAAATTTACCAACTGAGAAACTAAGTTTGTTATAAAATATCAGTGTATCAGAGTTCATAATAACCTCTGTGATTGACTGAGTATGTGTCCTCAAGTTGTTTTTGACTGAGTGACCACATAGATATACTGTATCTTTTTTGTGATAATCTAATCCTTAACTATTCTTTCAAATCTTCCTACAGTGCACTTATCTTCATTGTAAGCAAGTCCCTCCACCTTGCTTGGTCCTCTTCTTCAAATTCCTTTCATCCTTCTCAGCATTAGAGCTTTTTCCAGAAAGCTGGGTCTTTGCCTAATGTTTCTGAAGTAAGACACTGCATGTAATTTATCATAACTTCATTAGTTATTTCAAAAGATTTCCAATATTTCCCTTATAATATAAACATGTTTGCATATTTATGCTATTGATTAATGAAGCTTTTAAAGCCGTTTTCTTTTAAAAGCATATTTGTTAGTATTTCAAGGATGTAAACTTTTTAGATGCCAGTAAGTTAGGCTTGCTCTGACCAATGCTAATTTCCTATTCAGGGCTAAATAATGGGAGACATGTTTGTGAGGCAGGAGTTCTAGTACTTTCCATACATACACACATGGGTTTATGTACATACAGATACTTTTTTGCTTGGTTCCTGCCAAAGTTTCTGTGATGTTATAGAATGTTCACCCACATTCTTTTTCTGGAGGGAAAGGATTAATCACAAAAATGTTGGCATACAAGTGTAGTTTGGATACAAGAAATAAAATTAGGTTAGTTGTAGAAAAACTGCACACTGCATCACTTTAGGAAATATCAAGGAGCTCAAGAGGATGGTAAGAATGATTGGAAACAGAGTCAAGGAGTATGAGGGATAGATACCCAACAAAATGAGTGATTGGCCAAAGAGCGAATAGAGTGGATTGTGAATTAATACATGAAGATGCTAATTAATACATAAACATTGATTTGTCCCAATGGTAAAAAAAAAAAGTTTTGCGCCCCAAAGAGATCTTTCCTGAATTCTAAATCTAGGAATAAAGTGAACACCATGTAATATGACAACATACTGAAAATCAGTATAATCACTCAGTTCAGAGAACAGTTTTATCAAGCTTATAAGGCTCAGCTGCCTTAGGAATCAAATGGCATTTCTCATCAAAATTCAGGATACAAAATGAGATTTTGCATACCTGTGGCTCAGTGCTTAGCACACCAGGTGTGATTGCTGTGTAGGTATTTGCACCAACATTCTTCTGTGCACCCTAGACTCTCATTTGTTACTATGACTGACATCTCCATCTATTACATGAGCTTTCCAGGTCATTAATTTAAATTTTTTCTGGAGAATTTTTCTCAAACTGTTTCTTGGACTTGGGTTAAAATACGACTGTCTTCTCTAGTGTTGTTTGATTTGTGGAGGGAGTTGATTGAATAGACATGCATTTCTCTGCCTTGTTTGATCCTTAAAATTTGAATCTTTTGGAAGCAGCATATAAAGTCTGAATTTTGAGCCATTTCCCCACTGCAGAAGTGGGAAAAATCAGATTTTTTTTCCTTTCAAGTTTGGAATTCCTGAATTGATTTCATACTGTGCTCAGAACAGCATACTCATCACTGATTTGGAAAACATTGTTATAAACCCACATCAAATAGGACCATAATCATGATCATCGCCTGCAAAAAATAATGCAAGCAAGAATGGCTAGCACCACAAAATAGACAATCAATAGAAAATAAAGTTGCCAAAGTGATCTGGGACTTTAGAATTCAAACAGATAAGTATCTGCCACACAACCCATCAGATTTAACAATAGTCAATAAGAAAAAGAACTTGAGAAAAATTACAAAATACAAAGCAAATAAAAGTAGAACTGTGGCAAAGGAAAACAAAGATAGCACCAATAGTAATAAATGCCTTGGGTGCAATTCCAAATATCTGCAGCACTTCTTGAACATTAGTGGCATTAACATCAATCAATTGAAAAAGGTGATTTTGCTTAGAAAAACTTCCATCCTGTGGTGATATTTTTTACTTTATTAAGTAACAACATCTGCATATCCCTGATCTTTGGGAAATGTCAAATCCAGTCTAAACATCTGGCTGATTGTGGGATCAACCATAACAATAATAAATTTCCTCCCAAGTTCACTGCAACTGCAATTCCACCACCTTCTCACTGATCTTCCCTAAAAAAGGAAAGGTTGGAGACCTTTCTGATAATTGTCCAAGAGCCAACGATGGTATCTTGAGGAATGAGTACACCACTGCCTCCATCAAGGCCAAAGGCATCCCCCTCCCTTTCCCAGAGAAACCAGAATGGTTCCAGTACACTTTCTCTAGAATGGACAGTGATGCCAATCCAGCCATTTCCCCTTGCCTCGGGAATAATTTCATATCTACTTTCTAAAGTGAGGGAGCAAAGGGGATCGACAGAACCCCAAGACTGTGCCATAACCATAATGATTTGTTCTCTTGCTCTTCTGGGGAGGGATCAGGGGTGAAATCGAGCAGGTTCTGACAGGTTCTGGAGAACTGGTAGCGGAAATTTTGAGTAGTTTGGAGAACCAGCAAATGCCACCTCTGGCTGGCCCTAGAGTGGGGTGGGAGATTTTGCAATATCCTTCCCCCTGGAGTGGGGTGGGAATGGGGATTTTGCAGTATCCTGCCCTGCCACACCCACCAAGCCATGCCCACCAAGCCACACCACGCCCACCAAGCCACGCCCACAGGACTGGTAGTAAAAAAAATTGGATTTCACCACTGGGAGGGATGATGTTGTCCCCATTTCTAATACCTGTACCTCTGCCATCCTTGTGCTAATCTAATTCTGCAGGAGTGAATACCTTCAAAGTTTCATTCCCCTGAAGCTACAGAAAGTACAACATCTCTCCATATGGATATTGAGACCATTTGAGAGCAATCAGGATGATGAGGGGACTGGAGACTAAAACATATGAAGAACGGTTGCAGGAACTGGGCATGGCTAGTCTAGTGAAGAGAAGGACTGGGGGAGACATGATAGCAGTCTTCCAATATTTGAGGGGCTGCCACAGAGAGGAAGGGGTCAAGCTATTTTCCAAGGCCAGACAAATAATGGATGGAAACTGATCAAGATTCAACCTAGAAATAAAGAGAAATTTTCTGACAGTGAGAACAATCAACCAATGGAAGTTGTGGGAGCTCTGTCACTGGAGGTTTTCAAGAAGAGACTGGACTGCCATCTGTCAGAAATGGTCTCCTGTTTGGGTGGGGGGTTGGACTAGATGACCTCCAAGATCCCTTCCAACTCTGTTAATCTGTTAATCTGAGTGACAAACAGCTGGGTGAGGCTGAGAAGTGCTTTAATATTTGGGGGGAAAGAAACAATGGGACTATTTAAGGAAGGGGAACCAAAAGGTGGGCTGAGAATCATTGCAATCCAAGTAGAAGCAGCCATGCCTTTGAATAACATTACAGACTCACAGTCTCCACAGCATGTTTACTTTGTTTTCTCATTTTAAAGGACATTTATGGCTGTTAGTAATCTTCCTCCCCTGCCCTGCCTGGAGCTCTTCCTGGTAAGAGTAAATAATAGCAATACAGGATCTGATCTTATCATGTTCTAAATATTCCTACTCCTGCAAGCTGCAGTCAATAACTCGGAAGAAGTGGGGGGGGGGAGAGGGTAGGAGTGAAGGCGAAATGTATTTGCAGCTGCATAGACCTGAACTTCATTTGTAATTAGATTTACTCGAACATTACACCAAGTTTTCCCTTTACAGAAATGTTATCCTCAAACCACAGCAATCCCCTACTGATGATGTACGCATGCTTTTTAAATGTGTCCGCGCAATTATTTTAGCTATTGCCTGCTGTAAACACAAGGCATTACTATTCTGTTCCCCATAACTTACGTCCATGTGGTTTCTTGGCAAGCTCTAAAAGCAAAACAAACCCTATTGTTTTTGTTTTTTATTTTGGGCTATTAGCTTACAAGAAAATGTTGCTTCATCACCAGCGATCACTGAAACAAAAATAAAAAGGGAGAAGATCATCGGTGACATTTGGATGTCTAAATATTTTATGGAAGCCTTTCCCCATCATCACCTGGACAGATTTGTAGCTATTAAACTATAAACTCTTGATGCCTAACAAAAAGTTGCTAAAATCAACTTAACAATTCAGAACTAGAACAGAGCATTTGTTGTTTATTTTTCTTTTGAAAGCCATTGAACTGGATCTCCTGCATACTATCTAGCAATTGTATTTGGATTTGGGTCTCAGCCCTGCAAATTCTGATAGAAGAGAAAATTTGTAGCGCAGGTTTGAACTGCAGGGTACTTGGTGTTCTCTGAGCTTATTTTCTTGCAGATGTTTATTACCAAACTATGTAACCTCATCAGTGCACTCATGAAACATCTGCAAGAGAGCACCAAGGACCCTTCACTGCAACTTCTTGAACATCCTGCATCACTCCTCTCCCCCTTCATATGTATTTCTATCATATATACTTTGAAGCTGTGTGTATAATACAGAACAGAACAGAACAGAACAGAACAGAACAGAACAGAACAGAATAGAATAACAAAGTTGGAAGGGACCTTGGCAGCCTTCTAGTCCAACCCCCTGCTTAGGCAGGAAACCGTACACCACTTCAGACAAATAGTTATCCAACATCTTCTTTAAAAAGAAGTGGAATGCTTCCAGTGTTGGAGCATTCACAACTTCTGGAGGCAAGTTGTTCCACTGATTAATTGTTCTGTCAGGAAATTTCTTCTTATTTCTAGGTTGCTTCTCTCCTTGATTAGGTTCCACCCATTGCTTCTTGTCCTGCCCTCAGGTGCTTTGGAGAATAGCTTGACTCCCTCTTCTTTGTGGCAGCCCCTGAGATATTGGAACCCTGCTATCACGTCACCCCTAGTCCTTCTTTTCATTAAACGAGACATACCCAGTTCCAGCAACCGTTCTTCATCTGTTTTAGCCTCCAGTCCCCTAATCATCTTTGTTGCTCTTCTCTGCACTCTTTCTAGAGTCTCAATATCTTTTTTACATCGTGGTGACCAAAACTGAATGCAATATTCCAAGGGTGGCCTTTTCAAGGCATTATAAAGTGGTATTAACACTTCACGTGATCTTGATTCTATCCCTCTGTTTATGCAGATCTTTATAAGAACTTGCTCTGCTATTTGCAAATAATTCATGGGCACGGGCATTATGTGTGGCATCAAGAAACCTGATGAACAGCAGGAACCCCCAGGATGTTAATACTATGAAACTCCAAACTGTAATCACCAACGTGCCATTAATCTCCAGCAACCTCTTTCTACGAGAACATAACTCCGGATAGGTGATGGAGGTCAGGACAATTCTCACCCGGGGGGGCGGCCGGCGGGGGGGGGGGGCACTGCTCAAAGCCAAACTAGAAGCCAAATCTTTTCATCCAGTGATTAAACTCCAGCTCTTTCTTTCAGAAAGTCTGAATATGCTGACTGTGCCTAGCTATTTTCTTTCCCTTTAGGATGCTCTGGAAGTCGAGTTTCACAGGAATAGCATTTTTAAAAAAAACAGGTACATGAAGACATGGCTTGTCAAGGTAGCAAACAGTGTTTTTGGAGTTCCCCACTACAGGTGCCTGTTTGGTATCTACCCTGTGATATTTGGCCTGTGGAAACTGCTGGATTCAGCAGGAACCTGTGGACTGTATTGTCTTAGAATTAGAGGCTTTCTCTCATTAGCTCAAGCACGAGTGAAATATTAACCTGTTTGTCTGGTACAAAGCACCAGGAGCAAAAAACATGTTTGTCTAGGCAGCTGCTTTAAGGGAAGTTAAGGTAACTGATGGCTTGTTCCCTGCTGCTGTATTGTAAAACAAAATGGAGCAGGGTCAGCACCCGGAGGGGGGAAGATTCCCTCTTGAACTAGTGAGTGATAGGCAAGATTTCTTGCAGCAAGATTGCAATGGGATGAAAGTGAGTCCTTGCCCTTGACCACTCTCCTGGGCTAGAAACTGCAAAGACCAACATCCCCACTCTCCCACTCCTCCAAGTAAGAGAGGACCCATCATGATCAGAGATGATTGACCCTACTTGGCCGAACACTGAAAACTTTATGCTCTCTTTTTCTCTTTGGCTAGATCATTCAGAGCAATCCTAGCTATCTTAACTCAAAATAATGCCTGCATTCATTTAACATCTTAGGCCAGTTACTGAACAAATTAATGAATCCATGTTCTGGATTGACCAATGTACTGAACTATAAGGTAACCAAAAAGACCTTTTTCAGGACTTAATGAACCGCCAGAAACCAAACAATGGTTAACAGTAGCCAAATTTAAGTTAACATGTTGCATGAATGCAGATACAGGTCTTTAGCTCTAGAGCTGTGATGGTGAACCTATGGCATGTGTGCCAGAGGTGGACACAGCGCCCTCTCTGATAGCACGCAAGCTGTTGCCCCAGTTCAGCTCCACTGCGCATGCGTGCATGCCTCCTGCTGGCCAGCTAGTCTTTCGGTCTGTGCCGTGCATGCAGGGTGGGTGGCACATGTGGGGGGTGGCACATGCAGGGGGCCCCGCGCACACATGCGCGGGGGCAGGGTGCATGCAGGGGTGCACATGAATGCATAGGGAGGCACATGCGCAGGGGGCGTACGTGCATTGCATTTTGGGGGTTCAGGCGCCTTTTGGACACTTGGTCTGAAAAAGGTTAGCCATCACTGCTCTAGAGGGTCAGTGTGCTGTGTGAACATGACTAGTATGTGTTTAGGATTGCAGCTTGAATATTAAAAACAGGGAAACAACAAATGCGTACATGGAGTGAACAGCTATAAAAATGGCTGGCATTTTCAACAAGTTACAACCATCAAGATATTTTAAAGTCAGCTTTGCTTAGGCCTGTTGGGCATTCTAGACTAGTATTTCCAGAATTCCCAACAAGTCTGGGATGCAGGTTATGGGAGTTATAGTCATACGGAAGGGACCAAGTTGGAGCAGAATATTGAAGTGGTTATTCTAATGAAATGCATTCAGTTTATTTATGTTACGGACTGGCCAAGGTATCGCAAGTGAAATTGGGAGCCCCCAGGTAGGATTCTTATTCATAAGGATCATTGTTCATTGTTCTCTGTCCTTGCCCAACCCATATAATTACACCTAAGTGAAAGAATGTATTCATATAATAAGTAACAGGTTATCTTTGCAGATTTGTAAGACAAGAGAATGTTTGTTCTTTGGATTAAAGATGTACAAAGAAAACACCATCGTTGTCTCCTATTTCAGGAGGTGCTTCAAAGTTTGGAGTGTAGGAAATGGTAGTCTGTGTACTGTGTAGTGTCTCAAAATTTACATATCTGAAACAGGTCAAGGGGAACTGGCAATAAACATCCTAGCATGGACTGTCTAGGTCAGGCTGACAAACAACATTTCTTGTACTGCAGAAACAATATTTCTTGTACTGTAAATCCATCCAAAACCCAAACTTCCCAGGGCAGATCATAAAGTAAGTGAAAACATTTTCAAAAGTCAATAGTGTAGGAAGTTAGAACCCACCCCTCTCCTGGAAGAATGAAATATTTTAGGAAATATTAAAAAGGCAGAATATTATATGTCCCTGGATGAGAAATGGAGAAACATGTTTTAAAGACAAAGCAGCTTCCTGCCCCCCCACCCCCCCACACCTTTGTTAATGGGCCAGAGGCAGAAACTCAATCCTTTGTCAAAGGACCATAATCTGCAAAACAATGGGGCCCCATCTAGCAACCAAAACTCACCACATGTGACCTGGGAAGCATGTGACCTGGGAAGCACATGTGACCATCAGCCAGCAAAGCTAGCTAAAACCCCCACCCCTTGGGAGTCTGACCAATAAGGACTCTTTCGGGGCCCCAGGAAATGCAAAGCCAGAGAAAGTATAAAAACCCGAGTATTTACTGTATCTGCCCTTTTCTGTTCAGGAACTCAAACCATGTGATCCTGTCCACCATTAAACCATCTTTCCAAGCAGTCTCCATGTTTCCAGTGTCTTTTTCCCCACTTGGAGCTGAACCCAGAAGGATATTTCTTCCTACAATAGGATAGCAGAACACTAAAACACCAATAATAAACACTACAGAAGTTGTAGAAATCATACAATAATTCTGTATCCCAGATTGTCTTAAAATTAAACTGTGATGGCAAATCTATAGCAATGCTTAGGAATAGGGAGCCTAATCCTGAAAGATCATCCCTGTGAGTGCCATGTCTATTTCATTGGGAGAGAATTTCCCACAAGTGAGGTCCTTACAGGTGCCCATTCTATTTTACCTGTTGAAGACACTTGGAACGCCTCGTATGGCTATGTATGATTTTTATCCATTTCATCTTGCTTCTCCTAAATACGCCAAGAAGCATATTTAATTCACAATAGGCTTTGTTTTGAAACACCCCCCCCCCCGCTCTTGTATGGTTATCATCACCATCCCATAAATGCATTGTTATTATTCATGCAGATGTTGCAGTGGTGAAAGCCAATTTTTTTTACTACCGGTTCTGTGGGTGTGGCTTGGTGGGCGTGGCTTGGTGGACATGGCAGGGGAAGGATACTGCAAAATCTCCCTTCCCCCCTCCTGGGAAGGATATTGCAAAAGCTCCATTCCCACCCCACTCTGGGGCCAGCCAGAGGTGGTATTTGCCAGTTCTTTGAACTACTCAAAATTTCTGCTACCGGTTCTCTGAACTGCTCAAAGTTTCCACTACCGGTTCTCCAGAACCTATCAGAACCTGCTGGATTTCACCCCTGAGATGCTGGCAGAAACTCGCTGATTCCAACCCTTAGTTCCATTTTGGCTGCAAAATTCATAGTTCATAGGCATATGGAACATTGCTTTAAATTTCCTGGTTTATTAGTATTATTAGGGTTAGCACCCTCTCTGACTTATAGTAGCTATCCAGGGGTTTAAACAACAGTTTTGTAACTGTATCTGGACACTTGAACTTGGATTTATTTTCTCATGCGATTCAGCTGTACTATTTATGATCAAGTACTTTCTTGATGCTTTTCAGACATTGTAGAAATGTTTGTACAAATGTTTTGCATTCGAAGGTAACCAACTCTTCCTCTAAATCTATCTCCTTCTTCTTTGACAGAATCTCTAAAAATACCATGTCACCACCAGATTGGGCAGGGACCACTGGTGTGATTGACTGGGAATTTTGTCAGCTGAATTCCAAATATTTGGAAGGGAGCAATTTGGGGATGGCAGATGGGCACTGTTATCTGGAAAGTCTTCCCATCACACTGTGTGGTGCTGAGTATACATAGAATTCAATTATAGCTTGCTTATCTATTCTAAGAGAAGCAAGTAGTAAAAATAGACCTATAGCAAACTGGCAGGTGGCCAACACGTTCCATTAATAGAATATGGATGCCAGTAGGTTCTTCCAAGCTGTTGGAATTTATGTCACATACCATGTACCCTGATCTGGGTCAAAAGCAGAGGTGGTATTCAGCAGGTTCTGACCAGTTCTGGAGAACCGGTAGCAGAACGTTTGAGTAGTTTGGAGAACCGGTAAATACCACCTCTGACTGGCCCTGCCCCCATCTATTCTCTGCCTCTCGAGTCCCAGCTGATTGGGAGGAAATGGGGATTTTGCAGTAACCTTCCCCTGGAGTGGGGAGGGAATGGAGATTTTACATTATCCTTCCCCTGCCATGCCCACTAAGCCATGTCACGCCCACCAAGCCACACCCACAGAACCAGTAGTAAAAAAATTTGAATCCCACCACTGGGAACGGTTTTAACTAGCTAGGTGGGCAGGAAGAGCAGGAGAGCACAGTACAAAGTAGATGCTGACTGGTGGAATGAAGTTTGAGAAACCTGTCTGAAAATAATTGAGATTTTGAGGTCCAGCTGTCTGTACTTCTCCCATCTATTCTGTGTCATGAGCAGTGGTGGGTTGCTCTTGGTTCGGTCCGGTTCTATAGAACCGGTAGTAAAACCGGCAGGAGGCTCCGCCCACCTGCCACGACGTCATCATGGGTGATCTGCGCATGCGCAGAAGCGAGTGAAGCAAGTGTGCACATGCACAGTCCCATTGAGAACCGGTAGTAAAAGTAAGTAGAACCCATCTCTGGTCATGAGTATTTCAGAAACCAGGTAAGTTTCAGATTCTCTGTCTCTCTTTCTCTCTCTTACATAAACACACACTTTCTCTGCTGCTCAAGGAAGTGAGACGAATGAAACATGAAGCAATGTTTTGGATGTACCTATAACTGTTAAAAATAAACTTCAAACTGGTTTGTTTTGGTTCTGTATTTACCTATGAAGGAACAAGAAGAAATCTAAGTTCCCGTAAAGCTTGATCTCCAAATAGATAGTTGTGGCTGAATACTGAGGAAGGAAACATTTTCCTTTTGGTGTGCTAACCAACACCTTTTTAAAAATAATTTTTTTTTAATTCAAAGAAGATAACCAATATTTGAATCTGGGTGTTGTCAGGCACAAGTAATCAGACCTACACATGTAAGGGTCAAGCTCGCTATTATATTCAGTCTATTACACAAGAATTTCCCCAGACTACTAGTCATAGCCTGGGAATAAATAAGTTCTCTGGAGCTCAGGTGTGTGTGTGTGTGTGTGTGTGTGTGTGTGTGTGTATGCGTGTTGGACCTCTTGCAGCTGCACAAGAATTCAAGGCTAATTCCATGCTGGTGGGGGTCCCCCCTCCCCCGCCCCACCTGGCTGGGTGTTTCCTAACAGGTGTCAACTGAATGCTCAGGCTGAAATCCATCAGGCTGAAGCATGTTGGTCATGAATCCCCAAAACTTTTCATTCTCTCCTTCTGGAATCAGAAGGAAGCACAAACAGCTGCCATTGAAAGATAATAATCCCCATCTTCTCCACAAGGGTAGACTACCTTCTGAGATATTGAAGGTGGGGATGAACGTGGACCGCACTTAATATTCTGGAACATTCAAGGATTATACAGGATATACCAATTATATAAACTGAGAGAAATTGGTTAGGTACTAGGTTTTTTTGTTTTTAAAAATTGTTTTGTTTTTTGGGGGTTCCCCCCCATTGGGATCAAGAATATTTTACTCAAATAGGAGCAGAGAAGACACTTGTGTAACCTAGGTCAGGGGTCTCCAACCTTGGCAACTTTAAGACTTGTGGCAAAGTTGGCTGAGAAACTCTGGGAGTCCACAAGTCTTAAAGTTGCCAAGGTTGGAGACCCCTGATCTAGGTGGTAGAATCATAAAGGGCAGTTAATATATGCTTGTTTTGTGAATAGGTGATAAGACAAGGTGGTGAGAACCTGACCCAGAGCTAGTCAAGGGTGTCAAAAAAAATAAATAAAAAATCCAGGTATCTCAGGAGGGTAACCAGCCAAGCAAAGCAGATTATTTTATGTCGTAGGCCTACCAGAGCCCCAGGGAAGTGCAGAAGGGCAGATTGCTATATAACAACATCTTTTTGTGTGAGTTCAGGTTTAGCAATGCTGACCTGGAATGCAGTTTTGCTTCATATTGTTTACAAAGTTCATTTCAATGAAGACGTTTGCTTTCAAACCCCAGTACATTATTTTGCCCGTGTAAAACTAGCTACACTTTGACTTACACTGAAGTAGACAGAACACCTACAAGCCACCCCAGCAACATTTCCAAACTATTTTGAAAAACCTCTGAAGAGGGTCTGCTCTGTTATTTTGAAGTAACTGCTTTGTGATCAGTGCCCAATGCCAATGTTTTTTTTTTTTTTTTTAAAGGAGCTCACCACATGGAAAACAACTTGATTGGTATTCTAAGACTGCTTATTACTGCATAATTTCTAGAGAATGTGCCACATCTCTTAGCCTTTAGGAATCAAATATTTACACTGGCTTAATTTTGTTCTCTTGTTCTCTTCCCAGCCCTTCTTGAGGCAAGGGCATTACACCGTTTAGGCTTTCTGTTTGGGTTTGGCACCTGGGGTGAAATGCTACCGGTTCGGGCTGTTTCACTGAACCGGTAGTAAAAGAATAATTTAAAAAAGTTCCGATGATCAGCTGAGCAACGCACGATCATTGGTGCTGGATATTTATCCTACGGTTGGGTAGTTAATATATAGAAAAACTATGTTTGTGATTTTAAATGATATAAGAAGAATGATTGGCTGTGCTATGCTCAGGCAGCCATAAAAGGAAACAGGAAGCCCAGGAGCTCCTGCTCCTGCTATTTGATGGTTGATCTCCTGATGAGGGACTGTGTGTGACTGAAGAGAACTGTAAGCAAACTATGTTTTGTGTTGGAGATTAATTATTCGAAGATGTGTTATCATTGTTTTGAGAAACCAAGTTTGTTTTTTCACTAAGAGTAAAGAATATTTCTTTCACCGTTCAGAGTCTGTGAGTATCTGTGTGTTTAACCAACAACGTATCTCTTTGCTGTCCGGTCCGTTGCCTACTATACAGAGGGAAGGTTACCCTCAACACTTGGAACTTTTTTTTAAAAAAACTTTTTAAGTATTTTTTACTACCGGTTCGGGTGAATAGGTAGTAAAAAAATGCTTTAAAAATGTTTTTAAAAAGGTTCTGACAATCACGCAGCACAGATGTGATTGTCGGAACCTTTCTTTTTTTTTTTTTTTTACTTTTTAAAAGCATTTTTAGTACCTATTCACCCAAACCAGTAGTAAAAAATGCTTTTAAAAAGTTTTTTAAAAGGTTCCCAAGATCACACGCCACAGCTGATTCCCCCCCTCGCTGTTCTACTTACCTTCCCAAGCCTCCTTTTGCTGCAAACTGCGCATGTGTGCGTGTAGTGCACATGCGCAGCCAGCAAACTGGTAACAAACCGGTTCAGATTTCACCACTGCTTGGCACCCATGGTGAGTAAAGGGGAATGCCACTTCCCTCCCTCCTTCTCCCTCCTGAAATGATTGAAGCTCGTTTTCTAATAGTAATTTTACTGAAAAATGATAAAAAAACAAACTAAACGACAAAAAGAAAAAATAGAAGGGGAGGGGGAAAAAAAGGAAAATAAGTACAATAAAGGAAAAGAAAACAAATATATAGTGAAATTACTTTCACCTTCATCACAGGTATAAATAATTTTAATAAATTATCAGTCTCTTAAAATAAAACAAATCACCTCTTCTTTTCATATCCCAACTCTTATTTATGAACAAATCCTTGAAAACTTCATCAGTTCAGTCCTGATCAGCTAATGCCCATTAAGGGTTACCAAAGATAACATACAGTGTTTATTTTAGCCTTGATCAAATAAACCAACTTTACATTCCTTCTTTTTACATTTAACAACCTTGATCTTTAGTCTTTTCATATAATATCCTAGAACTTGACTTCTTTTCATTATTTCCTTGTTCATTAGTACAAAAGTGTTCAAAGCTTTAACAAGTCTTAAAATTAATTTCTGAGTCCATTGTTCAAAAATATCCTTCAGTATGTTGAATGTTAAAATATTTTGTTCCAGTCTGTATTATTACATCAAAGTTAAGCGTTCTTCTCACTATGTCTCTGACTGTTGGATTGAAGTAATGGTATTGTACCATAATTAAAAATATGAGGATGATTTCAAGTTGCTTGTGTACTGTGGATTGAGGTCCCTTGAAAGTGCAACCCTGCTGAAAAAAATCAGTCAACTTTATCAGGGGACAAAAGTTCTTTACAACAAGACATGCAATGAGCATTATACAAAGAGTTCAATAATGTATTACTCTCAGCCTGATTTAAAAAAATCAAGTCCCATTTATGGTGAACAAAACCAGTGTATTTGTTCAGTTTTCAAACCAAATGCAATGGTTGCATTGCATTAGGCATCTCAACAAGCACTAATCATATTTTCTTTGTTCTAGTTTACAGAGAAAGAAACTTTTACTCCCTTTTTAACCTTGTTTGGTTTTCAAATCAAAATGAAATATTTCCCATTGCCCGAAATCCTTCTTATTACCATTGCTTCACAATTCACTCTATCTGACAATTACATCTGGGAGATATGTTCGTAAAAAGTGACTGTGAATCTTCACTTTTTTAAATCTTCATAGAATGCATTTTGAGTGTATTAATATTTACATAATTTCCCTCCTCTGAAATATTTATACAGTATGTGTAAATAGATACATATATTCAATATTATCCACCTGGGCTTTTGTCAAAGTTTAGATCATACAGCAGATCAATAGGAGTGGCATTCTAATCAAGCAGAAGGTATGTACATTTAGCAGGCTCACAATTAAGCTTCAGAAAGTCTTTGTTTATACCATTAAGTTCATCTAAAGTCAAATAAATGCATAGGTAGCTATAGAGACCCACTTCCTCTACAGCAGTGTTTCTCAACCTTGGCCATTTTAAGAAACCCCCCCCCCCCAATTCTTTAGTCGCTAGGCTAGTATTCATTTTAAATTAATCTAAAGATGAAGATAAGAACCAATCTCAAAACACCTTAAGAAATACTTTTTTACAGTATTTTCCTTTGTTGCACCAGAGGAAGTTGGATTATATGCCTTCTGAAACTAGAAGTGACTCTAGTAAGAGGACTGCTCTAGGACCGAAGATTTTGGCCCCAAATCAAGTAAGCTGTAGTTGCTGAAGAATAGATAAGTATAGATGGTTGGTACAGTTGTAAGGATGTTTATGAGTAGAGCAAATAGCCTGATATTGTGGAATGAAGGGTTGGTCAACAACATTATTGGAGTAGGAGGGAAAAGTTACCTAACATTTGTTTGGCTTTCAAACACTTTCTTCTCTAGGTTACTTATGTCAGGAGCTATCAGTTGGGATTGTGGCTAAAACTCATTATTTCTTTCTTCACTCTTCTTTCATTGTGTCCTAGATATACTGTCTTCTCCCTCATATGCCCTGTAAATTGGTCATTTCCCAATGAATCTGAAACAGGAATGAAGACCTCTGGTAAACCAATAGAAAGCGCCCTTCAAAAGCTGGTAAAACATAAAACACTTTTCTGTGAGGCTCATGCATTCTTTCTCATGAACAGAGTTTACTTTGGTGATAACCTGCAGGCCAGTGACTATAGACCAGGGGTGTCAAACTCAAGGCCCAGGGCCGGATCTGGCCCGTAGGGTACTTAGATCTGCGGGGTTGCCCTGGAAACAGTGAGGGACCAGCCTGTGGTGCCTCTGCCTGGCCTCTGCCTGGCCAAGTCACTTCTTCTCAGACTTTGCCCAGGTCATGCTTACTTTTGAACAGGAATGACAGTAAAAAGAGAATCAGAGCAAGATGCCAGCTGTTATTTATAGCGTTTCTGTGTATTTATAGTGTATTTATAGCACAACCATCAAAAGTGTTTTTTGCTCTCTTTTAAAAACCATTTGGAAAACTGGTAGCAATATCTCTGTACCCAGGAAAATCCAACATGTGTCTTGTTCTTGCTACTCGGATATGAATGTAAATAAAACATCTCAATAAGATGCCACTTCTTTAGATGGGAAATTTACAGCTTAATGGGCCAAAATCGACCCACCAAATCATCCAATTTAACACGGGAGGAACCTGGACTGCATTTTCCCTATTTCTGATTTTGAATTGGTTTTGGAGATTAAACAATTGAGTGCTGGGAATTTAAAAAGAAAAAATTCATAGTGGTAATGATCACTATGGAATGACGTTTGTAAAATCTAAAGTTGAATACTATCTAGCTTTCATTTTATATATCTATACAAACACACCCACATTTACACATATTATCAAATGCTTTTATTTCAGTTTCATGCACGCAGTGACATCATGTGCCATTTTAATATTTAAATGTTTAATTTTTAGTTGGTTGGATTTGTGCACACATTACTATATTAGAAGGCGAAGTAGCAAATTACTATCTCTTCTGAATTTTGGACTGAGATATTTGTTAAAGTACATCTGTCCAGTTTTACATTCTTATTCCAAAGGGGGCTATCAAAGCAGATAATCTCCATGGGAGAAAAAAAAAAGGATCTACCTATAGATCCATATGGTAAGAGTTCAACGTCAGTTAGGAAAACATTACACTTTCTTAAATAACTAAGCAATAGGATAGAAATGCTCTATATACAGAACATAGTGTTCATTTATACACAAAACTACCGGTATTTATATCAGGGGCCTGAAATTTCAATCTTGTTTTCTTAATACATGCTTTCACTGAGTGCTTACAGTAATCTCTTTCTCACAATACAGCTCCTTACCTTCTGCTTTATTCTTGGCTGAAATCACAGTGGAGAATAGATGGAAATGAAGCTCTTTGGGTAACATGAAGGAGCAGGGACAAAAGACAAGGAATTGCCCCTGTTTTCCTCCCTTTCTTCTTTTTTCTAAACCGCAAGGCAGAAATAATAAAAGCAGACCAGGCATTTTTACATGAACAGCTCTGGATCTGCTAATGTATTGGATCCCATGCAGCCACTGTCAAAAGGTCATTGTTCCATATCCACAACACAGATGACAGAAGAGTTTCAGCAATTTCCCCCAGTCCTTTAGATGCATTGGATACAATTCCCTTCCAGCTACTTGGCCTCTGAAGCAGGGGTGAAATTTAAATATTTTGCTACTGGTTCTGTCGGCGTGGCTTAATTAGTGGGTGGGGCTTGGTGGTAAGGTGACTAGGTGGGCGTGGCCAAGTCAATGTCACTTCTTTGCCCTTTTTTGACCTACATAACATAACACAACACAACACAACTGGCTCATCCACAATGTAAAAGCAGCTGTGCTAGACTCAAAATGGCCCAGCAACAAGCAGGAACCTCACACAGCCACAAAAAGCCAAAAAACCAACTTTTACACTTCATACACACACAACACAACACAACTGGCTCACCCACAATGTAAAAGCAGCTGTGCTAGACCCAAAATGGCCCCTGCAACAAGCAGGAACCTCACACAGCCACAAAAAGCCCAAAAAAACAACTTTTACACTTCATACACACACAACACAACACAACTGGCTCACCCACAATGTAAAAGCAGCTGTTCTAGACCCAAAATGGCCCCTGCAACAAGCAGGAACCTCACACAGCCATCGTCATGCGATCAGCAGCTAAGGTAAGCAAGCTGGAGGCTGGAGGCTGGAGGCTGGAGGGGGGGAGGGGAGGGGAGAAAAAAAGTAACTTTTTTTCTTTTACATGGCTCTAGCGATCCAAGCTGAGTTGCCTGATTAGCAGGCAACTTAGCTGGGATGTCAGAGCTTGGCTGGTCAGAGCCATTTAAAAGGAAAAAAAGGCTCTGATGATCGCGGGGCTCAGCTGGGCATGGGGGGTGGGGGCAAGGATTTTTGCTACCGGTAGCCGCCATCGCTACCTACTCACCTGAGCCGGTCCGAACTGGGAGCATTTCACCCCTGCTCTGAAGATAGTTAGCCTAATATAGGTAGGGACAAATAGTCTGGGAGAGGTTGACCCACCACATTTGGTCTTAGGGGCAATGGGAAAAACAAAGCAAACATATTGAATTAAAAAAAAAGTTCTTTCACTAAATGGGGACATTATAGGAGGAGGCATGTTTAACATTCCCAGCAATTTAGACAGAGATGGGTTTCAGCAGGTTCTGACCAGTTCTGGAGAACTGGTAGTGGAAATTTTGAGTAGTTCGAAGAACTGGTAGTAAAAATTCTGATTGGCCCCACCCAGTGGTGAAATCCCAAAATATTTACTACCGGTTCTGTGGGCGTGGCTTGGTGGGCATGGTGTGGCTTGGTGGGTGTGGCAGGGGAAGGATACTGCAAAATCTCCATTCCCTCCCCACTCTGGGGCCAGCCAGAGGTGGTATTGCTGGTTCTCTGAACTACTCAAAATTTCCACTGCCAGTTCTCCAGAACCTGTAAGAACCTGCTGGATTTCACCCCTGGCTCCACCCCCATCTATTCTCTGCCTCCCAAGTCCCAGCTGATCGGGAGGAAATGGAGATTTTGCAGTAACATTCCCTTGCCACGCCCTCCAAGCCATGCCCACCAAGCTACACCCACAGAACCGGTAGTAAAATTTTTTGAAACCCACCGCTGAATTTAGGACAGATGTTTTGAAAATCAACAAAATCATAAATCAACAGAAGGACACCCCAAATAAAATTAAGAGAAAAGAGATACAGATCACAAATAATCATAAGCTCATATAGTAACTGATGCTGTCTTGATTTTGCATGTGCAACACACAATAAGCAAGTTGATTCCTCCACCAGCTTCAATGCTAAAGGAAAAATTGGGCAGAACTGATTGATGAATTCTGTCCATCATCTCTAAGCTCCTTCCTGGGCTCTTCTTCTAAGAACAAGGTTTTTTTTCTAAAACAGAAGACAAATTGGAGTCATATAATGAGCTGAGTCACAAGTAGAGCTGTTATTTAGAAGTTCCCTCCTGTTGCTTTCCTTTCATTATATAGACAACAGATGCTGACATTCAGATTCCTTGTTTGTTTGGGGGAGGGCAGAATTTCCTTCATTCTACTGATTTCTGTTTTTTTAGCCTTGCATTAAATGAGTAAAAAATTATAGAGTTAATAGCCTTAAAATAATGCTGAGCAGTCCAATGCTACTGTACAATTCTGCTGGTTCACCAATACACAGGCTCGTATTATTCTACTCTGGACACATTCTACAACATCCTTGCTCTTTGGAAAAAGTGCTGATGCTGGGAAAGGTGGAAGGAAAGAGAAGAAGAGTATGACCAGCAGCAACCAGACTCAGTTACAGTGGCAATGGTACACTGCTGGAAGACCTGAAAGACCATGTTAGGCCCAGATTATCATAGAGAAAATCAAGAGCTGATGGTGCAGTGGTTAGAATGCAATATTGCAGGCTAATTCTGCTGACTGCCAGCAGTTCAATTCCACTTGCTCAGGGTTGACTCAGCCTTCCATCCTTCCAAAGTCGGTAAAATAAAGATCCAGATTGTTGGGGGCAATAGGCTGACTCTCTCTAAACTGCTCAGAGAGGGCTGTAAAGCACTATAAAGCAGTATACAGGTCTAAGTAACTCCCAACGACCGGTAAGATCCCACAGAGTTGGTCTCCTCTGGGTCCCGTCAGCTAAACAATGCTGGCTGGTGGGCCCGCGGGGAAGGCCCTTCTCTGTGGCTGTCCCAGCTCTCTGGAACCAGTTACCTCCTGAGGTCCGGACCATCCCCACCCTATTGGCCTTCCGAAAAGCGGTGAAGACCTGGCTTTTCCGACAGGCCTGGGGCCATTGATCTCGCTCTTGCGATCTGGCGAGATCCGGCCATGAATGATGTGAATGAGTTTTAATGTTTTTAATTTTAAAATGTTTTTTATAATGATTTTAAATGCATTGTGAGCCGCCCTGAGTCTTCGGAGAGAGGCGGCATACAAATTGAATAAATAAACAATAAATAAATAAATAAACAAATAAACAAATAAATAAATAAATAAAGTGTTATTGCTATTTTCCTGGGCACTTAGAGATGACACTGACTTGAAGGCACATAATTAGTCAATCAGTCATTGGAGTTAATTCTTTTAGAGGATTACAAAAACATCCTCTCTTGTCTCTCTTGTCTTTTGTTTGCTCAGGAAAAAAAGGCCCAAAATTAGGTTCAGAATCCTGGGACAATGGTGGAAAGGGGCAATGGGGGAGGGGGGAGTGTCAATCTGATGAAAGCATTGTGGCAGATTGTTTTACTGTTGGTTGAATATTTGTTTTCCTTTAACTAAGCCCATGTCAAGCAGCTTGCCAATCAGGAGAACAGAGTTGAGGGTTGCAGGTGGCAGAAATGGGCCACCTCTATGGCTGCCTATGCTGCTTCTCTGATAGGAGGTAGGCCTTGGATACAAAATATGGCTGATAGCCCATGCAGCTTTGGTGCAGTTGTTGATGGCGGCTGCTAAGCCTGATCAAACATTGCCGAGTAGAGTAGGAACAAATTGACAACTGCTTCATGGAAACCAGACTGAGCTGTCTAGAAAATATCTCTGGGCAATTTAGGCCATCAAATCCAGCCCCCTGCTTAGTGCAACATTCAGATTAAAGCGTCTCAGACAGATGGCTGTCTATCCTCTGCTTGAATGATTCCAACAAGAAGAAGCCCACCACTTTCCTGATTAGTGGATTCCACTTTTCTTTGAAATCTGCCTTGCTGTAACTTAAATCCATTATCTGACATCCTGGAGAGAGAAAATATCTTGACATCCTTTCAGAAATGTGAAGAATGCAATATTCCCCCTTTCCAGGCATTTTTTAAAAAAAGTTTCTCTACTCTACCTTCACAGGAATTTGTTTATCTCCCTTATTCATCCTTACTCTCCTTTTCTGAACTGGTTCCAGTTTCTCTGAATCCTTCTTAAATTATGGTGCTCAGAACTGGATTCAGTGGGATCTGTCTGTCCAAACTAGAATAAAGGGTGACTCCCCATGCTTTGAAAATTGTACTTTTGTTGATGCAGCCTAAAATTGGACTGCCCTTTTTGCAGCAATAGAACTATAGAAATAGAAATAATAGAATTATTATTTCAATATAGTTTTCAGAAATACCATTTCTTAGCCACATTTCTCCCCATGCTGTATTTGTTCCTTGGATTTTGTTTCTACATTAAGATTTTTGTACTTGCCTTTTAGTTTCTATTACTTTCAAAGAATCACTCTAATGTTTCAAGGTAAGCTTGGATTTTATTTCATATTCTAGAACAGACAGTTCTGAATAACCTGTAAATCTGATAAGGAATTCCCATCCAAGTCATTAATGAAAGCATTGTAGAAACCTAGAAGTGAACTTTGTGGCACCCCACTTGATATATTGCTCCAATCTAATTTATTTATTTTATTAAATTTTATATGCCGCCCTTCTCCCGAAGGACTCGTGGCAGCTCACAAGTACAAAATGACAATAAAAACAATATCACTAAATCGCATTAAAAATCCAATTTAAAATCCCACAGTTAACTAAAAAACCCAACCAGATCAGGTGATTTGAGTAAAAAGCCAGGTCTTAAGATCTTTGCGGAAGGAACGGAGATCAGGGGCTGTCCGAGCTCGGTGGGTAATTCATTCCAGAGGGTCGGCGCGGCCACCGAGAATGCCCTCAATCTGGGGGCCACCAGCCGACATTGTCTGGCCGATGGCACCCGGAGGAGGGCAGCCCTATATGACCACACTGGGCGGTGGGAGGCCGGTAGGAGGTGGTCCCGCAAGTACTCCGGGCCCGTGCCATGTAGGGCTATATAGGCGAGAGCCAGCACCTTGAAACGGATCCGAAAGGCCACCGGCAGCCAGTGCAGCTCATGCAGGAGAGGTGTTACACAGGAGTAATGAGAAGCTCCTGTAACAAACCGTGTGGTCGCATTCTGGACCAGCTGGAGCCTCTGAATGCACCCCAAGGGCAGCCCCATGTAGAGGGCATTACAGTAATCCAAACGAGAGATAATGAGAGCTTGAGTGACTGTACGGAGGGCATCCCTATCTAGCAAAGGGTGCAACTGGCGCACCAAGCGAACCTGTGCAAAAGCCCCCCTTGTCATGGCCGTCAGATGATCTACCAAGGACAGCTGGGAATCAAGAAGGACGCCAAGATTGTGAACCCTTTCAGAGGAACAATTAATGCACATTCTTCAAGTATAATTTTTAAGACAGTTATGTATGTATGCGTACTTCATCTAGCCCATACTTAACTTACTTGCTAAACATTTTGATCAAGTAAGTATGGGCTAGATGAAGCCCATACTTAACTTACTTGTTTGAAGTAAAAATATTCTATATCTTCAAAATTCCCACCATCTACTAAAAATTATATGATCGAAAAATGAGACAAAGTTATCCTAGCATGATTTGTTCCTGACAAATCAATGCAGAATTCTGGTAATTGTCACATTGTTTTGATCTGATGAGCCATTTGTTTATGGTCTTTTGCTTTCTATCAAGATAAAAACTTTGGTTCAGGGCCAATATTTCTGTGCCCCCCCCCCCCCCCCCGCAAGGGTGTGCTCTCTTTGCAATATTTCAATCAGAAATGTTGTATAACAAGAAAGACAATAGGTTTTGTAAAAGTTCTGGGTGGGGTGTATGTTTCATGTCCTAACTTGAACTGTTTTTGCTGCTAAGAGAACATACATATTCATAAAGTTGCTCTACTCATGCAATTACCATGATGTCCTCGTATTACATAACTTGCTTTGCAAAGGCCTCTGCTCTATGAAAGAAGCAACATTCTGTTTACGACACCATAGAGTACTTGCATCAAATCTTGATCAGAAGTTCAGATCTCTCTAGTGATTGACACTGCTGCAAAGTGGGATTATTTTAAATGACATCTTACACCAACTGTCATTAAAACCCCAATGCGTGCAAGGGATACCTGATTATGGAAGACTGTCCTACGATAATGCTCGCAACATTGTGCTGCAGAGAAAAATTAGTCAGGAAAGCAGTTCTGAATCACGTGTCCTTCTCAATGTCAACCTTTCAACATTCCTTCAAGTGGAAGGAGAGAGCACGTCAGTATGCTTTGGTAAACAACTTTCTAATTAAGTATCAGAGTACATTTGCAATCTGTTTTACTCCTTTGCACTTTGCAACACTAAGCAAAGTGTGTGCTCATCGCCACGTTACATTGGCTGCTGTTTTGTTTGTTTGTTTATTCGAACTGCTAAACCATAATATCCCAGGGCAGAAAGAAATCTTGGCATCTTTCCTGAAGTTCAGTTCCTTCCAATATGATAGATTTCCCAAGCAAAGACTCAGCTTGTTTTGTCTCTTTTCCTCTCTCCACTTCATCTTGGCCAGGAACCCTTCTCCCCAGCTTCCTGGCTGCTGTGCTCCCTTTTGCTGGGTCAGCAGAATTGCTCATTAGACTTCTTTTCGCTGCAGGCAAAGAGGAAGAAAACAGCAGCATTCCTTTGAATTGGGTGGATGGGTGGGAGACTGTGCTCACCCATCTGCCAAGACGGTACAGCTCCTCCAGGTCACTTCTTACTGAGTGCCCACACTAATGACGCAAACTGAGCTGAGCTACAATGCTTGGATTTGTAATCCACATAATAGGGTGAATATGCAGCCAAAGGCAAGAAGGCTTCTATGGAACAAGCCGAACTGGGACAAAGTCATTGAAGGAGACCAGGAGAATCATTGCTCTGTTTTCCCATTCAGTCTCTGCATTACCAAGAGGCTTGCATCACCTTAAACAATAGTTCATTTATTATGACAGCAATTTTCACATATGCATGATGTACCTTTCTGAGTTTCAGCTCTTAATTATATATAACTAGTTGGAAGAAAGGTAAGTTAATATACAGTGAAATCAGAAGGTGAAAACCCAGGTGATGGATGGGTTTCACAACGCAGTTATTGTGAAAGTTAGATGACTACCTGAAAATCATAGCACCAGTGAGTTTACTAAAATATCAAAATGAGTCTGGTAGCACCTTCCCCCCCCAGCAAACAAATTTTATTAACCTTTAATAACATTTTTAATTAAGGGTGTTAATCAGAAAAGATACTACCAGACTCCTCATCTTTTGATATCATAGATTAACACAACTCTCCTTCTACAATAACGTATTTGATTATTTAAAATGATAAAGACAAAATATCCTAAAGTTACATCAGTGCAATCAAACTTTTTCATTCATTGTGGAAGATCTGTTTGGAGGCACATTCATTGTTTAGAAATTCTTTGGATCAAAAATGATCATACAGAAGATGAAAAGTATTTTGTTCTCCAGTGGCTTTTTGAATACTGTTTTTCTGGTCTCAGAAAATCTTGATTCATTAGCTCTTTTGTGTGGGAACTCTCTTCTTGAGAGCTCCTCATAAAATCTCAATAGAGATGACAACCAAAGATTATGGATGCTGCACGTCACACAATCTAGATGTCACCAGATTGGGGAAGACCAATCAGATCTGCAGAATCTTGCTGTTTTTATCATCCATTAAAATTCTCTGGATAACTTTAGGCTAACCATTTATTGTCTCTCAGCCCAAATTACCTAATGCTCTTGTTCTGGAGGACAATGTTAAGAGAGAGTCCCATGGATACCAGCTGAGGTCCTCGAGGAAAGATATTTTATATTCTATAATGGGGCAAACAGAGCCTTGGTAGTACAGTGGTCTAAGGCACCCTGTTATTAAGCTGGTTATTAAGACCAGCTGCCTGCAACTACTGCAGGTTTGAATCTTGCCAAGGCTCAAGGTTGACTCAGCCTTCCATCCTTTCTAAGGTAGGTAAATTGAGGACCCAGTTGCGGGGGCAATAAGCTGACTTTGTATAAATATACAAAAGAATGAAGGCTATTGCTTAGCGTATTGCTTAGCGCATTGTAAGCCGCCCTGAGTCTCCAGAGAAGGGCGGCATATAAATCAAATTAAAAAAACAAACAAACAAACAAACAAAAACAGTATTTTCTTAGGGGCTTTTAAGGCAAAAACAGAAAGGTGAACTTCCTTATATCAGTACTGTCATCTTGCTTGATAGTCCTGTATTTTTAACTGTTATTTTAATACTAAAATGAAAAAAAAATCTGAAAGTAGAATCATTGTAAAACCTTCCTGTAAAACCTTTCCTTGGAATGTTAAAAAATACTAATTATAGCTCTCTACTGTTAAGGGGCTTAATTTGGAAATCAGAGCTAAAAGAAGTAGAGCAGGGCAAAAGAGATTACTTGTAGCTCGTGGGGATGGGAAAGATCCCATCCCCCTTTTTTTCTCAGAAAGCTGCTGCAGAGAGTTCATAGATGGTCCTGAGTTAGCCTTATTAGTAGCACAATGCAGCGTAAAGTTTGTGGTGGCTGAGCAGATTTGGTGAAGCTGATTTGGAAGAGGTATTATTGTATTGGATGCCTTTCACCCTTCTCAGTTTGATGTAGAAGCTCTAGAAGAACACAGAGGGTTAAATAAGTTACACACACAGTGATCATGAAATCAAGAGCTTCCACCATTTTTGTCAGCTTATCGATATCATAGGGCTCAGCAAAATTTCTCAGCAGATCAGAAAGAAGGGGAGCCAATTCATGCATTGGAACAGCCAATGTTTAAGCTATAGTGTGAATAATTTGCTTAGACTGAAATCCATCTCATTTAGAGTCCCCAGACATCTGGCAAAAGGACCACACATCCTCTTTTTGCCCCATTATAGAATATAGAATATCTTTCCTCCAGGACCTCAGCTGGTATCCATGAGACTCTCTCTCTTGCATAGGACCCGGGTACCTTCGAGACCGACTTCTGCCACCAATAGCCTCCCACCGGCCAGTTCGCTCCCACAGAGAGGGTCTCCTCAGGGTGCCATCAGCCAAGTTATGTCGGCTGGCGACACCCAGGGGGAGGGCCTTCTCTATGGGAGCCCCAGCCCTGTGGAATGAACTGCCCCTGGAAGTGCGTAAGATCTCCGACCTCCGGGTATTTCGCTGTGCACTCAAGATCCTGTTGTTCCAGGCCGGGCTATCAACATAATAATTTTAAATTGGGTGTTTTAAATTTCTGGGGTTTTAAATTGAGCCGAATTATTTAATAATTTTAAATTATTTTAATTGATGTTTGTCTTGTGCTTTTAATAGGCTGTACACCGCCCTGAATCCTTCAGGAGAAGGGCGGTATAGAAATAAAATTCTTCTTATTCTTCTTATTCTTATTCTTAACATTGTCTCCCAGAATAGGAGCATTAGGTAATTTGGGCTGAGAGACACTAAATGTCTTTTGCTCTGTCATGTCTGTCTGGTAGGCCCAGCTTTATGCCTAGAGTCGCCTTGGTGAGATTGGCTGCATCGAAATGTAATAGATAAATAAATAGCTTTCAAATAAAATATTGTCTGGCGTCTTGAGTATCTTGGATTTTTTTAAATGTTTTCACAACAATAGTCATTCAAACGTTCATGTATTGTGATTTAGTAAATTGTCTGCTTCTTTCTTTCCCTCAGCAGCAACCTACCATGTTTTCCCCAAAATAAGACCCTGTTTTATATTTTTTGAACCCTGAAATAAGCGCTTGGTCTTATTGCCATGCGCTTAAAAGCCTGATTGGGCTTATTATCAGGGGATGTCTTATTTTTGGGGAAACAGGGTATTTAAGTTATTTCCTGATTCCGGATTGAAGCAATCAGCTTCAATCCAGCCCCTTCCAGTCTATGGTCACTGTAGATCACATGACTTGTAATATGTTTCTATGGAGAAATTTGAAAAGTGCATCATCATTAATTCACTACAGCATCCTTTCTTGAAAATAAAAATTTGCTGGAAAAATATTGCAGTTCAAAAACCAATCTTTCTGATGCTAGAAAAAGTAATTTCATAAACATATAGGCTTAATTATATTTCCTGATTTTTTAATTGTAATTTTTGTTGTGGATGGCAAAGAAAATTAAACTTTCTGTGTATCTTCTTCTTTCCCCTTAATGGTCCTCCTTTCCAATCCTGTCAAGATATCTGGCAACTTAGTCTCATCAAACTTTATATAAAATCAAGAGTTTTTCCAGACTTACTGTTGAAGACTGAAACTGTACTTTATATTCAGAAAACAAGTGATATTTATTATTTATTTGGAAAATTTATATTGCTGCCTACTCGCTCATGGCGACTAGGCAGTTTACGGGAAATAAAAACATAACATAAAAGAAATAAAAATAATAAAAAATAAAAAATAATAAAATAATAATCCCCCACCTGCCCACCTCAGCAGCAACACACTCATACCAGCCATTTAATGGGCTCCATCCTGCTCTGGGTTTCCCAGGCTCACTGGCAGATATATTAAGTGCACTAACTTTGTATTTAACCTTTCGATATCGTATCCTTATAATTTATTTATTTTATTCAATTTGGCGCTGCCAAACGACTCCAGACAATGTAACAGCCAAAATAGTACCCACAAAACGGAGACATCTCCAGATTGGAAGGGGGTACAGAAGGGGGTACATGTGTGTCAGTGGTAGGATTCAAATTTTTTTACCACCAGTTCTGTGAGTGTGGCTTGGTGGGCATGGCAGGACTTGGTGGGTGTGGCTTGGTGGGTGTGGCAGGGAAAGGATACTGTAAAATCTCTATTCCCTCCCCACTTGAGGGTGAAGGTTTCTGCAAAATCCCCATTTCCTCCCGATCAGCTGGGACTCGGGAGGCAGAGAATAGATGGGGGCAGGGCTAGTCAGAGGTGATATTTACCGGTTCTCTGAACTACTCAAAATTTCCGCTACCAGTTCTCCAGAACTGGTCAGAACCTGCTGAATACCACCTCTGATGTGTGTGCATGTGGAAAGCCTAATATTTATTTATTTATTTATTTATTATTTATTAATCAAATTTCTATACCGCCCTACTCCCGAAGGACTCAGGGCGGTGAACAGCCAAGATAAAATACAGATAATACAAATATTAAAATATCACTTAAAATTATTAAATATTTTGGCCGAAACACAGATTAAAACACCCAATTTATAAAATCACAAATTAAAAATTTAAAAGAGGAGAGTTAGGCCAGGCCAGCCTGCTGAAATAAAAAAGTTTTGAGAGCATGACGAAACGTGCGCGGGTCCGGGATCCTCCGTA
Organism: Pituophis catenifer annectens; assembly: GCF_029215685.1. Lineage (NCBI taxonomy): Eukaryota > Metazoa > Chordata > Lepidosauria > Squamata > Colubridae > Pituophis > Pituophis catenifer. Next base: position 72,400,933 of record NW_027256882.1, on the reverse strand, counting down.
TCTCTGGGGGGAGCTCGTTCCAGATGGTAGGTGCCCCCACAGAGAAGGCTCTCCCCCTGGGGGCTGCCAGTCGACACTGTTTGGCCGACGGCACCCTGAGAAGCCCCTCTCTATGGGAGTGTACTGGTCGGTGAGAGGCTATTGGTAGCAGAAGGCGGTCTCGTAAATACCCCGGTCCGATGCTATGGAGCGCTCTAAAGGTGGTAACCAAAACCTTGAAGCGCACCCGGAAGACCACCGGGAGCCAGTGCAGCTCGCGCAGGAGGGGGGTCACATGGGAGCGCCACGTCGCTCCCATAACCACCCGCGCGGGCCGCATTCTGGACCAGCTGGAGCCTCCGGGTGCTCCTCAAGGGGAGCCCCATGTAGAGACCATTGCAGTAGTCAAGGCAGGAGTAACGAGAGCATGAGTGACCGTATTTAACGAGTCCCGATCCAGAAAGGGACGCAACTGGCGAATCAGGCAGACCTGATAAAAAGTTCCCCTGGCCACGGCCATCATGTGCTCTTCTAAAGACAGCCGTGAGTCCAGGAGGACACCCAAGTTGCGAACCCTCTCCGTGGAGGCCAATGACTCGCCCCCAATAGTCAGCGATGGCACCAACTGACTATATCGGGATGTTGGAAACCACAGCCGCTCGGTCTTGGATGGGTTGAGCCTGAGTCTGTTTCTCTCCATCCAGATCCGCACGGCCTCCAGGCACCGGGACATCACTTCAAGGGCATCATAAGTAAATGGCCCAATGCTACAAAATTCGGAATAACTATTGGATGGGAATAGAAATACAGTATTTTTATTCCCACCCAATAGTGAGAATAGAGTAAAATGAAACATCCTCAGAAAGGTGAGGATACCTGACTGGCTGGTGGAATACTGAGCAAGAGTTTCCTATCCTGCAACATTATATAGTAGGACACATGCCTTTCTTCTCTGCAGGATAACATGGGATGTTGAAATAGAATCTATTTATTTTATAGGCCAAGCCACTAATAGAGAATGCCTGGTTTACTATCAGGGTCACTGCATTGTATTGACATAGTTGTCTTATGGGTATCCTAGCTACTGTACTTAGTGACATCATCTTAAATACTTTGGCCACCTAATGAGAAGAGAGGACTCATTGGAAAAGACCCTAATGTTCAGAAAGATTGAAGCTAAAAGGAGAAGGGGATGGCAGAGGATAAGATGGTTAGATAGTGTCATTGTCGCAATCAACATGAATTTGGGCAAACTGCAGGAGATGGGAGAACAGGGAAGCCTGGCGTGCTATGGTCCATGGAGTTGCAAAGAGTCAGACACAACTTAGTGACTGAACAATAACAACAATATATCATCATTAAACAAGCCTGAGCTTTTGTTTCAGGAATACAATGCTATTTTGTGAACGAGTATGGCAAGCAGGAAATAAATCCCTAGCTCTCTTTGTGTTTGTTTTTTAGTGGATGTCCTTTCACTGTTCTGAACAATTTCTTTTCTCCAGACCTTATTTCTGCCAGAGGCAGCAAAACTCATGCTAGTTTTTTGAGACTCAGTGGCCAAATTATCCTTTCAGCAGCTTTTCCATCACAATGATCTTCAGAAATGTCAGAACCAGTGGTCGGTTTCAAAATTTTTTACTACCGGTTCTGTGGGCGTGGCTTGGTGGGCATGGCATGGCATGGCTTGGTGGGCATGGCTTGGTAGGCGTGGCAGGGGAAGGATACTGTAAAATCTCCATTCCCTCCCCAATCCAGGGGAGAGTTACTGCAAAATCCCCATTTCCTCCCGATCAGCTGGGACTTGGGAGGCAGACAATAGATGGGGGCGGGGCCAGTCAGAATTTTTACTACCGGTTCTCCGAACTACTCAAAATTTCCGCTACCGGTTTTCCAGAACTGGTCAGAACTAGTTGAAACCCACCTCTGGTCAGAACCACAACTCCCAGAATTCTCTATCCTCACAGTTGAAGGAAACACCACCTGCAGTTCTGGGAATTATAGTTCCGATACATTCCAAGTTTGCCAGATTTAAATTAAGGTAGCCAATTCCTGAATTCTCCTTCCACAAGGAGAAAGCAGAAGGTGGATTTAGAAGCTACGATGCAGTTAGCGATTTATTTATATATTTATTTACTCTGGTAGATTAATATGATGCTGGTGTTTTTGAAATAAAAAAAAATCTTATTTGCTTCCTTCAATATGTGGAAAGCTAACCAGTTACATTGTGGGATCCTTTGTTCTTTTGACTCCAAAGTCCTACCCTGACAGGCTGACCTTTTTCTTCTTGTACCACATATTCTATCTGCTTGGTGCTTAAATGCAGCCATGACAAAAGATGCATTGAGTTCTCTTGGATACTTTCAACGGCTCTGGGCTGAGTTAATCATGATGTAAAGATAAAGCCAGAGGAGAAGAATGGTATCACACAACCCACAAGAAAACTAAAGCTGCCTTGTGAAATTTTATGAGGGAACACTGTGAGGAAATGTTTCTCCCTTTTCTTGTTGCTAAGATGGATGACTTACCCAAGAAATCTCACAATTCAGCTCTAGGAGACAATCTTTTAAAACCAGTTGGTTGGGAAATATTCTAATATAGTCTCATGGCTCATGTTTTTGTAGATATATTGGTAGTCATAATAGTCTCTTGTTAAATGGCTTCTGAAAGGCTGATTTAGGGTTGCCTGCAACAGCCAATAGATGTTGCTGCATACGTATGCTGTGACAGGGTTGATGGGTAAGTGGAGGTTGCAGAGGGCTACAGAGAGGCTAGCGTGCATACTTCCAGAATCCCAACTTTGTGTTATGCAGAGCAGGGCTGAAATCCAGCAGGTTCTGGAGAACCGGTAGCGGAAATTTTGAGTAGTTCGGAGAACCGGTAGCGGAAATTTTGAGTAGTTCGGAGAACCGGTAGCGGAAATTTTGAGTAGTTCAGAGAACCAGCAAATACAACCTCTGGCTGGTCCCACAGTAGGGAGGGAATGGGGATTTTGCAGTAACCTTCCCCTGCCATGCCCACCAAGCCACGCCCACCAAGCCACACAACACCCCGCCCACCAAGCCATGCCCACAGAACCGGTAAAATAAATTGGATTTCACCACTGATGCAGAGGTGTGCACATAGATTGGTTCCAACTTCCTGCTGGGAGGAATCATGTCATCATATCCACCATCATAACATTTTGGGCTATGCTCAGTGGACAACTTTGATAGATACATTAAGCCTCAGCTGAGCATGCCAATTCACAAAGGATCTCCCTTTGGGGGTTGACAAACTTGTCCTTACAGTTCTTTCCTCAAGGAGTGTTAACTGCAAACAGATACTGGGAAAAGCAAGAAGAATTTGGATTCTTCACACAACAGAAATACAATGAGGTTGCCCACAGGAGAAACTTTTAAGCATCCTCTGAATGTGTTTGATCTGTCCGGAAATTTTGAAAGCTGAAATCCCTAAACTTTAGGGAGGAAAGAAGGGAGCCAGGCTGGGAACAGCCTTTCTTTAGAACAGAATGGAAAGTATGAGTGGGCAGAGCAAAGGTGAGATCTGGGTCAGTAACCAGTAATAAGCTAGCCTGGTATTAATGTCGGCAGCCCCAAATGAGTAGTAAAGAGCTTTATGTAACTGTGTTTCTATAATCTACTTCTCAGAGGATTTTGTCTTGGACAGTTTGTGAAGCTCAGGGAGCAAATCTAGAAAACCTTTAAGTGTCTTGAAGAAATCAAGCAGAATCTTTTGTCCAGCCAGATGACAGAAGCTATATCCCCACTTACATCTGATCATGACACAAACGTTACATCATTTTTGTCCTGTGTCCCCATGATATTGTCTTTATCTCATCTCTAGCTCAAGAGTGAGACAGTGTTAGATCATCCTGTACCGGTGTTCAAGTAAGTCTTTCACCTTATTCTGACAGTCTCTGAGAGGAACCTCAGCGCGTCGAAAATCTGTTAAAACACTTACTGCCTTGGAAGGAAATCAAGTATACATTATGTAGTGACTGGGCACAGAGGCAGCAATGGAAGGATCGGGATTTGAAGTGGGAAGATGGTGGCAAGTTTTATGCCAAGATAGATTTCTGTTGACTTGGAAGGATGGGTGGAGGATAATTTTTGCAACTCAGCAGTTGGGAAAGGCTTAGAGAAAGCCCTGGACAGAGATTTTGCTTGTTAAACAAGCCAGAGGATCAAGGGATAATACTGGGACCGGGATAGAGTGTTACCTATTAGTTTAATTCATATCATGTAGCTTGTGCATTTCTTAGTCCTTTTGAAGGCTCTTGCCTGAAAACCATGAACTTCAGCACTTCTGTCATCACAGTTCTCCTCAATCTTAAAATCTTAGTATCTTAAATTCATGGACTGCCACGTGGGCAGCCTACTTTTCAGATGAGTGCTTTTCTAAGGCTGAGAGAAAGTCACTGGCCAAAGATCACCCAGTTAATTTTGTGCCTAAGGTGGGGCTAGAATTCACAGTCTCCCAGTTATTAGCCTGATGCATTAAGCACTCCACCAAACTGGTCCCTTTTCTTTTACTAGGTTAAAATATTCTCCATCCATTCTTGGGATGGAGGGAGAAATACTACCTTAACACAAGATGGATGACTTAAATCAATCTCACTCATGAATTTCTAGTTTCTAGTCCAATGCATAAACCACTACACCAAACTGGCTCTCAAGAAAGGGGACTTACAGTAGTGGCCAAAACTGTGGAAACCTTTTGGGAAAAGTGTATTTTCTAAAACTAGCTAACTTTTTTTTTTGGAGCAGCAGTACCATAAAATTATATATCAATGGAAAGATAATTTAATCAAGAATGTAATGCAATAATTTTTATGAAGGATTTGCTATTAGAATAGCAGTTACAGTATAAAGAAGAAAAGTGAAACATGTAGAAAAAATGAGATATACAAAAATTATCACGTCAGTTAATACTTAGTTGGGTAACCTTTAGCATGAATTATGGCCTTACAATGTCTTCCCATGGAGTGAAGCAAGTCTTTTAGTTTTGCAGCTGTTATAATGTGAAACCAAGATTGAATGATTGCTTCTATTAACTGAGTTTTATTGCTGGGTCGCTTCTGACTAACAAGCTCCATAGATTTTCAATTGGGTTAAGGTCTGGGCTATTCCCAGGCCATTCCAGCAGTGGAATATGATTATCTTGAAACTCCCCCAAAAAGTGGTGTTATTGACCATCAAACTTCAAAAATACACTTTCCCCAAAAGGTTTCCACAATTTTGGCCACTACTATAAAGGGGTAAAAATTGGCATAGTATTTCTAGATGCTAATGTAAGATACACAATTAGACATAACTGGAATTTCAATCTTATTAACAGTGATCCTAATCTGAGCATATATGTTGGTCCATGGATGATATGCCATCAATTTGGTATGGATTCTAGCAACCACACAGATAGATTTTTTTCCAAGAGGGTCTGTTTCCAATCTAATCCCTCAGGTTTTCCAATGGTACATTCATCAGCACTGTAATTGAATTCATCGACCTTGTTGCTAGTTATCCTCTTCTATTCCACCTTTCACAGCATCACAACCTTCTCCAGAGAGCTAGGTCTTCACATAATGTGTCCTGTGTATGATAAGTCTGAGTCTGGTCATTGGCATCTCAAATGAGAACTCAGGATTGACTTGTTCAATGATCCATTTATTTGATTTCTCAGCTTTCGTGATATTCTCAGGAAACTTCTCCTACACAAAGTTCAAAAGCAATAATATTCTTTTTTGCTTTGCTTTTTCAAACTTCAACCTCTGTTTCCATTCCTTGCACAATTTCAATCTTTGTAGCTATAGAAACATCACGGCATTTGAATATCTTTTCTAAAACCTACCACTCTAAGGCCTAATCTGTAGTGTATTGCCTGACTGCTGGTTCCTTTATTGTTGATATTTGATCCTAAAGAGCAGAAGCTATCCATCACTTCCATATCTTCATAAGCAATTCCAAGGTTTGTTACCCTACCTGTTGTAATCGATTAGTTTGGTTTTCTTTATATTTCATTTTAGCCCAGGGGTGAAATGTAAAATTTGTTACTACCGGTTCTGTGGGCATGGCTTGATGGGGGGTGGTGGTGGTAATGTGACTGGGTGGGCGTGGCCAACTTTTTTTTTTTTAACTTTTCAAAGCATTTTTTCTAATGCTTTGAAAAGCCTCCGCCGATCAGGAAACTCAGCTGGGATCTTCAGAGAGGCATTTTAAAAAATACCTCTCTGCCGATCAGGAAACTCAGCTGGGATTGTCAGAGACTTTTCAAAGCATTTTTTTTACCACCTCTTCAGCCAAGAGGTTGCAGAAAAAAATCCTTTGAAAAGCCTCTGACTATCCCAGCTGAGCCGTGCGACCATCGGAGGCTTTTTTTTTTTTACTTTTAGAAGCATTTTTTTGTCGAAAGAGGTTGTAGAAAAAATGCTTTTAAAAGTTAAAAAAAAAAAAGCATCTGATGATTCTGCGGCTCAGCTGGGCATGGTGGTGGTGGGGGTGCAGGGATTTATGCTACTGGTTCTTCAAACCACCCGCCGCCATCGCTACCGGATCGGGCGTTTCGGTCTGAACCGGGAGCATTTCACCCCTGTTTTAGCCCTATATTTGCTGCTTGATGTTACTAGAGTTTGCAGATCATTTGCATTTTCAGTTAAAATATCAGAGTACTGTCATCAGTATAGTTGCATACCGATACAATATTTCTTCCTCCAGTTTTACAACCATTCTCATCTTTTCCCAATCCATTAAAGCTTCCTTTAATATATATTTAGCATACAGTTTGAATAAATAAGTATATAATTTTTTCAACCCTGGGACCAATCTGTTTTGCCATGTTCCGGCTGCACTGTAGCTTCCTAACTTGTGTGGATTTTGCATGAGGACAGTGTGATGTTCTGAAAGTTCAATTTTTCTAAGCAGACTCTGTTGCTTGACACAGTCAACACAATTGAAGGTCTTTCTATACTCAATAAAACATATATTTACTTTTTGGGTGGGTTTTTTTTGTGGGGGGGAGGCTTTCTCAATTATCCAGCATGCTTCAGCAATAATGCCTCATCTTCCTTGGCCTTCATAAAAGCCAGCTTGAACATCTGGCATCTCCCTTTCCATGTAAGTCTCTCTAATCTGCATTATTTTGCAAGCATATGAAATTAGGCATATGGTATGATAGTCGGTCTTTATTGTTGTTGTAATTGGCATGTTGATTGGGCTCTTCTAATCTGATGGCCATACAGGACCATAATCCACGTTTTCTGTCATCACTTGATTAAAACCTTTACTGTTTTTCCTTCTGTTGCTTGCTGGGCAGTGCTGGGTATGCGACAGTCAGATAATATTTTTGGTCTCCAAGCAGCACTGGTTGTCAGTTTGCTTTTGAATGCAATTCAATGTGCTGGTTATAATCTATAAAATCTTACATGACCCAGGGACTGCTGCTTATTTGAGGGACTGCTTATCTTCAATGGTATCTAAAAAGCTAGTATTTAGGTAAGCTTTAGGTCCCTTGATTATATACTGTTATGTTTTGTGACCTAGGGAAACATGTTTTCTCTGTCATGGCATCTGCTTTTTTTGAATGAGATTTCCCTTGAAATCAATGTGGCTCCCACTCTAATGGCATTCGAGAAGGCCTTAAAAATCTGGCTATTCTTTCAGGCCTTGGGATAGGGTGGATGAAGCCTGTTGTGGGATTGTGTGTGTGTGTGTGTGTGTGTGTGTGTGTGTGTGTGTGTGTGAGTGTGTGTGCGCACGCTTGGCTAGACTGCCATCTTGCTCTTGTTCTTTTTTATTATTTGTAATTGTATTTTATTGTTATATTTTGAGCTGCCTGGAATCATCTGGAATTAGGCAGCATCTGAAAAATTAAATTATGGTCCTGCTTGGAGCATATACTTCTGGCATTCTGCCCTCATTTCCACTTACCCTCTGCCCAAATAATGAGGTAGCATAACATTTGTGTGTATATGCGTGTGTGTACAACATATGTGAACTCCCTCAGCCAGATAATCACAAGAACTGAATATGGATACAAGTTCAAGAGTGGAGCTATTCTACATGGATGACATCAAGCTGTATATAAACAGTGAATGAGATATCAACTCACTGAACCACAATGGTTTACAGTAAGAACACTGGGATGCCATTCATACTGGAGAAGTGTGCCCAGATGCTTATCAAGATAGAGAAGGTGGTAAAAACTGATGGTGTCGAACTACCAGCAGGCCACATAACAGAAAAACAGTCCAGTTTACAAGTACCTTAATATCCCACAATCACATGGGATACCGCAATCAGGAGACAAGGAAGGCAGCAACATCAAAGTACCACTAAGGTCCCTTTACCACTAAAGGTCCCTATCCTTTACCACTAAAGGATAAGACAGATCCTGAAGAGTCAACTTAATGGGAAGAACAAGGTCCATGCCATCAACATGTATTCCAGGCTAGTCATCAGATATTCTGCTGGTAGAGTGAACTGGCCAAAGTATGATATGGGAACGGATGATGTGAACACCTGGAAGCTCTTCACAATGTACAGAGGCTTCTTCCATAAGCCTAATGTCCAGAGACTATACACCACTCAGAAAGAGGGTAAGCAGCATCTGGCATGTGTCAAAGTCACAATCCTGGATGAAACCCAGAGTATCCAGGAGTACATCAGTAAGAGGACACCCAACAATGAGCTGCTAAGAGAATGCCTGAGGGAGAAAGATCAAGCAGAGGCAATGCCATGGCAAGGCAAAAGCCTATATGGGTTGTACCATTGACAGATAGATGAGTTGGCAGACACTGGAAAATCCTACCACTGGCTGGAAAGGGCTGGAGTAAAAGGTATCACTGAGGCACTGATCATAGCAGCACAAGAACACTAAGGATCAGATCTATAGAAGTAGGCGTGTACCACACTAGACAGTACTGGAGGTGCTGACTTTGCAGAAGGGCTTCAGAGACAGTCCAGTGACCGGGTTTAAGATGCAGGGAGGAATAGCATACACTGAATGGCACAATCAAATGACTAGTATTGTGTACAAGTGCATGGGCTAGATCCTTCCAAGTCCAGATAGAAGATTCCATAGAAAGTTATGATGAATAACAGGGCTAAGATCCAGATCCAGACAGGAAGGCAGGTAATGGCTACTTAATCAGACATTGTGGTAGAGGACAAGGATCAGAAGTCAGCAGTAGTAATAGATGTGCTGGTGTCAAGTGACAGCAACATCCGGAAGGAGCATGAGAAGCTGGAGAAATAACAGGGCCTAAAGGAGGAACTGGAGAAGATGTGGAAAGTAAAAGCCAACGGGATCCCATTAGTGATAGGAGCACTTGGGAAAGTGACTCCAATAGATCCCAGGATCAATATCCGAGCCCTCTGTCCAGAAGAGTAAATGCTAGGAACAGCTAAGACACTGCACAGAACCTTCAGACTCCCAGGCCTCTGATAGAGGCCCTGAGATTGAGAAATATGCATACCAACCATGGGGCTGTGAAAGTTATTCTTTATATGGTATTTCAAAAGTCAGGCCACATAGACAATCTAAAGAAAATATCACATTATAATTTAGGGAATTTAATCTCACATCTTCTTATCATAATATCATTGTATATTGTGTGGTAATACATGATCTTAGAGTAAAATTGTGTTTTTGAATGTTATGTTTGTTTAAAGTCAGAAGGAAAGAAATGTTTCTAAAAGGGGGTGGGGGTGGGGGAGAGAGAATGCTAGCACTTTCACTTGAAAAATGCAAGTGGCCATTTGCAAAGATAAATCAGGAAATAAAGAGTCATCTAGACTTCTAAAACAAGATGATTTGAAAATGTCTTAGGACATTTTTCCAACATTGAATGGTTTGTGGGCCGGCTTCCTGAAAATATCCTTAAAACTGATTTGACAGGTTGCCATTTCTAGAATTATAATTTTTGTTTACTTCTTGTGTTTGATGTAAGCTTTGCTGTTTTAGTAATTTGTTTTGCTATGTCTGGGAGCAAACTGATGAGCTAGTCTTTATTTTCCTTTGGTCTGACGTTGTATTTGAGACTAAGTGGACCTCTCTCCATCATAGTCTCTGGGTTGGTGATGTCATTACATTTCTGGGGAACCATCTCAGGAAAGCTATTACCATGTCTAAGCTGGCTGTTCTCGTAAAATTGCAAACCTACCATAGAAGATTCCTGGGTCTCCATTAATGAAAATGTGGTAAACTAATATGACCCGAGGGTTTTAACCAGACTTATTATGCTTCACTTCATAGATCATTCTAGGCTTTTTGTGCCAAAGAGCAGCCAAGGAATAGAGTAAATTTTTGAGAATTGATGCAAAAGGACATGATATATCCCAGTGATTTGAAAATAAAAAAATCAAAATGTATACAATTGAGGTTTCAGACTTGTAAATTTATGATGAGACTTTAAAAAAATAATTATAAGTATACAACAATTAATCAACCAATGGACCTTAAGAAGCAGCTTACCATTTCTGGCTCATACCAGTAACTTCAAACTAAACTCACAAGTGTTCTGGAAAGAGAAAGAAAGAAAGAAAGAAAGAAAGAAAGAAAGAAAGAAAGAAAGAAAGAAAGAAAGAAAGAAAGAAAGAAAGAAAGAAAGAAAGAAAGAAAATGTACTGGCATTCTGCTTCTAAGACTAAATCCAGACAGCTGCTATTTGGATACAAACATAAATCAAGCATCCAGAAGAATGCAGAGTCAAAAGGAAGGGGATTTTAGCAAACAATCAATAATACTCATTAAAAGCATTAGACTTTTCTGGGGAGTAGAGTGGGAGTACGTTTTGTATTTGTTTTGTGCCCTGAGTAATGGCAATAATGGCTGCATTTAGGGTGCGTCTGATGGATATAGTCCACAAAAGCTTAAACCATAATAAACTTAACTTTAATGGATCATGAGACTTTGTTTTTGTTGCAGTCATCATATATAACTATTCTTTTGGAAACTTTGTTTTATGAAATCATGGATTCTTTCCTACCTATTCTGATGCTTGTAAGCAAAGAAATAAAAACAGCATCTCAAAAAGAATAATAATCAATAAGTAAAATATGCAGAAGGCTAACATGTAGGATTTTGTTTAGATGGGGGGGGGGCTTAAAATGTGACCCTACACTTCATATTCTGCATGTTTTTTTGATGTCAAAAACAGTTTGTATTTTCAGGGAACAAACAAGGCACTATCCATTCAGTGATGAGTAGTGATAATATTTACTAGAAAGTAGAAAAGTTATTTTGTAACATTTACATTGTGAATATTACACTGAAGTCAGTTTGGTTTTGATAGCAATAGCATAGTTTCTCCATATGATTTTATTTAAGGGACGTTAAGAGTTCCCTGGAACTATAGAATTCCTAACTCCAGTATAGAGCCATTTCTAGAGTTCCCATGGGAGAAAAGTATGGAAGTAAAACTATTTATAGATGGAATCTTGCAGTGAACAGGGATCACTTAAAGAGAAGTGATCCCTATTCAACCTTTCACTGGATTCTGATGCTTTCTTGACTAGGTTCACACTGGACCAGTCTTCCCCAATTTAATTTTCTTGGACTATAGCTCCATGAATATCTATTTGTAACCCACATTCTAGAAGTTACAACCCCAGCTTCCTGGAAAGGCATCAGAATGATGAAAAAATACACTATACAGAATCAAAGCATACATTGTTAAAATATTGATAAAGATTAGGCAAGAATTTCACCGTCACCAGGCAGCACAAATGCACTTTTTAAAAAACTTTGTGTTTGAGTGAAGGTGGCTCTTTCAAATGTTTGGCATGGAAATCTTCAGCAATCCCTGCATTAATGATTAACCATTTATGGATTCCCCTTATCCCCAAGAGCTGTTGACGTAAGCTAGAGTCATTCATAGACTAAACAATTAAAAGTAACTTTTATTGACCTATAAAGGGTACACTTTATAGGTTTTGTCAGTGAGATGTGAGAACAAGCAGAACTATTTGGATCCTAGTATAAGTAGTCCTAATGTTTATGGTCCTGACTTTGTATACATTCACTTTAAAAGATTACAGGCATTCTGAACTCCCAAATATTGCAGCATCAGTTAGTGATTGTAAGTCATCACCTGTCTTAATGAAGATGACAAATAGAAAGTGGTAATCTTTTTGCAATCTGCAAAGCATCTGGATGCCACCTTCTGTAATCTAGGAATCATGAACCTATGGCCTTCTAAATATTGCTAAACTTGCTGGAGTTGAGAGATCTCCCACCATTGTCCATGCTGTCTAAGGCTGATTACAGTGGCAATTCAATGACATTTAGAGGGTTGTAATTTGACTCCACTTTACACAAAATTTGGGCTTTGTTGATGCTCTTTTTTGTTTATTTTTTGTAGTGCAAAGTCACCAAAACCTTAAGAATGTTTTAAACATCTACGATGCAAGAGTTTTCTTGTCAGAACTGTAGCAACACAATCTGGAATTGGGGAAACCCTTGATATCTACCCTATAATGGTCAGATTAAGGTAGTAGTTACCCTAGTAATAACCACTCTGGCACTGTCTGTGTCTCAGGGAGGAAGGACCTATTTGATTGGTCCAGCCCCGCTGACTGATGTACTATGATCGGGTCCAGAGAGAATTGGGGGTTATTCCTGATGGCTGCATTATCCAAATAAAGCTTTGACCATCACTTGGAATGAGAGGACAGCTGAGGCCTTGGATTGGATTGTGCCCATGCAACCTCTCCCTTCTTGTGAAATGCATCTCTATGGTTTATAGAAGAGTTGAGGGCGGAGAAATGGGAGGAGAGATGTCTAGGACACATCGGAGGGAATCAAACACAAATGAGTCCTGCTATTAAGGCCTATCTTGTATCATTAAGAGCTGCCATTTTCTGCCCTTGTTGAAGCCAACTGGCAACCTTGTTTAAGGTGATCCAAGCCCTCCTGAGGAAGGGGAACTCAGAGGTTTACCTGCAAGACCATTGGAAGAATTTGCAGAACATCTGTCAGACAAAAATCACTCAAATTCATTCTGAGTTGGATGCTACATTTGGTGCAGGAGCAGGGGATATGACTGAGGTACAGTCTTTCTTAATTATCTGGCAGCAGTTTGATTTTGTTGAGCTTAAGGAAGTGGCTAGGGTCTTATGGCTGGGGGCTCAGTCACCTGCTGGGATCCATGGCCATCCTGGCTAGTTAAGGCTGCCTGAGAGGTGTTGTGTGGTTGGATCCTAGCAGAAGTTAATTCTTCCTTGAGAGTTGTTCCATCACCCTTTAAGGAGGCATTATTTTGTCCCCTCCACAATAAGACATCACTGGATCCCACCATGCTGGACAATTTTCATCCAGCTGTCAAATCTCCCCTTTTTTAGGGAAAGTTATAGAGAAGGTGATTATGGAGCAGCTTCAGTATGACCAATGGTGGGTTGCTACCGGTTCAGGATCGGGCGAACTGGTAGCAGTGGTGCGGGAGGCTCCACCCACCCACCCGGACGTCTCTGTGCATGCGCACACCCATAAGCGAACTGGTAGTGACAAAATTTGAAACCCACTACTGAGCAGGACCTATAGGAAGTGGATTATCTGGACTAGTTAGGATTCAAGCCTGGGCATGGGATGACAGCAACTCTGGAGGGACAGGGGTACTGTGTCTGTCGTTGCCTCTCCTTGGCCTCTCATCAGTCTTTGATATCATTGACCATGGTATCCTTCTGAATTGGCACCATGGGCAGGGAGTGAGTATTGCACTGGTTCACTTCCTTTCTTCAAGGTCAGTACCAGTTGCTGTTAACTGAGAGTGAGAAGTTCCGCTCTTGATTCTTGTTTTGTGGGGTCTATAGGGCTTGGTTCTGTCCACTCCTATTTAAAATCTGGGTGAGATCATTCATCACCCTAGGATGAGATATGATCAGTATGCTGATGATCCTCAAGTGTATATCTCAACCCCTGGTGAACTAAATGATGCAATTGATGTCTTGACCCAATGCCTGGATGGGGAACCACAGGCTTCAACAGAACCGAAGAGACTCTGACAACCAAGATTGAGTGGCTCTGGGTTTGGGGGCCTTTTGATTCTGAGAATTTAACATCTTTGGTACTGGATGGGATGATATTAACTCAGACAGACCTAATGCATAATCTGGGGGAATCTTCTAAACTCACAATCGTTGCTTGAGCAACAGCTGTCAAGTTCTTGCTAGGAGAGTCTTTGCACAGCTTTGTATTTTGCACCACTTGTGCCCTTTCTTCAACAATGAGGCTCTACTCACAGTCACTTTCACCTTAATCACACCCTGAATGGATTACTATGATGATGTCTACATAGGTAAAGGTTCCCCTCACACATATGTGCTAGTCATTCCCGACTCTAGGGGGCGGTGCTCATCGCCGAAGAGCCAGCACTGTCCAAAGACGTCTCCGTGGTCATGCGGCTGGCATGACTAAATGCCAAAGGCGCACGGAATGCTGTTATCTTCCCACCAAAGGTGGTCCCTATTTTTCTACTTGAATTTTTTACATACTTTCGAACTGCTAGGTTGGCAGAAGCTGGGACAAGTAACAGGAGCTCACCCCATTACACGGCACTAGGGATTCGAACTGCTAAACTGCCGACCTTACGATTGACAAGCTCAGTGTCTTAGCCATTGAACCAACACGTTCCTTTCTGATGTCTACATAAAGCTACCCTTTAAAAGTTACCTGAAACTTCACCTGGTGCAGAGTGTCTCGGAGTGGACAGTTATGTATGTCTCAAGGAGAGCACCATTACAGTTCTGTTCCAATTGGCTGCCAGTTTGCTTTAAGGAGCAATTCAAGGTGCTGGTTTGACTTCTGAAGCCCTATACAGTAATAATTTGAGCAACCACTTTTTTTTGCAATTATATCTACCCATTCTACCAGTATGCTGTGGGTCTCATCTCCAAAGATACTCCATCTGGCAGCATGCCTTTTTTGCTGTGACATCCCCCCCCTCTACTGAAACAACATTCCTCCTGAGGTGAGGTGAGCTTTGCATTTGCTCGTCTTCTGGAAAGTCATTAAAACATGTTTTTCCATCAACCTTGGAGAAACATGGAGAGCCTACAGGATGGCTGAATAAGATGAGCGTTGTTCTCCCATGTTTTTGGATTCTACGTTTTTTTATTTTATTTATGTTAGCTTGTCATGTAGTTTTAAGTGTTGCTATATTTCTAAATCACCCAGTCACATTTTCATGAGAAAGGAGACTATAACAATATGCTAAATGAACAAACGAACAAACAAAAACTAAGTAAAAACAAACTGCCCAAATAATATTTATTATATTTCTGTTACTATGGCAGCAAATATTGGATCAGTTTGCCCAATTATGTTTTCTAAAGTGAAAGCAGACTTGCAGAAGGATTGGGTTAACTTGCCTGCAGCACAGAGATGAATCCCACTCTCTGATGGGAATTATGCCTGTGGTAGCCTGAAGAACACCCCATATTTTGAAGGGAGACATGTATCTTCTGCATGCAGTTTCTCCAGAGCAAGTTTCTGATGTCATTCTATGAATATTGCTGGATTAATCTTGGCAGAATCTCTTGTTTTTCATCTGAAGTTTATTAAATCCTTCTGTTTACTAAATCTTTCTGATTTAGGAGATGCTGTTGTGTCATATGCTGCTGTTTCCAGCACACTGGCCGTCAGCCACTCCCTACTTTATTTTTTTACAAACAAGGAAGTGCAAGTTGCCTTCTTCTCTGCCTCCTCCTCCTCCTCCTGGCCTCAGCCTTTCAACGTACTTATGCAAAGAACATTTTATAAAGCTCTTGGGACATTCCAGCCTTCTTTCACTCTTAGATGTTTATGGACAGCCTGGCATTCTGAAGGACGCCACAGTGTTAGAAACTTTGCCTGTCTTTGCTTCTTAATGCCAGTGGAATGAGGGTGAAGCACACAGGGAAAACTGGATGGTAATAGAAAGGCTCTGGGGTTTATTTCATGTCCAGAACAGCAAAAAAAAAAAAAAAAAAAAAAAAAGCTTGTTTGACTTTTTTTTTTTTTTTTTAGCTCTAGCACAGTAAAAATAATTTTATGTATTATTTGAAGGATAAAAATACCACCTCCATGGGCCTGTGTTTATACAATCTTCTTCAGCACCCTCCAATTAGTTGCCCCATCTCTCTCTTATGATGATGTATAATTTATACTCCTGCAGTGAAAGTTTTTGAAGTGGAACATCAGGTCTTGTGAGCTATGAGGGCAAAGGCTTAAAATTACCCTCTTGGGGCCCAGGAGATATCATTAGAGAACCCTTAGAAGAGTCTGAAAAGTCTGGGATCATCGTTTTTGTATTTAGCTTAATTTTTGAATCAGTGACCTAGCCCCTTAAGGTATCTGGTGGTCAGAGAAGAATCCCTTGTAAAAACTGGGAAGAACACTTTGCCTGGGAGAGAGTGATATTCTTACAGGGCAATAGGTAACTAGGGTGTAATTTTCAAAATACTTTTATGTTCTTGGGCAACTTGGCACATACTTTTCTGGCTGAAGCAACTACTGAAGGAGAAAGAAAAGAGAGAAGGGTTGACAGAGGTGTAGGATTGATAGAGGAGAATGAAGTCTTCACTTAAACCAGCTACCTGATAATTTAGAAAGCAACATTTCTGAAAGCCTTTGGAACATTTTATGCTAATGTCAGAAAAAGGAAAAAGCTGAGATCTGGTTTCTTTCTGCATCCAAGGACACTCTCCCAGTTCTGCCATGGCTAGTAAATGAAACTTAAAACAAAGATTAAGGTATTAGAGGAGTTAAATCATTGGTTAGATGGGATGAAATCAAATGGGATTTTAATCTGAGCTACAACAGAATGAACTGTCCCAAAGGCTTATTACCTACAAGTCCCTAAAACTGAGATCTGAGCCCTTAATAAATTGTTAGCAGCGTTTCTGATAAAGAGTACCTGATAAGCTTGTGTTGCCTTTTTATTAACTCAACCTTTTAACACCCCCCATGAAAGTGCCATTCTTTTGGCATATCACAATATAGCTGTGAGTTGAGTGGCAGAAGCAATTCCTTATACAGGAATGAACTGGATCCTACATCTTTTATTATAAAGGTAATCCTTTATTTCAGAAAACTGTCCTTTAGATCTATTTACTTTTCAAAAATGCCTTTTTGTCCTTTATTTGGTCATTTAGTTTTTACCATATAAATGGAACCACTTAAGGCACAAACTTTCACATTATGAACATTGAATTGTCTTTTTAAAACAGATTAGGTATACAATTTGATTTTTGATACTTTTATTAGAATATGTGTTTTTTTACTGTTTTTCTTGGTTTTGCTTTTGAATTTTCCTTTGTAAAGAAAAGTTATAAACAATTAAAATTGTGTATCTGTATAAACCTTTTTCAGATTCATCCTTTATTTTCCCCCAGAAAATATGATCACTGTATCTATTGTATATTCCAGAACTTACTAGGTATATTTATTACTTTTATTTTTAAAACAGATATACTGCTCTTAAAAGTACTGTTCAATCTTCTATGGTATAAGCACACCTTGCCTTTGAAAGCTTGTGCCACAGTGGATCAATTTTTATTTAAAATGCCAATTTATTCTATAGAATCTAATGGGATTAATTTCTGTATAGGATTACATTGCAATTCTTTCTTTGTGATCTTCTTGTTGGCAACAGAAGAACAAACCAAAACAAAGAAATTAACACCAAAATTTTCTGAACCACAAACCAACCCTAAGCACCTCTACTAGTCTTAACTATCTCATCTTTACAAGCAGAGGATGCAGAGTGGTAGGAGGACATAACAGAGATACATAAAATCATACATGGTGTGGAAAATGTGGAAAGAGTTTTTCTCCATGTCTTGCAAGGTTACGACCTGGAGTCAGTGGTGGGTTCCTCCCGGTTCGACCCGGTTCTCCCGAGCCGGTAGTGGTGACGACATGACATCACCGAACCAGTTCCGCCCCCCCCGCGCCTCCCCAACCCCCCGCCCCCCCCACCCCCCCCGCCCCCCCCACCCCCACGTTATTCTTACCTTTTATTTGGCCCCCACCCCCAATCTATTGCTGCCTCCTGAGTCCCAGCTGATGACTAGAGAGGAAAAAACTGTTTAAACTCTTGCCGCGGGGCTTCAAAGGGCCACCCTACAGCTGATCAGTGTTAAAAGAAAACAAATGAGTAGACCGGTGCCTGCAAAAATACATGAGTAGACCGGTGCCTGCAAAAATACATGAGTAGATCAGTGCCTGCAAAAATAAATAGGTAGACCAGTGCCTGCAAAAAATAAATGGGCAGATCGGTAGAGCTCTGCAAGCAGTTAAAAACCTGGTAGACCAGTACCTCTGCTAAATCCTAAATAATTGTCATATGACCATCAAGCCACGCCCACAGAACTGGTAGTAAAAAATTTTAGAACCCACCCCTGCCTGGAGTCAACCATTCAAACTATCTTCAGGGAGATTGTGAAAGTGCTTGCAGTATTTCCACATAATCTCAGGCAACACTATCCTGAGAGCACATATTTTGCCGCCTTGACCCCATGGCATTGCCCTTAACTCATCACTAGCCCATGAATAAGGGCCTTTTGCTGAGTTAAGTGCTAACTACCTAATGTTGAGTTGGCAAAAAATAATGCCGGCATGAAATTTGCTGCCCACATTGCTGATCACTATCCTCTATTTGTTTTGACTGAACAGGTGCTTTTTTTTAATGTGTGCAGCATATAATAAGCAATAAGATTGTTTGTTGCCCTCTTGCTTTGCTGCTTGTTTTCTTCTGCACATCACCAGTGGTGGGGGAAAACATCCACATCCATCACAGCATTGTGGGAGAATTGGGATAGGAATGCATCAGGATTTTTCCATCACATCTTTGCTGTCTGCCTCCATCCTGATATAAGAAGATAAGGAGGAGGAGGAAGAGGAGCTCAGTCACAAGTAGTATCTGTCTTTAGGATTTTCCTTCCTTCCTTCCTTCCTTCCTTCCTTCCTTCCTTCCTTCCTTCCTTCCTTCCTTCCTTCCTCCCTCCCTCCCTCCCTCCCTCCTTCCTTCCTATGCTGCTATCTACATTTCTTCATGCTCTGTTTTGGAGGCAGTCAGGAAGAAAAATTAATCCCATCATTTCACTCTTACGCTATTTAAATCTTTTGCTAGACTGGTAAGGATCCCAGGATTGATGCACTTGTGGTACTGCTTGCTGAACAGTTCCTGTGTTATACAGTTTTGATAGACCAGCTGCATGGATTTGCTTTTATCTATTTCTTTAGAGCAAGGAGATCCAAACTGCAAGAGCTGAGCAGGGTCTAAAGAGGAGGAACCATGCCTTTATATGAACCAAAATGTCCAATAAGCCACACTCTGATCCATCCAGTACTGGTCACTTGACTGTGCTTTCAGTAATGGCGGCAGGCAGAGAACAACTGATGTACATCCTTTGTAAGGTCTGTTGCATGCTATTGAAAGGGAAATGAAGTTTTAACATTAATGCAGTTAAGATTGTATCTCATTCATGGGCTGGGAAAAAGACAAAAACAACATCATGGGAATACCATAGAAAAAGGATATGGCATCTATGTTGTACTTAGATGCTACTGGAAAAAGGCACTATGATATTTTAAAATCAATGTTAGCTGAATGTTATAAAACATTTTCCACCATATTGCAACATGTCCAACAATGACTTCAAGGTGTGTAAAATGTTTTAGGCTCTGTCGTTCATTAACTTGAAAAGAAGTCATGACTAGCAATCAAGGGAATTCTGTAGAGCAGTGTTTCTCAACCTCGGCAACTTTGCATGCTGTGGACTTCAACTCCCAGAATTTCCCCAGCCGCCATTGCTCTTAATATTTCAATATAGAGGTAGTCCTCAACTTACAAGCATTTCATTAATGAGTAACTTATGACACTTTTCACACTTGTAACTGCTGCAGCATCTCTGTGGTCATGTGATCAGAATTTTGGACACTTTTCAACTGGCATATATTTATGACAGTTGCAGTGTCCCAGGGTCATGTAATCATCTTTTGTGACCTTCTGACAAGCAAAGTCCATGGGGAAGTCAGATTCACTTAACAACCTCTCTTACTAACTTAACAACTGCAGTGATTCACCTAACAATTGTAGCAAGAAAGATCTAAAGTGGGGCAAAACTCACTCAACAACTTTCTAGCTTAGCAACGGAAATTTTGGGCTCAGCTGTAAGTAGTAAGTTGTAAGTCAAGGACTACCTGTATTGCTACTCTTGAATATTAATGAAGGTTCTAATTCAGGGGTCTCCAACTGTGGCAACTTTAAGACTTGTGGACTTCAACTTCCAAAGTTGTTGTGGGAGGAATTCTGGGAGTTGAAGTCCACAAGTCTTAAAGTTGCCAAGGTTGGAGACCCCTGTTCTAACTGATTCAGCAGTATTGCCTTTGAAGAGAAAGGTACCTCTTTTCTCCTGAACTGTACACTCAAAAGGGAAGAACTCTTCCTTTCAGCCCTGAAATTACCATCTCTGCTTTAAGAATAACAAGGTAAGGGGGGAGGGAGGAAAGAGAAAAAGAGAGGGAGAGAAGCAAAACATCGGGGGAAGAAGAATTCCTTAAGGAAAGAAAATAACAAATGGTATATGCTTAGTCAGCAAGCCACAGCAGTCACAGAGTCCTTCTTCTCTTGAAAAGAAGAAAAAAATCAAGACAGGATAAATTCATGGTTGGCAACAATTACCCTCAAAGCTTCCAAGGGTCCTTTTATGTTTCCTACTCCCATCCCCTCCCCGGGGTAACTTTTAAGAACCTAGCTCCTTTTATTATCATTATTTTTTTTAATGTTGTTGCTTTTTCTTGTTCCTGGTCCTTGTGACCTTTTTGTCTTCTCCCCCCCCCCTTCACTTCTAGGAATTCCAGCTGTTGACAGCGGCAAAATGTTCTTTCTTTGGAACCTCAAGGGAGAGGCTCTGGGGCCTAGCCAGGAGGCTATAGAATGAATTCTCTGCACAACAGGTTATGTAACCGGCTCTTTTGAAAAAGGGGAAGCAAGCAAGCAAGCAGCAGCAACAATGCCCCATTGTATCTACAAAGATCAACAATTCCAGCAAGCCACCCAGATGCAGACTGCCCTTTGCCTTGGGTTTTGTTTACTTCTCACTCGCTGGGTAGAAACGGCCCGGGCTGTTTTCTGTTTGCGGGCTCTCCTTCTTGGCAGCCGGTCGGGCTTGCCTTAACAGCGCCTTGCTAAACAGAGCCTGGTGTCCTCAGTCAGAGGGAAGGGAGATGATTTATTCTCACTGGGCGAGGATTGTCTTTCCCGGCTGTTGATTTGGGAGTTTGGTTTTTTTTGTGTGCGGTGGCTCTAAAGGCATCGGCTTGTGCCAACTGCATTCCAAGAGGGGAAAGGAAGCAAAAGGCCCAGGCTGAGCACCAGGAAACAGGCTCGAACTGTAAAATGAGAAAGGGAGAGGAGAGGCCTCTGGGGGAAATGCAAAGTAAAATCTCCTTTCTCTTGCAACTGCCTTGTTTACATTAGGTGATTTATATTGGGTAGTTTCTAAAAAAAGAATGCTACATTCTCAGCCTGTGCAGTTGTTGGAATGAAATGGAGTGGTGGAGGGAGTCTTTATAACTTAGTGACAAAGACACCTGCCTGGCATGTAGAAGATCCCAGCCTCGGTCCCTGGGGATTCCTTTTAAAAGGATCAGGGAGAGAGAATCTGCTAGGCTCAAGAGCCGGATTTTTCCCCAACCAACAGACTCAGTTCTGTTGGACTTCAACAATCCCTAGCCAATTCCTAGGTTAGGGACAACTGGGATAATACAAAAAGACTGAACAAATCCACCCATTTGCTATGAGGCAGTGATGCCCAGCTATGCCCAGTTTCTTCATGCTCATTTAAGTCAGCAGTGATACAGAATTCAGATTCATTAGAAATCAGAAAACATTTTGTCAGCATTTTCAAACCTTAGCCCTAGTAAACTAAATCCTACCAAGTCTTTATGCACGATTTTCTCAGTGGCACAAGGAAGCAGATGAAATTTCTATTTACATAATATTGAAGAATGATTGATCTATGTATATTATTTTACCTGTATTAAAATCACTTTAAGGATTATGTAGAAGAGAATTTGGAAATCCACGATGAAATATGTACAGAATTTCAGGAATAATTGGGTACCACCCAGTAATGAATGTAATTGAGAATATATTTCTCAATTACTGTATATAGTTGGTTCATTGACGATAATAGATCCAAAGGGAAGTGGTGCATCATTTCAGATAGACTAGTTATCACTTCTTGAATATATCACAATTTATTGGGTCAAACAGTTGCTAAGTCATAAACCATGGCTTACAAACCATATTTCATGTAAAACACTAAAACCAAGCAAAGGACAATATAACCTAGCCCCTCAGTCATTATTATTTATTCGACAGTGCGGTAGTTTCTCCAGATTTCAAGAAGGGATTTGGGCCTGAGGAGTTTCTTTTTTGTCTTATAATTAACTGGCTTGGACTGGCTTGTTAATTAAAGTGGTCACACTGACAGACCAACTCTTTGTGTATGCTTTTTGTTTGCTGTGGCTATGCTGACTTCACCATGCAGTTATGCCTAATGTTTGCCCAGCTGTTCAATTGGAAGAAGACAGTGAAGATTTTCTCACTAACTGGCTTTGCAATATTGGTGCAGAGATGATTCTCGAAAGCACTGGAACAAAGGGGATTGCATGGCAGCACCTGCTTTGCCTTCTTCACAAAACAAACCATTCGGCTCTAGGCCAAACAAAGGATAGAGAAACCTGGGTCACATCTGTGGCCCTGCAGGTAGCAAGAAAAGTGTATTGTGTTTCCCTGGTGGCCTTTTTTGCGCTGCTGACTTCATGGAAATATGGCTGAATGGCTTGAAGTGTAAACAGCAGCTGAACATAGTCCAGAGAACAAAAGAAGTTCCAGGCACACCTGGCAGCCATGGCCTCCTGTTGCTTAGCTCTGGAAATATTGAATAGAGGCCAAACTAGATGCGAAACAGCCAAGAAAATTGGCAAAGTGATTGCAGAATGAAGAGGAACCTGGAAGGAACAGACAGAAAATTTGCTGGTCTGTTGAGTTCTTTAACAGACTTAGTCTGAAGCACATAGAGATACCTGTGTCATTTCTATAGGGGGCCATTTTCCCTCTAGTGACCCCTTCTCATATCCCCTGACCATCACTGAAGTGATACAAAGCTGTCTGCATTACAGTTAGCTCAGCACAATGATGGCTGTATAATTTGAGAAGATGCTATAAGTCATTAATAGTGATCCTGTTGGAGTCAAAAGCAGGGCTGGCCATATCAGCTGAGACTAGACTTCTCTGAACTAGTGCTTTGTTGAAGTAGATCCAGGAATAGGTTTTTCAATATTTCTGCCGATGTAATTGGATGGACTTTTTTCCCCCCAAGAGAAGAAGACATTTGGAATCTCCAATAGCAGTGGCTGTCATAGTGTCATGGGAAAAGCCTCTTAGAAGGAATGATGTCTTCCCTTGGTATGGGAATGGTATTGTGAGAAGCCAGGGAAGTTTCAGATTGCCAGAGATAACTATTCAATGAAAGGCATGAGATTTATACACATCCTGAAAAATTTTGCCTCATAAAATTCTGTGAGAATTGGTGGAAAAAGCACAGGACAATTTTTCTGCACTTTTGAGATGGGTACAGAGGTGGGTTTCAGCAGGTTCTGACCAGTTCTGGAGAACCGGTAGCGGACATTTTGAGTAGTTCGGAGAACTGGAAGTAAATATTCTGACTGGCCCCACCCTCATCTATTCTCTGCCTCCTGAGTCCCAGCTGATTGGGAGGAAATGGAGATTTTGCAGTAACCTTCCCCTGGAGTGGGTGGGAATGGAGATTTTACAGTATCCTTCCCATGCCATATCCACCAAGCCACAGAACCGGTAGTAAAAAATTTTGAAACCCACCATTGGATCGGTAATACCCAATTTCCTGCAGACCAGAAAACCCAAACATGCCTGATAGAACAATCCAGATATCTGGAAGACTTGGCTAGATAGGAAATACAACTTTGTCAGTTTAAGGAAGAAAGAGGGTGTCACAGTCAAAGAATTCTGGGTAGATTGGTGTTAATCCTGAACCCCAGCCCAGAGATTGGAAATAAATGGGCGGAAGACCAGTTTTATACTTGGAATGAATCAGACAAGAACAAGCACTGTAGACAGATGACAATATGGCAGGGCTGTGAATGACAGGCAGTGTGATGCAGTTCATTTAAAGCAGGGGTCCCCAACCCACGGTCCATAGACTGGAACCAATTTGCAGCATGCCACACAAAGAAGTGAAGCCCCATCCATGGAATGCAAGGCAGCACACGAAACCATGCCCCCTCCGATCCACGGAGAAACCTCTCTCCACAGAACTGGGTCCCCAACCTTTTGGGCACCATTGATTTAAAGAATACTAGCTGCTGCAAACTTAGGCCTAGAAGAAGAAAAGTATTTGGGGAGGCAAAGCATGTCTGAACACTATCTACAGCACCCAACACCTTTTCTTTCTGCCCATACATATCCTGTAGCCGAAGAGATGTGTTGTAAAAACAAAGTTTAGGAAATTAGTGGAAAAATGTCTAGGTAACTGATCTGATACCTGCCAGGAACATTTTCTATTAAGTTTCTCGAATAGCTTTTTAAGGCTTGAAAAAATTGCTTAAACGGTTTGAACATGATTTGGCAGTAGCTTAGGTGTTTGAACCACACTCCTTCCTTTATTTACATCATGGTCAAGTGTTTTATTCTATTTTTCATTTAGAAAGAAAGGCTTTCTTTCACTTGTTGAAATGTCAAGTGATCCTTTGGATTCCAAGGTGCGGTTTCAGTTCACTTCAGGAATATAACCTCTGGGGCAGGGGTGAAATCCAGCAGGTTCTGACAGGTTCTAGAGAACTGGTAGCGGAAATTTTGAGTAGTTTTGAGAACTGGCAAATACCACCTCTGGCTGGCCCAAGAGTGGAGTGGGAATGCAGATTTTGCAATATCCTTCCCCCAGGAGTGGGGAGGGAATGGGAATTTTGCAGTATCCTTCCCAGTGGTGGGTTGCCCCCGGTTTGCACCAGTTCTATATAACCGGTAATAATACCGGCGGGAGGCTTTGTCCACCAACCCCGACATCATCAAAATGCTTGTGCAGAAGAGCGTGTGCGCGCGGCCCCATTACACATCTGTAGTAAAGGTAAGTAGAACCCACTCCTGATCCTTCCCCTGCCATGCCCACCAAGCCACACCCATCAAGCCATAGAACCAGTAGTAAAAAAAATAATAATTCCACCACTGCTCCGAGTTAGTTTACCTCTACTGGGGAACAGCCAGCCTACTTGAACCTTTTATCAATATATGTTGAAGTCTTTTGGGATGTGACATATGTATTGGTGCCACATGGAGCACAAACACTGAGCAGCTCTCAAGGTTGACAGTCAAATAGTTGTGTGCTGCCTTTTAGAAAACAGAACACATATTGGAAAAATCAGATAAAATCATGCTTTAAATTGTCTGGTCACTTTATGGATGAGATAAAGGCTATTTTTTTATGATAAGATTGTGTAAAGTTTCTCAACTCAGTGGCTCTACATAATTAGAAACTACAACTTCCAGAATTCTAGATAGTATGCCTAACTTGAGGAATTCTGCTTCTGTATCAGACTATAAAAGCAATGAATCCTCAAATCCCAGCTGCAGAGAACATGGGCAAGAGCGTGTAATTGCACTCTAATCCTGTTTGTAGGCATTCTGTTCGCATCTGTTTAGCCAGTCGAGAATACTAGACTATTTCAGGTTTCAGTTTTTACTGTAGACAGTAGAGTTTTTCAGTTGTTCTCTGATTTTTACTGTCTGAATAGATTTTCTCCATCTTTGCTTGTGAAGATTATAGTCAAATTGATGTTGTTGCACATCTGGTGTTATCATTTATAAAATATTTTTTTAATTATTGGAAGAATGTTTACTAGAGAAAATATTTGTTATAAAAAGTATTTGTTATAAATATTAAATGTTCTTGGCAGAGCTCTATTAGGCTTATCTCTTGCTTTATTTTGTACCACTAAGCCAAATATTTCAGTTATTCTAGATGCTATTTTATTTCCAACTTTCAGTCTCCTTCAATTAATGTTGACCTCTTTTGCTGGAGTTATGACAACAACATGTTACACATTCACAGAACCATTCTGCTTTCTGTGCTGAAATGGTCTACATTTAATCCCAGTTAATTTGAGGCTGGAACATAGCTTTAGATTACTATAAAATAGTGATTAAAATGCATTTTTTGCATAGTGTGGAAAAATACAGTAGGTGAACATCCGGTTCTTTTGTGTCTGGTAATCTATACTCTCCTTACTCTGAATGATGGAGGCATCTACATAAAGGCTCCAATAGAACACGATTGCAGAGTCAAAAAGTTATAGAAGTCTAACAGATGTGTTTCAGTCTCTACTCAAAGCCTTAAGGCTTTAAACGATAAGAAAGGGGCTGCTGTAAAGCTGCTTTAAGAAAATATTGGTAAAAGTTAGACACCTCCTTTATGGTTTGAATTGTACACACATAATCAGTATGTCCTTGAAATCTTCATTTCTAATATTCCTCTCATCTGGGTCTTAGCTGAGTTAAGGCAATTTTTATCAGGAATTGAAAAAGAAAAGCAAACACAGAGAGATCTTCAGGGAGTCCTCTTTTTATTTCTACCTGATAAATGGGATACCTGTTCTTTACAATATTTCATTTCCCTTGGGAGGCAAAGAAGAGCCGATATGAAGTGCCCCTCAGGCTATTATTTTATCATAACTTTATTTAACTCTTTCAAGAAATGGTGGGAGAAAAATATGGAACAAGTTTAAAATAACATTTTGCTACCGGCAGTTCTTTAGGTGTCTTGCTGAGAATATTTACCATGGTTAAATCTGATGCTCAAAGTCATCCTGAGTTTGTTCACCATTACAAGAACCTGATTATAGACTCCCTCAGCACAACAGCTTTTTCCTGTGACCAGACATGGATATATGGTTTGTTAAATTTGCTGGGTGAACAAAGGAATCTAGATTATTCCTCTTAAAACAAGTCAGGGGGGAAAAAAATCCATATTTTGCCTCACTGAATGGAACAAACTGGTGGTCAGGGGATGAAATTATTCTTTTAGGTTCTGCTAGACTTAAGTCACCCATTTTAATTATTTCTATGCAGACCCCAAAATGAAAAAAATAAATAGAATAAAACCCAAAATCGAAGGCAAATATTTTGTCCCTACACTTGGGATGGGGGACAAACTCCAACAAAAGTGGTCAAATTAAGTGTACGTCCTTGTGCTAAACTCTGGAAAAAGCTGAGTCACTGCACTACACAAACCAGAGTCTCATGGGAGGAGTTAAGAGTCCCACAGGAAGAGCTGCTGGGGAGTCAGAAGGTATCTTCGGTCTTCTGAGGATATGGAAACATGCTCATTAAGAGAGTTTGGCAATGAGGCCTTGCTTTGAAGCTATTGCTGACAACCTGGCTTGCTCTGGACCTGTTAATCATAATTTCCAAGTGACGTATACCCTTTTTCATAGTTAAAACCTTTCTAGCATCCCCACGGTCATGTAAACAAAATTCAGGTGCTTGGCAACTGGTTCATACTTATGACGGTTGCTGTGTTCCAGGGTCATGTGATCACCTTTTGTGACCTTCTGATAAGCAAAGTCAATGGGGAAGCCAGATTCACTTAATAACTGGCTTACTAACATATCAACTGCATGATTCACTTAACAACCGAGGCAAGAGAGGTCATAAAATGGGGCCAAATTAACTTAACAAATGTCTCACTTAACAACAGAAATGTGGAGCTCAATTGTGGTTGTAAGTTGAGGACTACCTTATTAGAATTGGTCTACTTTTTCTTTATTACCTAATTTCATTTCTATTTCTCCATTCACATCACCTAACAGAATAATTTTCTTCTGGATCTTATTCATTCAGAGAGTTGCACAATTCTTCCCCAAACTCATTCCTGGTTCTTTCATCATCATCATCATCATCATCGAATGCAGTATTGCAGGCTAACTCTGCCCATAGCCAAGAGTTTGATCCTGACTGGCTCAAGGTTAACTCAGCCTTCCATCCTTCTAAGGTCAATAAAATGAGGAGCCAAGTTTTGGGGGCTATATTCTAACATTTGTAAACTACTCAGGGAGTGCTGTAAAGCACTATGGAGTGGTATATATGTCTAAGTGCTATTGCTATTAAACGTACATTTTCAGTTCCTTGCATGTAAGTCCATTCAACAAGATCAGACCAGCTTCATGCTGACACCTTAGATCTTTCACCTTTTTCTAGTTTCACAAACATATAAGATATTTCCCCTCTTTCTCTAATTTTTTCATTCTTTTTTTTACCACTTATTGCTCTCATATTCCAAGTCACAATTTTACATATGATGTGTCCATCATCAGATGAACTGTTGACACTGACTTCAGCTGCCCATTAGACCCTCACTTCCAGGTTTGGACTCCAACAATCTCAGAGCACCTGGCTAAAAAATGAGGATATTTTTGTCATTTTCGCCAGCCAGGTAGTCATAGGAGGATCCCCAAAACAAGAGAAAATGGGAAGTTCTTGTGTTGTATCCTGCAATATCCTTATGGCCATCATTCAGTAATTTTCCATTAACATTTCCACAACTTGCACCCTAGATCAAAAATGCAGTAAATTGTTGCCTGTGTTAGTTTGAGAATCACTGAGCAATTCAGTAACTGCAGGTAGTCAAATGTTTGCACCAAGAGTATTATCTAAGCATAAGAAATAATACTAC
The DNA here is from genome assembly GCF_029215685.1 of Pituophis catenifer annectens. Classification (NCBI taxonomy): domain Eukaryota; kingdom Metazoa; phylum Chordata; class Lepidosauria; order Squamata; family Colubridae; genus Pituophis; species Pituophis catenifer. Next base: position 72,372,209 of record NW_027256882.1, on the reverse strand, counting down.
TGATGTGTGTCCTTGCTATAAGACCTGTTTTTGAAAACTTTCTGAGTTTTCTAAGAAATAAATTGCGTCATTAAAACTTGGATATAATCTGGAAAGTGCTATGACAACTCAGAGGAAATAAAAAACATACAGTGTTCTAAGAAAATAGTGCATTATTCATCTGAATTGCATATATTTATTGTAACATTTTGACTGTTCCTGTGTCAGTTACTTGGGTGACAAGTCATTTAAAAAAAACAATTAGGCATTTTATATTTTGGGGTTATTTTTCTCTTTATATATGTTACCTTGGGCTCAGCCAAATTGTGTTATGGATGTTATTGCAAATTACAATCATACCCTTCCATATCCCACGGTATATTTTATATTTATAGAACTGCAAAGTCCAAAAAATCATAAACCAGCTTTCTCCACAGGATACCAACAGAGATCATATAGGGAATATTACACACCTGGCATAGATTCTGTACATAATCTTCATGCACGGTATAATTTACTTTTAAAATGAAAGATAATTAGACTTCAGATTTAATCAGAGATGGAAAGAACTTGTCAGGTAGTCTGCACTAAATTTCCGTTCCTCAACCGAACACAATATGTTCAATAGACTTTAAGCCTCTAGTTTGTTTGTTTGCTATTTATTTAGTCCTAGCCACTGTGTGCCTTTCTTGTTCGCCTGGCTTAGCAAGGATTCCAGGTCTGCAGCACAAAAGCCAAGAAAAGGACATGCAAAGGGTGGATCTAAGGGAGAATCTCTAGTGACCTGATGATCTATTCCCACCACACAGAGGAAGTGTTTAGATTGTGATCTGGCAACAGCTTTAATGGGATTTGCTTTACAAAACAATGTCACCTGATGAATTCAGTTTTTAAGGACACATTCATTTGGACTGCTGTCTGATGATGACAATTTCTCTCTGCCAATAGAGTAACCTTGAGTGATCCAGCACATTTCTTCCTCTCTGATTAGGGTCATTTGCTGTGTGTGTGTGTGGGGGGGTTTCTTTTTCTTTTTCTCTTTTTGGTAGAATGTGGAACTGCCAGGAGGAGAAATAATGCTGCCGAAATTCACTCTGTTACATATGATGTTGGGTGGGGACAATGTCCTCTGTTGCATTGACAACTTCACAGAATGGTAAAGGGGGGGGGCAGTAAGAGAGGAGCATTTGATTTTGCCAAAGGCTGTTGTTTCTCATTCAGTGTCCTTCAACTTCAAATTTGTGAAACAAATCTGGTTTGCGAACTCACTGATTTTTTTTTTATAGCACCTTTTAGAACGGTTGTCTTCTACAGAAAATGGGCTCAAAAAAGCAGAAAACCCTTCTAAGTGATACCTGTGTTCCATTATAGGACTATAAAGAACACAAGCATATAAAATAGCAGCTGTCTATATACACTCCTCATGTTGGATCAAAACTAAAACATTTCATGGAGTTTTCTCTTGGATATAGCCTCTTCAGGAGGTAGCACTAACAGGAAACAGCAGAGCAAAACAGAGAACATCCTGATATAGATTTCTACTTAGATAAAGATAAAGAAAGCTGTTATCACAGGCCAGTCTCTATTTCTTAGCTTATATATATTTCACAGGTTGATTATAAGAGTGAAACAAGTCCTGTAAGCCACCTAATTGCCTTTAAAATATATACATATGTAATTTTATTAAACATTTAAAACTCAATAATAAAAGCAGATGCAAACTCAGAAAAAAAGATGGAGAGAATAGAGAACAAAAAAGAGAATAAAAAGAACAAAGAAACAAAAAGAAAAAAATAGGAAACAGAAATAAGTAGAATAAAGGAAAAAAAGAAATATGTAAAGAAGTGACTTCCACTGTTCAGCACAATAAGTGAAAACAAAATAATTCATCACCCCCTACAAAGTTACAAATATTTTTTCTTCCCATCATAACCCACCCCTCTATATGCCATAACCATAAAATTGTCAACTTCTCAGTCCTGCTGTCAGCAAAAATTCTGTAAAGGGTTAAAAGAGTTTTATAAAAACATGTCTTGTTTTACCCTTGATCAAACAAACCAACTTTATTTCTTTTACTTCTAACAATCTTCATCTTTAATTCATTCATATGCAGTCTTGCTCATTGCAAAGACTTCTTCAAGGCTTTAACAAACTTCTTTTATAAATCCAGTAGAAAATCATTATCCAGATTATTGTATGGGTTTGTCTTTTATATTTCTCCTTTGATTTTCAAAGCCTTAATCAACTTTTTTTGTGTATCCAGTAGAAAGTCCGTATCAGGATTGTTCTTTTGGGTCTTCTCTACCTTGTAAATCCACACTTTTTACTTTTGTTCATATTTCCAGTCTAAATGTTATATAGTATATTTAACAATATATTTAACTTTCCTTTTGTTCAGAAGTAAAGGCACACTCATCAAGTAAACCTTCAGGCTTGTCATTCCAAAGATCCCTAATAGCCTTAAGATATTTAAATAAGCAATTTTCAAAAGTGATTAGAAGCTAGGTTAACAAACCTAATGTAAGGTGCTGGCTGCAGTTGTGTACTTGATGATTCATCCCTTCATTTCCTGGCTCTCTGACTCATTGTCCTGCAATCTTCTTGCAAGTACAGGTAGTCCTGGACTTATGACCACAACTGGAGCCCAGCTTTCTGTTGCTAAGTGAGACATTTATTAAGTTAGTTTACTCCCCCCCCCCATTTTATGACCTTTCTTGCCACAGTTGTTAAGTGACTCAATGCAGTTGTTAAATTAGTAACACGGTTGTTAAGTGAATCTGGCTTCCCCATTGAGTTTCTTATCAGATCACAAAAGGTGATCACATGATCCCCAGGACACTGCAACTGTCATAAATATGAGTCAGTTGCCAAGCATCTGAATTTTGTTCATGTGACTGTGCTGCAGTGGTCAGGTGAAAACTTGTCATAAGTCACTTTTTTCAGTGCCATTCTAATTTTGAACACTCACTAAATGAATTGTTATAAGTCAAGGACTATCTGTAGCATCTTTCTGGAGCGTATGTTGGTGATCTCCTGACTTCTTCTTATCCAAAGAGATCCCAAAGAACTGGGCTATCCATGTGGCTTCAAGCATATACTTACTGCCCTAAATTACCCTTAACTGGTCTTTGTTTCAGTTCAGGTAGACTATATTACAGAGGTGGGTTTCAGCAGGTTCTGACCAGTTCTGGAGAACCGGTAGCGGAAATTTTAAATAGTTCAGAGAACCGGTAGTAAAAATTCTGACTGGCCCCACACCCATCTATTCTCTGCCTCCCAAGTCCCAGCTGATCAGGAGGAAATGGGGATTTTGCAGTAACCTTCCCCTGGAGTGGGGTGGGAATGGAGATTTTACAGTATCCTTCCCCTGCCACACCCACCAAGCCACGCCCACCAAGCCATGCCACATCCACCAAGCCACACCCACAGAATCGGTAGTAAAAAATTTTGAAACCTACCACTGCTATATTACCTACAGCCCATTTTTGTTTTATGAAAAAGTCACTGTAATTTTACAACTTATTCTCTACAGGAGTTCATGCCACAGTACTAGATATCCATTTCCAATTTTTTGTTTTAAGATGAAATAATACAACTTCTCCCCCTAAATTCCTGTTAAACCCAAAGCACAGAATGAAAAGTAAGCTGCTTTATGTAAAGATATTTTACTGATATATAAAGTTCTATTTTATGTGTAAGGATCGCCCTCTGCTGATCATTAATGAAACCAGAGAACGACTTACGACAATTCAATTATACAGGGTTTTTTTTTTCCTTTTGCTTATGAATCATTAGATATTGCTGAAATACTGGGAACATTGTGAAACCAAGTTTGAGTTGTGATATCTCATGAGCAAAACGTCACGTTAGTCATTTACAGTAACACCAAGTCATGTATTTCTTGCTAGAATAGTACATCTATTTGCTATACTGATGAAGCGCAGCAACAGAATGTGTCTTGTTTATACTACAGAAAAAGATAGAATAGAATATAGAATGAGTTGGAAGACATCTTGGAGGTCTTCTAGTCCTATTATCAATAGATAATTGATAATAATCAATAGATGATGAATCAATATTTCAATAATAATTATTAAATGATTGAGGGGATTAATCTCAATAATCTCTCATGGGTTTATTCTTATCCTTTAATAGCAGAGAACTAAAAATTGTGCCTCCAAAGACTTGACAAATTGTGATGGAACTTCAGTGATCGAAGAAGACCAATAGGCAGTAGATTAGTAGAGATTACTCAGCACTTTCCCAACCCAAGGCCAAAGGAAGAATGCAAGTGAGACTTGCATGAAGAAGGAAGCTAGTCAGGGGTGGGTTCTAAAATTTTTTACTACCGGTTCTGCGGGCGTGGTTTATTTTGTGGGCGTGGCTTGATGGTCATGTGACAATTATTTAGGATTTAGCAGAGGTACTGGTCTGCCAGGCTTTTAACTGCTTGCAGAGCTGTACCAGTCTACCCATTTATTTTTGCAGGCACTGATCTACCCATTTATTTTTGCAGGCATTGGTCTACCCATTTATTTTTGCAGACACCGGTCTACTACCAAACTGCCTTTTACCACTGTTCAGCTGTAGGGCGGCCCTTTGAAGCCCCGCGGCAAGAGTTTAAACAGTTTTTCCTTATAGCCCATCAGCTGGGACTCGGGAGGCAGCAATAGATTGGGGGTGGGGCCGAATAAAAGTAAGAATAACGCGGAGGTGGGGAGGCGGGGGGCAGAACCAGTTCGGTGAAGTCATATCGTCACCGCTACCGGCTCGGTGGAACCGAGAGGAACCCACCACTGAAGCTAGTTTATATTGGGTTGGGAAAAGCGGACAGAATGATGACTGTGCTATTTGCGAATAAATCCCATAGAGCTGTAGATATCTTTATTAATCTAATAGGGACAGCAATAATTATTGCTATTAACCCCTTATTCAGCAATTAGGAACAGAATTTTTTTAATTGTAACTCACCGTGCCTAAATTCAAAATTTTCTGAAAAGTTCTTCCCTAATATCCCAAGCAATGTCATGCTGCAAATGACATTGAGGAAATATATTTAAAATCTTTTGGCATTTTGTTGCATAAACATCTTGATTTATGTTTATGCAAACGAATAAAACAAAATAGAAAGAGAAGAAGAAGAATGGCATGTTTGTGTATGGGAAGTCACACCAGCTAAAAAAGCAACATGACTTTTAAAAAGTTGGGAACAAAATCCTTTCAATTAGGAACTGTGTCGCTTTGACCTTCATTTTTGAGCTATTTTCGCTATGTCCTAATGCGTTATCTTAACTTTTATCTTATGCTATGTATTCTGTCATAGATTTATTTAAAATAGATGCTTCAAAACTTTTTGTTCTCTGTAAATTTATACACTGACATGTATTTTACTGCTCCCAAACTTTCTTTTATTCCATTTGTTCCTTTTTCTTACCCCTTTATTTTTCCTATAGTTTTTCCTTATTACTGATATGTTAGCACCTAAAAAAATAAATTAAAAGGAAATGCATATGATGAATCATGATTAACCAGGGTACCCCTTGTGAAGCTACTGTGAAGCAGACAGTTTTTCTCAAGAATAATAGAAAGAATAATTTTTGCTGTCACGTTCACATTATGGAATCTTCTTCCTACCAGAGATGAGGTTGGTCTCATCACTCCTGAGCTTATGAAGGTCTCTCAGGATAGTTCATGCAAGCATGCCTGGGAATCCCAGGGGACAAATGACCCTGTGAGAGGACTCATTATTCACATCCTTCTATCTATTATGTCCTGTTTAGTTCTGCTTTTATAATTTATAATGATAATAGGTGACAATTGTTATATATTTATTCTTTTATTGGTATATAGTCAAGGCTATAGTTTTCCCAGTTGCAATATATGGTTGTGAAAGTTGGACCATAAGAAAGGCTGAGTGCCGAAGAATTGAGGCCTTCGAACTATGGTGCTTGAGAAAACTCCTGCGAGTCCCTTGGACTGCAAGGCGATATAACTGGTCAGTCCTAGAGATCAACCCTGACTGCTCTTTAGAAGGCCAGATCCTGAAGATGAAACTCAGATACTTTGGCCACCTAATGAGAAGGAAGGACTCACTGGAGAAGAGCCTAATGCTGGGAAAGATTGAGGGCAAAAGAAGAATGGGATGACAGAGAATGAGGTGGCTGGATGGAGTCACTGAAGCAGTAGGCGTGAGCTTAAATGGTTTCCAGGGGATGGTAGAGGACAGGAAGGCCTGGAGGAATGATGTCCATGGAGTCGCGATGGGTCAGACACAATTTCGCAACTACCAACAGCAAAATGCCGCCCAGTCACTTTCTATGAGGTGGGTAGCCATGTAAATTTGATTAATAAATAAAAGAATATAAAGAACTTTTATATTTTTACAAAACTCAATGTCGGCACCTTATTCATGATAGAGGTGCCTGGAGGTTACTTCCTTTGTTATCATCTCTGTTCAGAGCATACATACATCCCCAGGCTGAACCCAAGCAAGATGGAAGTCTTGTTTGTACATTGGGACTCTGTATCAACACCAATATTATCTCTAGATAGGGAAGCACTATCTCCAAGAACAGGTTCACAATTGGGGATCCTTCTGGACTCACAGCTTCCATTCAAGAAGTAGGTGCAAGTTGAGGCTTGAATGATCTTTGTGCAGCTTTGGCTGATGCTCCAATGGCAACCTTACTTGGGGCAAGAGGATCTGGCTACAATAACTCTCACCTCATTTAGAATTAGACTAGTGCAATCCATTGTACACGGGGCTGCCTTTAAAGACTACTTGGAAACTATAGTTTATCTAGAATGCAGCCGCCTCCTTGCTAATGATGGGAGTGTATTACCTGTGTTACAGGCCTTGCAGTGGCTACAATGTAATTCCTGGATATGATTTAAAGTGCTGGTTTTGACCTATCAAGGAGAAATGCTTTCTGGGAGACAGAGGAACAGCTTCATTGAAGACCCTTGAACTTGCATGTACTTGAACTTGAACTTGTATACCCAATGCTGTTTTTTGACCTACTGTCACCATTATATGACTGATTATATGACCGAGGACAGTGTCAACTCTAAAGGGATAGGAATGTTTAAGAGACATTGTTTCCTTTGTCATTTACAAGGTTTTTGATACAGTCCATCACCAAAGTTTCCTAAAGCAAGCATTTGTGGTAAAAGCGGGGAGGGAGTGCCTTTTCTTAATTTATCATCAGTTTCAGAATTAAAAATAGAGTGCTTGGAAATAAATAGACAGAGGGAACAACAAAAAAAAAAAGATTCAGGGGAGCAACTCACCAATGACAAAAAGGGTTTTATTTATAACCAAGACAAAGGTCAAGTAAGGAGCCACCGTCAGCTGATAGCATTGTATAAATTTATGCAAGGAATACAATTTGAGGGGCTGCCACAGAGAAGGAGGGGGTCAAGCTATTTTCCAAAGCACCTGACGGCCAGACAGGAATAATGGAGGGAAACATGACCAAGGAGAGAGTCAACCTAGAAATGAGGAGGAACTTTCTGACAGTGAGAACAATCAACCAATGGAACAGCTTGCCTTCGGAAGTGGTGGGAGCTTCATCACTTGAGATTTTCAAGAAAAGATTGGGCTGCCATTTGTCAGAAATGGTGTAGGGTCTCCTGCTTGAGGGGGGTTGGACTAAATGACCTAAAAGGTCCCTTCCAACTCTGTTAATCTGTATCCCCACTTGTGAATTGCACTTTGTACAATTGTAAATGGTACTGCCGCTTACACGCTCCTAGCTTTACATGCTCGAACCCAGAACCTTCCCTAAGCTAAAGACCTCGCAAACCAAAGACGATTTGCACGTGTGGGGAATGCAGCCTGGCCAAACCCGAGTTGCATGCGGGATTTCCACGGGCCTCAGATTCGTTCCCGCCGGGACGGAAAGTTTCAACCGGCCGCGCTTCTTGCGAAACGGCGCCGCGGCAGATGGCGCCACAGCTCCGCTGTGGGGAAGGGGGCGAGGCTGCGTCCTGGCGCCACGGGAGGCTGACGCAGGCCCGGGTTAGGGGCGGAGCGCTTAGAGCGGCGTTTACAGCAGGAGCCGCCGGCGCCGCCACTTGGTTGGAGGGGTCTCCGACCGGAGTTTTGCCGGCTAGTTTCTTCTTCGCCGGCCCGCCTCCGTCCCCTTTCCAGCGCCATGTACCGGGCCCTGTACGGCTTCCGGTCGGCCGAGCCTAACTCTCTGGCCTTCGCCGTTGGCGAGACCTTCCTGCTGCTGGAGCGGAGCAACCAGCACTGGTGGCTGGTGACCCGGGCGGGCTCCGGGGAGACGGGCTACGTGCCGGCCTCTTACCTGCAGCGCCTACAGGTCAGGCAGGGGGCAAAGGACGGGCGAGGGCAGCAGCGGGGTCGGTGGTCACCGGCGTGGCCGAGGACAGACTTGGAGGTTTCTGCTGCTTTTCTGGAGGTGGCAACCCGCGCCCCTCTGAGAAGCGCGGGGTTAAGTGCCCGCAGGTCCGAGGCCAAGGCTCGGTGCCCTGCTGGGACCTGCCTGAAGATCAGCCAGGCTGGAGGGGTTTGCTTCAGCCATGGGTTTTTTTTTTTTTTTTAATTTAAAAAAAAAAATCCTGTTCCGAGAGAACGGTTCTGTGTATGGAAAACGGAACTAAGCCTGGTCATCAATCATCATTGCACATTTCCTTATCCATGTAAGGTACGGCTAGGCAATGGCATAGGTAGGTTACTCTTGGTGTGGCTGACACAGATGATGATCAGTGGGAAGGTCTTGTGGAACTTTTCACCAGAAATATAAGGAAGGTAGGCACTTGCCCATCTTACAGGTGCATCTTACGAAAGTCAGACATGCTAAGATAGAAAATGGTTCACCTCCATAGGAAGCCACACAATGTGTGTGCGCTGTTTGGAGGGGTTTTGAACAGGAACAGGCCTTTTTCAGGGGAGATAAATTACTTGTATTATTACCTATTTGCACTCTGTGGAGGCTCAAGGAACAAGGAGGCACAAAGGTGATTTTGAGAGGGAGAGAGAGAGACTGCTTTATATTCCATTTGGCTAGGATGGAAAATCTGCAATGATTCTTTGCTACTGGTGCTCTGACTGTTACAGATTTTCTGAAGTTGTATTATTGTTCTTGGGATGCACTTTTCCCCATATATGTTTTCCTGGAACAATGAGCTTCTTTGTGGGTTAAGCAAATACTTTAAACTGTAACAAATATTTTGTAGAAGATGTTGCACGACCTTGTTTTGATAACTGCATTGGTATCCAAAAGAAGTAGAGGGAGATGGGAATATTTAGTCCTTTCTATAACTTTCATGAGAGGTAAAACTTGATGAAATTTTTGTGATAGGAAAAAAAAGTGAATGTAATAGAGAACAGATTGATTTTGATTATGTGCCACCAAGTTATTTTCGACTCCTAGCGACTACATAAATAGATTTCCTCCACAATGATCTATCCCTAACCTGGTATTTCAGGTCTCCTAATTGTGCACCAATTGCTATTTTGAGTCCATCCATCTTCTTGCTCATCTTTCTTCTCTTCCCTTCTGCCTTACTCAGCTTTAGAGAATCAGGTCTTTGCATAATGTGTCCAAAATAGGATAATTCAAGCCTGATTATTTGTGCCTGCCTCAGGTGAGAATTCTGGATTGGTTTGTTCAATGATCCCATTTGTTTGTTTTCTTTCCTGTCCATAGTATTCTCCAACACCATAGTTGACATGCATCGACGTTCTTCCAATCCTTCATTTTTAAACTTTTCGGCTAGTAGAGTGTTGCAGGGAATTCTGTGGCTTGCATGATTCTTATTTTTGTAGATATAGATGCATCATTTGGCATTTGAATATCTCTTCCAAGGCCTTCGTGGCTGCTGTTCCAAGTGCTAGTCTGTAGAGTATTTCTTGACTGCTTGTTCCTTTACTGTAGATGGTTGATCCTAAAAGGCAAAAGTTATCCACTACTTTGATATCTTCATTGTCAGTTCTAAGGCTGTGTTTTCTACCTATTGTCCTTCCTTTCATTATATTTAATTTAACCCCATATTTTTACTGTGTTCTTTGAATTTTAGAATATTGAATAAAGAAGGAGAAATCATGTAGTGGTGTCGAATTTCCTCACCACTCTGGAGTCAATTTTTTTTGCCATGTTCCTACCACACTGTGGCTTTCTGAGCTGTACATAAGTTTCTCATGAGGACAATGAGATCTTTGGGATTCTAGTTTTTCTGAGCACTTTCCGCAGCTTGAAGTGATTGATACAATTAAAGGCTTTTCTATAATCAATGAAGCACTCACTGGCTTCTTTTTGGTGTTCTTTGGCTTTCTCAGTTATCCAGCGTATATATCAGCAGTGTTCCTCCGCCTTTTCTAAAGCCAGCTTGTACATCTGGTATCTCTTTTTCCATGGAGGGCTCTAATCTGCAGTGGATGATCCTAAGAATTATTTTGCTGGCATGTGAAATTAAGGATATAGGTCTTACTCCAACATTTCACTGCGCAAGGGGAGTCAAAGAGATATTAATTTTAATGTTATAAAGTTGAACTTACATATGGGTGAAACCAAACCAAATATTATTTATTTATGCCACTTACTACCAAAATGTCTTGGTGATCTACAAAAAAATGAAAGATGGCAGAACTTCTCATTTACTCCTGATATATTCAAAAATTTAAAGTTTGTAATGGTTTCCCATCACTAGTTTACAGCATATTATAACTCCACTGTAAATCTTACACAACTGTTTGCCATGAGGAGAATTCATGTAGCACACTGAAGCAGAAGGTATATTGTCACAGGTAAAATGTGGGGGGGCACATTGTGAGTTGTGCGGTAAGAGAAGGATCTATCTTGCAATTATTCTCAGATATTATCTTGATCGATAGCCCCACAAAGGGAGAACTTGAATGTTGTCTTCATTATCTGATTATGTTTCTGTATGTACATGCCTACATATACATGTGTGTCCATGTGTACCAATAATTTGGCATTTGTCTGGGGAAGATTTTTGAAGCAGCCGTTTTGCATCTGTGGAAATAGTGCAACGTAGTAAATGCATAGGATTTGGCTGTAACAAGTCTATTTTTCCAATGTAAAATATAATAGAAAGAGGCTAATAACAGGCCTGCTCAACTGCTGATGAGGGGGCCAGTCGGCTAAGCATGAACAAATGTTGTAACAATAGTGGCAGTAATTATAGCCAAGTCAGACAAGTTTGCAATTATGGAAAGTGAAAGAACAGATTGCTTCAGCCCAAATAGGAATCAGAGTGATGAGTGATAACACCCCCTTTGCTAATGTGAGGGTGTATTTAGTAAAGGAAGTCCTAAGGAGAGCATAAACATGGAAATGAGCTTCTCCTTTGCATTAGGCACCCTTTGGGCTAAAGTGTTTTGTCCTATTGCTGGAAATTGGATGCACTTCTTCTGGGTTTGAGGGGTCTTAATGGAAGAGCACATAAAGAGCCTTTATGAAAGTGGTCCTCCTTTCTGACAAACAAGTGGCAGTTTCGGTGTCAAGCTACAACCAGGACCAACTCTTCTCTCTGCTCTAGTGCTGATCCAGTTCACTGCCTCCCACATAGCAGATGTTTGAGAAAGGAAAATCATTCATGCATGGGCAAACTACATGACGAGCATCACTGTCAGTTTAGCCTTAAGTTGTGTGTTGAATTTATATTTACCGACAAAGAAATAAAGGGAGACTTAAGTTATGTAAACAACTGTTCTTGTTTTGGCATTCATGTAAATGAATATGAATGAGAAGAGAAAGCAAGGTAAGATTGTGCATTATGCCCCTCAGTATTCTCTGATTTTTAAGAGTCCTAATTCAATAATAGTAGAGTATTAGTTTGGAAAACTGAAGAGCAAAGAGAGCTATCCACTGTCCTGCTGGTTAAATTGTACAATAAAGCATCTACATATTTTGCCTAGAAAGAAAATGTGACATACATATTTGCTTGTGTTCTGAAAGAAAAAATAGCCTTTGCCCCCAATTCTCCCCTCCCCCCTTTTTTGGGGGGGTTATTCCTTGAGCCCTTCTAAATTTATTGCTGAGGCCAATATTAGTTTCCTGCAATTTTGAAGCTGGAATAATCAGAAAACTGATCCAAAGCAAGGACTGAGCAACTTACATCAACTCAAAAGCCATACTTGGTGGGTAGCCCTTGGCCCATTTTGGTATTTCAGCAGTTTTAACCAGTATGAAGCTTTAAAAAATGGGTTTGCCCCTTAAAATCCTAAGCCTTTCACCAGTGCAAAAAACAAGAAATAAATCTAAAGTTTTGGTGAATATATACAGAACATCTCTTTCTGCCTAGAACTATACTAATCTGGAAATTTCTTCGTCTACACTTACTCCATTTTGAATGACAATTTATCCTAGAAATGAGCTTGTGTAGCTTTTCCTCAGAAAATTTATTCCTAAAAGTTGGCAATTTTCTTCACTCCATTATCTTCAAGTATTGAATTCTAGACTTCAGGTATATTCTTAGTATTTCCCCATCCCCATTTTAATACCATCTGCCATAGTTGACAGCTGTTGCATATGATGGAGGTACCATCTCCAAACCTATGCATATCTTTAGAGTTTATTTATATTCAAATAAATAATTTAAATATACTGGCTTTAACCACTTATTGACCATCTTGTAAAGTTGGACTTAGGTATCTCACCAAGCTGCTTTCATTTAAATATTGTAAATAGTAATGCATCACATTTAAGAATTCTTTTGGTCTAAGCCATACAATTAGATGTCTAGAAGGCAGCTATGACCACAGGAGGTTTAACTAGTCTTAGAATTACATCTTGCTTAATATAGTTCAGTCTGGTTATGATTCCACATATATTAGATATATAATTATTAAGCTACTGTATATTATCATGTCCAATTTAAAACTTCAATTGCCACAATATGCATCAGCTATTATTAGGTTCCCCTTTTAATGCTTTTAATTACACTGGATGTCATTAATTTTGGGCTGTAATTCAAGACATAGTGATAGTTCTAAAGATAATTCTAAATTTGTCTCGCTCTCTGTAAATTTGAGTGTTCCTCAAGATTTGCTGCTAACATTTCAAGGTTTTCAAAACAGTGATTGATGGAAATGTAGGAGAATACTTCTTTTGTCGTTATAATCTCAATATAAACATTCCTGTCCCCCCCTCCCCAACTTGATGTAAGGAGTTCAGAGATGGCCTTGATGAAAATATACGGCAACCATTAGAACACAGCTTGTCCTGGGAAAACAGAAAAACATGAGAAGAAGCTCAACATTGCCTGACCTTGATTTTCTTTGCCATATGAGGAAGGAAGGAGAAATTCTGTTAGGCATTCAAGATTCATTGATTATCGTCTATATTAATAGAATTCTGGTATTTCTAGTGGAGATTATTTCCTGGCCGGATCTACCTTAGGTTTATTTTAACTTTAGGTTTCTATTTTCTCTACTGGCATCATGGTAGTTGCTTGAAGAATGTTCTCTTTCATTATACTTTCATTTCTGGTTTTTATTGGCTTTGTGTTACTTATTACGTGCTTTCTTTTTTTCTCCATATTTATTTGTAGTTATTGTTGCTTCTGCAGAGATGTGCAAAGTGTTTTGAATGCAAAGCATTTGGGGTTAGAAATTTCCTGTTTCGAACTAAAAATCGCTGCTTTGACTTCACAGGAAGTGTCCTGATCCTGTGGTAATCTCAGAACACATTCCTTTTTTTCACATTTGAAGTGGAGGCCTTTTGAATGTGGAGCTCTTCCAGAACAGATTGTGTGGTTTTACATTTCCGTAAAACAGGCAAAAACATGATAATTTTAAAATAGAAAAATAAATGAAATATGGACACTCTGAAAAAAAGGCCATTACTGTATATTGTATGGGCATGTTTAGAGCTCATTTATCATCAACTCAGAGAAACAAAAGATAAAGTTATGTAAGCATGGAATTTTGTATTGACACCAAATCTAGTCATACAGAGGTAAATTTAAAAATATATAGATTCTATACAGTGGTGGGGTTCAATTTTTTTTACTACCGGTTCTGTGGGCGTGGTAGGGAAAGGATACTGTAAAATCTCCATTCCCACCCCACTCCAGGAGAAGGTTACTGCAAAATCCCCATTTCCTCCCGATCAGCTGGGACTTGGGAGGCAGAGAATAGATGGAGACTGCGCCAGTCAGAATTTTTACTACCGGTTCTCCGAACTACTCAAAATTTCCGCTACCAGTTCTCCAGAACTGGTCAGAATCTGCTGAAACCCACCTCTGATTCTATAGATTTAAGGCCCTTGTGAAAATTGCACAATTGGTGCTTCCTTATGGGAGAAGAGCATCTTAGATACTCCTGGAGACTTTTTAGAATTACTGTAAGTGATGATGAACACTTTTGTCACTGTATTTAATTGATAAAAAATAGAAAAATAATAGTCTTCTGGTGAGGAGAGTAATTTTAAAAAATTTTGCTTTACTATCCTTGACAGCATTTGTGCTAAACTCAACAAAGGAAGATTACCTATAACCGTGATGGTGAACCTATGGCACGGGTGCCACAGGTGGCACATGGAGCCATATTGGTGGACACGCGACCTCAGCTCCGGCATGCATGTGTGCGCTGGCCAGCTGATTTTTGGGCCTTCTGGGCCCACCAGAAGTCAGGAAACACACTGTTTCTGGCCTCCGGAGGGCCTCCGGGGGTGGTGGGGAAGGCCGTTTTTGCCCTCCCCAGGCTCCTAGAAAGGCTCTGGCCTACCAGGCCCACCGGGCTATCGTGCCAAAAGCAGGGAGAGCATGGGAGGGCGGGGCGCATAGAATTATGGATGTGGGCACGTGTGTGTATGACCCCACCATGCTCCCCCCACTTTTGGCACACAATGGCAAAAAGGTTAGCCATCACTAACCTTTAACTATAATCAAAGAGTTGGTTGGAATTTATCCAATAACCATACAGAATAAGGATATTTTGATTCCTTTCCCCATACCCCTCCGGACTAAAGCTCCTCTCTTTGAAAATTTATTAAAAATCAAATGTTCTGGTTTTTAAAAAAGGTAATCTAATGATATAAGTTACAGTCAGTATAGGCAGAAATTATGGAACTTGAAGTTCAAAACATCTGGTAGGCCACAATTTAAAACTAAGCTTTTGCTTTTTGACCTTTATAAAGTTTTATCCTAACATGCTCTAGTTATTAGGAACTTATTTTGATGAGCATGACATCTGGTGAATAGTTTTATAATTTTAGACTTATTTAAGTCTAAAATAATATAATTTTAGATTTATTTGGCATATCATACATGGACTAGCAATATATGTTAACATTTCATCTAGATTGGTAAAACAATAAAATATGCATGTTAAAAAGATCTATGTTCAAATACCAGTGTCTAGGCAATCTAACCATTAAAGCACAACATCATTTATATTTTTTTAAAAAAAACAGATACAGGACCATATATGCCCTCAATTTACAGCTAATCAGGACGTGATCAATAGTTGGACGTGGCACTCCGCAGTCACACTGAGAGGAGGATACTATGCCCCATTTATACAGAGAGTCACAGCAGATACCGTATGAGGTGCGAATCCTATTCAAAATTGTCCATTGCTGATGTGGTAGTTCAAAGCCTGGCACCGTTTTTGTGGGGTCATTTATATGTCTTCCTATGTCTGGGCATTCAGTAACCCGTTTGGCTTCCCATTGGGAATCGATGTTAAAGTTGTTGGGCAGATGTGCAAGTGCCAGTGGGGGTTTCTTGGATTTAAGTCTTCCAGCTGATAAATGAGGAAGGTTGGCATGCACCAGTAGGAGTGAGTGGTTCATAATTTTTCTGTAATCTCATACTAGTGCATCTTGCCTTCGTAAAGCTGGTGGTGCTATATGTCTCAGAACAGGAAGCCAGCTAGTTGGAGTGGTTTTAATACATACATTTATAATCTTCATGGTGTCGTTGAGTCTGGCGTCTAACTTACTAGTATGGCAGTATTCTGCTGCTGCAGGGTAGACCAACCCTAGTGCTGATGACCTGAGGGTTGCAGATGAAGCTTCCCATTTAGTTCCATAATTTCTGGAGTATGTTGTTTCTAGTATGCTACCTTATTCTCTAGGTGTATCTAAAGTAGGGTACTTTAGATAGGATCATAGGGATCATAATTTTGGAAATAGTGCATAGGAAAAAGGATGTGCTAAGTAAACAGTTTCAAAGGCATCATTTATTTTTATGTTCCAAGTAAAAAAGAAAGAAGTGTATCTTAAAATTAGTCTAGATATTTGTTTTTAGCTTTCTTTTCCTATCAAGCTTGAATGCATTTCTTATCTATTTTCCTGCAGACAGATGACCTTCCAGAAGATTAGTCTCTAAACAGTTTTCTTTCTATTTTTTATTTTTTTAAATAAATTTGTTATTAAACAAATAAAACTAACACAAAGAAATAAAAAGCAAAAGCAATAAAGAAAAGCAAAAGTGCAAAAAGAAAGAATGGGAAAAAAATAGAAACTTCCAATTTCCTTTGTAGTTATCAGTACCTTTACAAAATTCTCTATTATACTATGATTACAAAAATCCCCCTTACATTTTTATTATCCCATTTTTTTCTAATCATAAAAACCACAAATCAGTGCACTTTTTCTGTTTTATTGAAAAAGCGTATAAGGATTTTCTAGCCAACTTTAAATATTATTTCCCCCTAATCAGAGGTTAATTTCAATAGTTAGAAGGGTGGCATATAAACTTAATAAACTATCTTCAATCACCATTCTGTTCTAGACAGTGTTGAGTCTTTCCACCTTTTTGCGTGCAATGGTCTTGCCGCATTTGTCATTTATAAAAACAAAGTTCCGTGACTTTTTTTTAGTTGCTTGTCCATTAGACCCAAAAGAAAAGTCTCTGATTTCAGTTGCACTTTAACCCTTTAAAATCTTTTGAATTAATGCATATATTGCTTAACGCATTGTAAGCCACCCTGAGTCTCCGGAGAAGGGCGGCATATAAATCAAATTAAAAAAAAAAAATTGTATTAAAAATGTTTTGGCTTTTGCATGCCCACCAAAAATGATAAAATGTCCTTTCCTAGCAAAGATTCAAAGTACCTTTATACATTGTAGACAATTTCTCTGATGATAAGTACGAATGATACTTCATCTTATAAAATTTCTTTGAAGGCTACAACATAACGTAAATTTCAATCCTTTCAGCCACATATTTCCTCATTGGTCCTTTTGTAAATGGGTAGCAAAATTTTTAGCCCATTTTATTATGCATTCTTTCAGTTCTTCTTCTGTCTCATATTTTAACAAAAGTTTGTACTTTTTAGCAATAATATGTTCATCATTATACATACTTCAAATTCAGTCGTGTTTCTTTAAAATCATGAAATATTTTATCCACGTTAGATCTTTCTGTTAATAAGAAAACTTTTAACCAGGATAACTTTCTGTTATCAAACCCTTTCTTGGTTTCATTTTACAATCACTTGAGAAAATTCTAGTATCTCTTGATAGACTAACTATTTAGATTTACTTATTTCTCGTCTATAAAATGCTTCTTGTACTGAAAGCCATAAAGGTTGTGTTGTGGGTGGCAAACCCTGAGTTTATATTTGTTTCATGTTCTAAGAACAGGCTGTCTAACAATGATTTTTAGAGTCTACATTCATTTTAACTTTATCATACCATAGACATCTATACCATCCAAATCTCAAGTCATTAATGTCTATATCCAATAACCTCTTCTACTTCTTAACATTACTCATTCATCATCCAAACTATCCAACATGCAACAAAATATATTGGTAAATCCAATCCTCTTTATTTCTTCATATTTTCCCTTGCCATATACATTTAGATACGTCCTTCTGCCATTGTTTAAATGGTACATCAGCTGTTAAAACAGGTATTATCTGAAACAAAAATAACATTCTGGGTAAAACATTCATCTTAATCACAGAAATTCTCCCCAGCAATGGCAATTATATTTCATCCCATCTTGACATATCTTTTTAAAACTTCATCCATAATGCTTTTCTTTGTGAATGAAATATCTAGTATTGTGTTTTAAAGGGAGAGCTCACATGGAAACTACCGTAATGCATTTTAGTTAGTAATTAGTTGTGCTTCTATGACTAGATCCCCTCTAATTTGAAGAAATTAATATACTGTAATTGATCTTCAGTATAGAAGGGAACCTAATGATGTGAAGTTCAAGCTCCAGAAATGCAATCATTCTGATTTATTTTATATTAACATATGGTTTAATCCTGTAACAATTAACAAGAGCTAGTGGATGTACTTGGTTAATTTAGTCATGGCTATGTACCCTACAATCCAGAAAATATTTCAAAGAATATATTTCAGTAAGTACTTTCAGTGCAATGTTAATCATCACATTCTTTGTTGTATGAAAATTATCTTCAAGGACATGTGAAATTATCCATCTATTAACTTTAAATCAATACAGGATGCATTTATTAAAAAAAAAAACCTAACAGTTCTGAAATTTGTAATCAGCTGAAATTTGACATTGTTTTCTTGAATGGATGTTTGCATTCCCTTCAACTTTTAAAACTCCAGCTGCTGCAATGTTATGTTAATTATAGTAAATAAATATACTGCACATTAAGACAAGCCTCTTAAATGTGTTTTTGTTGGTGCATCAAGTTTGATTGTAGGGCCTGTTTTTGGAAAATGAAAAAGCTTGGGGACAGACAGTTGATATATCAAAATCAAAATTATAATTTGGAAACAGCTGTGAATTGCACAAGGGGAGTAGGCTAGAATTAAACTAACATTGCTGTTAGTACTGAAAAGGAGCACATTCTTCTGTCTCTGCCCACAGCCAGGAGTTCGACCCTAATGGGGCTCGGCATTGACTAAGCCTTCCATCCTTCCACAGTCAGTAAAATGAGATCCCAGATTATTGGAGGGAGGGGGGCAATATGCTGACATTGTAAACCACCCAGAGAGTACTATAAAGCACTATGGAGCAGTATACAAGTCTAAGTGCTATTGCTATTTTTCCATGAGCCTTCCCAGTCTGAAATGAAAGAGGTAGGGACAAAGAGTGTTCTTTTTTAGCATGAGGCAAGACTCTTCCTTTCACTTGGCTTTTAATTACCATATTTTTCGCACTATAAGACGCACTCCCCCCCCCCCAAAAAAAAAGTGGGTGGAAATGTCTGTGCGTCTTATAGAGTGAATATTGCAGTGGGGGGGGGAATATGGCACTGGGGAACACTGGAACCTTTGCAGCCTCCTGGAATACCGCTGATCAGCTGTTCTAGGTGGCGGGGATCAATAGGTGGAGGCGAACGGGTGGCACCGAATGGGCAATCCCCGCCACCTAGAACAGCTGATTGGCGGTATTCTGGGAGGCCGATCCAACCGCCAATCAGCTGCTCGATAGCGAATACTCCAGCATTCCCCGGTGGAGGCAGCAGACACAGAGGAGGTAGGCTGTCTGCTGTTTGCTGCAAGGACGCTAGCCAAATGAATACTGGGTGGATGCTGGGAGGCAGAGGCAGATTTTTTTCCCCTTGTTTTCCTCCTCTAAAGCTAATGTGCGTCTTATAGTCCGG
Organism: Pituophis catenifer annectens; assembly: GCF_029215685.1. NCBI lineage: Eukaryota > Metazoa > Chordata > Lepidosauria > Squamata > Colubridae > Pituophis > Pituophis catenifer. The sequence continues at coordinate 72,352,693 of NW_027256882.1, read as the reverse complement.
AGCATCTTAGAATGTGAAAAATGTGGTTATTCATATCTGCTTCTTAGGATTGTCTCTTGTCCTTATAATATTTTGGGTTTTTAATTTTGAACCACACTGAAGTGATGTTTTTGAAGCCAGTGTCTGGCTTGATTTTGTTTATGGCAAAGAAGGAAGAAGAGGACTTTCTGACACTTAAGAAAATGGGTCAGTCAGTGGGCACATAGCAATAACATTTAGACTTATATACTGCTTTATAGTATTTTGCAGCACTCTCTTAAGTGGTTTACAGAGTCAGCATAACCTTGAGCCAGTAGGGAACTCCTGGCAGTGGACTGAGTTAACTTGCAATACTGAATTCTAACCACTGTACCACCCTAGCTTGTAAAGACAAGACTGAAAGAATTGTTTGAGTTTGCCTTCCCAATCTGGAGTTCCTCAACTACAACTTCTAGAACAATTTGCAATTGCATGTTAGGGGGAAATTCTGGGTACTGTTGGCCCAACACTTTGGAGACCATTGGATTGGAAAGACTGGTTTGCGTTATGAGTAACATAACTCTGAGTCACTTCATGTTGAAGCTAACCAGATATTTTAGATAGCCTGTGCTGTTGCATTGCTCAAAATATCATATTCAGTAAATATGAATGCATCATATTCAATAATTCAATATTAGCCAGTGGTAAAACATTGAAAGATAGTTGAAATTGATGTGCTCCCAGTGAGAACACAGTAGTTTGCATCTAATATCAGTGACAGTGTCATGGGAGATAGAGTTTCCATCACAGGATAAAGAACATTAAATGTGCAACTAACAATGGAGTCAGATTCCAAGTAAAAGCCACATGTAAGAGAAGCAATCAAAAGCTGAATGTCCTGGTTGGGGTGATGTACTTAGACCACAACAGGCCAGTAGGCATTTCGAGTACTATCTGCCATTGCCTGCTGGTGCCATGTGCATTTAAACAGGGATTTCTAATATACCTGCTGGTCTGTAGTTTCCTAGTTCCTCTTCCACTCTTAGCTTCAAGTAAAAAAAGGTGGACCATCTTTTGCCAATATATACAACTACACAGCACATCTATACGTCGCAATGTATGCAAGCAGGAACGAGCACAGTAAACTTTGGACTCTCATTTCACCACCTTTCCTTTTGCATTTGTTTGTTTTCTGCACTCTGCAACTATAATTAGGGCTAGTTATGTTTTCTTTCGAAAAGCCACATTAGTAATTAAATCTATCTTATTTTAAAATAACTATAGGTTATCTTCACTGCATTTCCAAGCCCAGATGAAACAGTAATACGTGGTTTATAAGAGTGCAAAATAATCTGAATGTCTCCTTCCTTAGTAAGAAGGAGAGTGAGCTTGTTATAACTTGTTCTTGCTCATGCCTTTTATAATTGGCTGTGGTTTAGTGTGATGATTGAACCACAGTATTATGATATAGCATGGGATAGATATTGTATTCCATTAGGCCTTTGAGATCTATATATTTGTTTTTCAGGCCAAAATTGGGCACACTTATATTTTGCTGTTGACATGGTTGCACTAGCATCTTAAGAAATTGTAGCATTATCTCGTTAAATACTGTGAATTAAAATTAGCCGAATAAAGGGATTCAGTACCCTAGGATGATTGCTTTCCCTTAAACTGCTATTCCTTTCAAGAGAGAACTTTCCCCATGGGGCAGATGCCAGCTTCAGTGGGTCTGTTTTCATCCTTTCTATAGTTTAGGGAGGGAATGCTTTTCTTCAAATACTGCTTTTCTTCCAACACTGCTGATTTAGTCAAGAGCACCTTCCCACCCATTGTGATATATATCTTTAGAAATAGATAAAAATAGAGATGCACCTTTATTTTTATTTCCTTCAATATAATAGTTGAGGTGAAAGAGTTGTACAAATACCATAAAATGAATTACATTTCTCCAGCTGTAGCAAAATTGCCAATATTTAATGTTTAAAGCCAACTTTTTGTGCCTGAAGTGTTAGCCAATATTTTGTAAACAGGATTTGTTGTAACTGATATTGGAAGGAACAATGGAGCTAACAGGTACTATTGCTGAGACTTTGAAGTGTAACCTTGGCTGTAGCATCTAGTTAATTGCCTGGAGTCATTGAACATGCTTCTTGTTCCTTTAGTGCAATGCAGATGTTGTGGTAGCCTAAAAACTTCACAAGTTCTGAATAAATGGAAGCGTGCCAATTGCTAGCAGTTCTCAGTGTGTGACAGTGTGACTCAAATAGATTGAGAACAGCCAAAAGAAAATTCTCTACCACAGTTTGTGAATTCTGTTATCTCCCAGCACTCAAACCTATGGAAAATTGCTGTCCTCCAGTCTCCATCCAGAGCCCATGTAGGCAATCTCCTGCCCTCTCCTTATCCACAAGGGTTCCAAGCAGTGGTGAAATCCAAATTTTTTTTACTACCGGTTCGGTGGGTGTGGCATGGTAGGCGTGGTGTGGCTTGGTGGGTGTGGCTTAGTGGGCGTGACAGGGGAAGGATACTGCAAAATCTCCATTCCCACCCCACTCCCGGGGGAAGGTTATTGCAAAATCTCCATTCCCACCCCACTCTGCGTGCAGCGAGAAGTGGTATTTGCTGGTTCTCCGAACTACTCAAAATTTCCTCTACCGGTTCTCCAGACCCTGTCAGAACCTGCTGGATTTCACCCCTGGTTCCAAGTGACTAGACTGTTTCCTTTGTCTTTGCTGCAGTAATCGGCTCCACAGAACTATCTTCTGTTCACCGTACCTCCTCTGGAAGCCAACTACAATAGAAGCTTTTATCTGAGACAGAATAATTTATTATAGGAGACTAAAAGTTATATATGAAGTAATAACAAAATCAATTTAAAAGCTTCCTTGGGAGAAACGGATTTATTCTCCATTGAGAGTGGAGACAGCAGCCAGCGTGGGTAGTGCCCATCCAATCAGCTTCAAGGACTGAGCCTGTCAATTTTTCTTAGTCCCGCCCTGTTGCCGGGCATGCCCAGTTTTTTGGCTCAGTCCTTCAGCGCTGGCTGGTGTGTGGGACTGCTCTCTGGCTAAAATTTCCCCTTTTATCCCTTTCGTGCTGGTTTTCTCTAAAAATTTTGGACTTGGACTGTTTGACGGTGATCTGGCTTTCGATTTGGACATTGGTTGATTATTCCTGCTGACTTGGACGGTTTGGCATCGAGTTTGTGAGTTACCCAACCCTTCCCTTTACTTCGATCTCCCCTGGTTCAGGGGTGTGGGGATTCCCTGCCCTCGTTCCTCACAAGGAGGTTTTAGGATCGTTGATCTTCGAGGGACATTCTACTGTTGCGCTCTCCTCGCCCTCTGCATTTGACCACTTTCGCTTCTATTATTGTCGGCGGTTGCGGCGGGCGCTTTATAGCGGCGCCGGCCATTTTGGACTGCAAGTTTTTCCCGCCGTTTGAGAGAGCGCGAGTATTTGCAGCCGGCCTTTCCTCATTAACAATTCTTGCCGACTGAGGCCTTTTCGCCCCGGAACGCCTCCCTTACAGCCGCTCGCCACAGGCTAATTATATTAAATGAGAAGCGTGGTGGGCTGAGTGGCTATTCTGTGGAGCCTTGCGCCCCCTCCTCTGCGCGGCTGTGCCGGTTGCTGCTGCTTCAAAATTGTCCCGCAGGCTCTCTCCTTATTAAGCGACGTTGTTGCCTGAGTAGCTGAGGAGCTTCGCGCCCCCTCTTTCTGTGTGGCAGTAGCCCGAATCCGTGGGCGTTTTAAAATTGTGCCCTGTGGAGCTTCGCGCCCCCCCCCCTACTCTATTACAGCAATTGTGGGCCTCTACGCTTTCATCGTTAACTGTTAGTGGAGCTTCGCGCCCCCCCCCCTTTGCCTTAATTGCTTGTTACGGCCACAGGACTGTGGTCTTAATTACCTGATTGTTTAGCTGATTGATTGCCCGCCTTCACCAACGTTTCAAATCTGCTTCGGGCATTCCCCACCACACCTTACAATTGTGGAGTTCTTACGCTCCCAGTTTCATCTGTCTGGCATTTGATTGATTAAAATTAATTGATAATTTATTCAACACTGCCTCCTGCGGAGTTCCTCTCGCTCCCTTCTATTTGATCACAATCTATTTACTGAGGCACAGTCTGGTGCGTGGGGTTTTTACAGTCAGTCTTATTGTCTGTCATGCCTAAGGCCCTTTCTAAGTCTAAGCACGGCCGGAAGGCCAGTGCAGGCGAAATTGGCCAATCAGACTCCACGTCTGTTACCCAACAATCTGCCATGGAAGATTCCAGGTCTCATTCCAAAACTTCTCAAAGCTCACGTTCTCACCACAAGTCTTCCACGGGTGGCTTGCCATCTTCTTCTTCTAAAGCAGAAAAACGTAGAGACAAAGTTTTGACCAGACTATGTGACAAGGCTTCCGCTCAGTTGCCTCCTTCCTCTCCTCAACAACCTGCTTCTTCTAATCCACCTCCAGTCACTGTGTCCCATTCACCTTCTCCTGACCATCTGTCTCTGCAAGATTGCCCAGTTACTTTTTCCGAAGAAAATTTGTGGGGCTCTGGATCAGTTTCTCAGCAACCGGTTCCCGATCCAGCAACATCACAGGAGGCTCGTTCCTCTGAATCTGTGCCTGCCCGCTCTTTGGATCCGTTCGTTCCTCCAGATCAGCTACAGCAGATGATTGAGGCGGCGGTTCAAAGATCCTTGGCCGCCCGTTCGGGCCTTTCCAGTCGACATGGATCGGTTAGAGAGTCTTCCCCCTTTTCAGCGGACCACAGTGACGAAGGCTGCTCCCATTCAGTTCGCTCCGCTTCTCCTACTTCTTCTCACTACAGTCATCCTTCAGCCTTCGTTGACGACGGAGATCCTGATTCTGACCTGTCGGAGGATGAGAACCTTCCCCCGGATCAGCCGACCTTCACGGGTCTCTTTCCTCAAGCCTTGTTCAAATCTTTGCTCTTCAAGGCTGTTAATACGGCCCGTTTATCCTCTCCAAATGCGGATCCGGTACCCCCTTCGTCTTCCTCTGGATCTTTGGACCCGATGTTCGCGGAGCCAGCTAGGCCTATAACATCCGTCCCTACCCCTCCTCTCTTTCTGGACGTTGTAAAACGTCAGTGGGAATCTCCAGCATCTGCTCCCCTACCTTCGGCTAATGACAAACGAAACTTTCAAGTATCCTCGGACCTGGAGGCCCTTCTCCAAATTCCTTCGGTGGATACCCCAGTGGCAGCTCTTCTTCCTAATTCCAATGTTCCGGGCGAGCCGGATGAAGGTCTCCGTCCTGATGAGCGCAGATCTGACCAAGTCCTTCAAAAGGCCTTTCAAAGCTCCTCCTGGGCGATTAAAGCTACCACTACAGCATCCTTCTTTAATCGAACAACGTTGCTTTGGTTGCGTCAGTTACAAGAAAAGTTAGCCCCCGGAGATACTCGTATCAAGCAAGACCTGAATAAAATCGTAGCTGCCGTTCAATTTTCAGCCGACTCAACTCTGAATGCTGCCAGGTTCTCCGCAAAATCTTTGGCTTCGGCAGTCACGGCTCGTCGTTTGTTATACCTCCGTCATTGGCAGGCAGATGCTAGACATAAGTGGCGATTGGCTTCTGTTCCCTTTAAGGGTACGAAGCTTTTCGGGGACGCCTTAGAGCCTTTCCTCACAGAAACCAGGGACAAAAAGAAGGTCTTAGCTGCTGTTTTTCGGAGAGGAGCACCCCGTTTCTCGCCTTACCCTCCTCGTTCTTACTCCAGAGGTGCGGATGGGGGGTCCTCTTCCTCTTCTCCCTTTCCCACATTTAGAAGAGATGGGTCTTTCAGCAGGCAGCGGGGTTCTTCCGATAGATCTTTCAGAGGGCGTCCCTTTAACTTTAAGCGGCCCTTTCGAGGAGGAGGAGGTCGTTTCGTCCGTCGCCGTCGCTGATTGCCCTTTGGATCCTCCCATTGGCGGTAGATTGGGTCTCTTTGCTACTGTCTGGGAAAAATCCACCTCGGACAAGTGGGTCCACGCCACCTTAAGATCTGGGTTGGCCATTGAGTTTATTGCCCCCCCCCGCGCACCTTTGTTTGTTGCCCGATTTCCCGTAATCCCGCCAGGAGATCCCTCATGGATTCTTCTGTTCAGCATCTTCTATCTATCAGGGCAATTCAACCTGTACCTCCTGGTCAGGAAGGATCGGGATTCTATTCAAGGGTGTTTCTGGTCCCCAAATCCTCGGGGGGGTGGCGTCCTATCCTGGACCTCAAACGTTTAAACAGATACGTTGTGTATCGAAGATTCAAAATGCAGTCATTGAAGTCTATTCTAGACGGTGTGCGGAGGGGCGATCTCCTCTCTTCCATAGACCTAACAGAGGCTTACCTTCATATTCCTATCCTCCCATCCCATAGACAGTTTTTGAGATTTTGTTATAACGGAACTCACTACCAATATAGGGCCCTACCATTTGGCCTATCTTCTGCCCCCCGCACCTTTACGAAGGTGCTGGCTGCCTTGGCGGCTCGACTCCGTCTCTGTTCAGTCCGCCTCATGTGTTATTTAGATGATATCCTCCTGTTGTCCCCTTCTGTGCAACAGGCTGCCCGGGATATTCGCCTGACGGTTGAGACACTAGCGGCTCACGGCTTCTCTGTTAACTTGGAGAAGAGCCACCTTTCCCCCTCCACTAGATTAGTACATTTGGGTGCCCTGATTGACTCCCTTCAGGGCAAAGTTTTTCTTTCTCCCGATAGGCAAGCTAGTCTGAGGCAGTTAACTTACCAGGTTGAAGGGAGTCGGGTGGTCTCCCCCTATGTCTTATCTCAACTCTTAGGTAAGATGATATCTGCGATAGCTATTGTTCCCTGGGCTCAACTCCATGCCAGGGAACTCCAATGGTTTCTTTTACCTTTGCAGAAGGCTGGCAGAGGAACTTCATTGAAGCCGATTCCACTCCCTCCGGCGGTACGAAGATCCCTCCGGTGGTGGCGCTCCCCCGCTCTATCGGCGGGGTGTTCCTTCCTCGAACCCTCGAGGGTAGTGGTGACGACAGATGCCAGTCTCCTGGGTTGGGGGGCCCATTGTCAAGGTCAACTGGCTCAAGGGACTTGGACAACCTCGGAAGCTCGTCATCCCATCAATTGGCTGGAATTGAAGGCGGTTTTTCTCGCTCTAAGGTCATTCCGTCACCTGGTCTCCGGAGCCCACGTCCTCGTCCTCACGGACAACGTCGCAGCAAAGGCTCACTTGAACAAACTGGGGGGCACCAGATCGAAGTCTCTTCTGACTCTGGCAGTCACGCTGGGTGTATGGTCAGAGCGCCACCTGTGTTCTCTTCGGGCGGAACACATATCCGGGGTACAGAATGTTCAAGCGGACTGGTTGAGTCGCCAGCGGATAGACAATGCGGAATGGCATCTCCTTCCATTCCTCTTCCAGGAGCTGTCTCTTCGCTTCGGCCGTCCAGTAATCGACCTGTTCGCAACTCACGAGAACGCTCAACTTCCGCTGTTTTTCTCTCGGTACCCACATCCTCGAGCGGCCGGTGTCGATGCTCTTCGAACTCCATGGCCGTCGGGCCTTCTGTACGCATTTCCTCCGATGACCCTCCTCCCCAGGGTCATCCGCAAGATTCTATCCGAGCGAGCGGAAGTGATCCTTGTTGCACCTCATTGGCCTCGGAGACCCTGGTTTGCGGACCTCGTGTCCCTATCGGTGACCCCATCGTGGCGCATTCCTCTCTCGGACAATATGCTTTCGCAGGGCGCTCTGAAGCACCCAGACCCGGCCTGGCTCAATCTAACCGCTTGGAGATTGAGCGGTGCACTTTGAGGGAGGTTCAAGTCCCGGCAGATGTTGTACATACCTTATTATCCTCCCGACGACCTTCTACAGAACGCATTTACTCTGCCACCTGGAGGAGTTTCTATAACTGGTGTAATCAAGTCGGTGTCATGCCTCTACAACCGTCTATTGTACATATTCTGATGTTTTTGCAGAAGGGCCTTTCCCAAGGGCTCTCCCCTAATACTCTCCGCCGACACATTGCAGCCTTATCTTCAGTACTCACCTGCGGCTCCTTGTCGTCTCTCGCTCAACACCCTTTGATCCGTCGGTTCCTTCGGGGAGCAAAGAACTTGTGCCCTCCTGTTCTGCATCGCTACCCTACCTGGGACCTTCCTCTGGTCTTACAATCGCTTACGAGTCCTCCATACGAGCCTCTTCAGACTACTAGCCTCAGGCTTCTCACATGCAAGGTTGCCTTCCTGGTGGCCATTACTTCAGCTCGCCGCATTTCTGAGCTCGCCGCCTTGTCTACTCGTCCGGATCTTTGCGTTTTCCACACTGACCGGGTGGTGCTCCGTTTGGACCCGACCTTCGTGCCAAAGATCAACTCCGTGTTCCACCGTGCCCAGGAGCTTATCCTGCCTAATTTCTGCCCCCGGCCTACTCACCCTCGGGAGCGTCGTTGGCACTCCCTTGATGTCCGACGGGCACTGCGGGTTTACCTGAAGAGGACGGCTCCCTTCCGTCGTTCGGAGTCTCTCTTTGTATCCTTCTTACCTACTTCTCAAGGCAGTAAGGTCTCGTCTTCAACCATCGGTCGCTGGATTCGCCAGACTATCGCCACGGCCTATGATGTTAGATCCCTTCCGCGACCTTCAGGATTGACAGCTCATTCCACCCGCAGCGCAGCTACGACGGCAGCTTGGGCGACGCAGGCTTCGTTGCTGGAAATTTGTAGGGCTGCCACGTGGTCTTCTCCTAGCCCCTTCATCAGACACTACAAACTCGATCAGTTTGCGTCAGCCGAAGCCTCGTTTGGTCGCCGGGTTCTGCAAAGAGTTGTTGCCGGAGAGAACAATGCGGTCCAGCGTGATCCCCCCCTATCATCGGGACAGTGAACTTGGGTATGTCCCACGCTGGCTGCTGTCTCCACTCTCAATGGAGAAGGATCGTTGGTCTTACCTGATACGTTCCTTCTCGTTGAGTGGAGACAGCAGCCAGACCCTTCCCCCTTTTTTCTGCACGCTGAACTCAAAAGAACTTTTCTGCCTTTCTGTCTTGTTTTCCTTTGTCCCACACATCGAGTCTGTCTTCCAGTCTTCGCCAAAACTGGGCATGCCCGGCAACAGGGCGGGACTAAGAAAAATTGACAGGCTCAGTCCTTGAAGCTGATTGGATGGGCACTACCCACGCTGGCTGCTGTCTCCACTCAACGAGAAGGAACGTATCAGGTAAGACCAACGATCCTTCTTTGTGTCAAGAAAGGGAATAGTTGCTGAATGCGAAAGAAAATCCAGTGTAACAAATGAGGGTCTTACGGTTAGGTTAAACAGCTCATACGTTATCTTAATAATAAAACATGTAATTACTAAATGGAAAATTGGATCTGTTCCAAATTTCATATTTTAAGTTAATATTTGACAATTTTATCCCTTTGAAAGTATCATAGATTCCAGCATGCTGGTTGTTTTGGTTTTGTTTCCATTATTCATGTATGTGCCCCTTCCTTCCTTCCTTCCTTCCTTCCTTCCTTCCTTCCTTCCTTCCTTCCTTCCTTCCTTCCCTCCCTCCCTCCCTCCCTCCCTCCCTCCCTCCCGAGCTCATGTACAACTGAACTGGAAAGTGCCTGGTATGGGCAGAGTATTATATGAAGATTTATTTTATTTTTATTTATTTATTTTATCGTCACCATATAGAATCTGTTTGCAAGACGATATTGGGAAAATGCTGCTCTATTTATAGACTACTAATACATTATTTCTGATAGTTAGAGGAAGATAAGAAATTGTACTTTTGCCTGCCATGACTGTTGTCCTCAATAATTAAATGAAGATGAGTTGATATAGCCAAGAAGTCTCCCTTGTTCAGTCAGAAGAAATGGAGAGGGGAATGTTCGTTTGCCTTGAAAGTCTACGGTACATCACGTATGTAGAAACAGTGACAGAATTATATGGGCCAACTTTATATGGAAGAAAATTCACATGAAAGCAATTGATTCTATATATATTTTCACTGCATTATGGGAAAATGACAGTTATCATTCATGCTTGCCTACTCTGTGGAGACTTGGCTGTCAGGTGGCTCATTACAGGTGACTCTGTCATTGCAGCTCTTTTTGAAATCAAGATCTATTGGTTAAGATCGATTAGTTATGGCTTCCGGTTTGGCTTCCGTCGCTGTCAGACGGTCCCTTGGGACCGCCAGCCCCGTCGCCTGTAAAGAGCCACCTTCACAACTGAAAGGTGGCTCCAAAAACTCCATTTCCATAAGGAAATGTGAGATAGAGCAGGCGAGGGCAGGTAGAGCCCTCTGCGAAGTCCCCAGAGTTTTTGTTTTACTCTTGGGGACGAAGCAGGATGAGGCTCCCTATTTTCTTCGCTGCTGCTCTGGGCTTCGGGAGAACTCTGCTTTCTGCAGAGCCAGGCGACGAGACCAAGCCTTTCAATGAAAATCAACAGATTGTTTAATTAAAGAGGATGAGATGGACTTGGGACCCTAAATCGCAAGTATTTTTAATGATTTATAAGCAATCTTAAAAGTGAAGGGAAAAAAAAGTTTAAAATGGTGACCGCTGAGGCTTGAGAAGAAGAAAGCCGAAAGCGAAAGTCCTTCCGTTTGAACAGTTTAACAAGCTACAAAGTAGCAGAATAAACAGCCCTGGCTAGAATTGAGAAGAAAAATTTCTATTTTATGTTTCTTTCCTCTTGGAGATTTGATATTGGCTTTGTTTGGAGAGAAGTCTTCTTTCTTTAAAAAGAGTTTGTCTGTGTGGCAGGATGGCGTCAAAATTAACAAAGCCAGACAAACAAGCAGCGGGGGGGGGGGGGGTTTCCCCCATTTACAAACTATCTGAACAAGTTTCAAACTTGCAGACTCAGAAGAATGGCTTTAACCTAAAAGAATTTGTTCTGGAGGAGATGGCAAGACATGATGAGATTGTGAACCAGAATCTTGAAAAATTTAGGCAGGAAATTAAAGAATTGATACAACTAAAATATGATAATTTGCAACGAAAGATTGTAACAGTGACTAATGCTTTTTCAGAAATAGTTATAAAGATGGATAAAAATATCAAGTTATTAGAGTCTAAAATGGAGGAAGTTGATAAGATTTATAATTTGGAGAATAAAATACAAGGAATTGAAAATGATTTGATAAATATTCAAGATAATAGCTCAGAAGTAAAGTCTAAAAAGGAAGCTGATCACGAGACTTACAATGCAGAAAATATAAAACAAGGGATTGAAAAAGAAGTTACAATGATGCAATACAGGCTCACGGAATTTGCGGTTAGAATGAGAGGCTTACAGGAAAATAATAGAGATGATTTAAGAAAAATATCTGCTGAAGTTCTGGCTGGGATTTTAAAGGTTCATCCTGAGGAGGTATCTTGTAAGATTGACAAGGCCTATAGAGTAAATTCTTGGATTGCAAAGCAAAGGCAATTGCCTAGAGATGTGGTGATTTACTTTACAGATAAAGGAATAAGAAATGATATTGTGCAAAAATCCTTTAATTCTACTCTACAACTGAATGGAAGAAAGATCTGGATATATAAAGAGTTGCCGCCCAAGATGTTAAAAGACAGAAAGAAATTTGGAATTTTGGTGACTGAGCTAAAGAAACAAAACATCTCATTCAGGTGGGATGCTCCAGTTGGTATAATATTGAGATATCAAGGAGAAAGATATCAACTAAATACTGTTGAAAAAGCGGAAGAATTTTACTATAAGATTCTCAAAATGGGTTCAACATCTCCATGTATAATACATGAGTGGAATAAAGAAAAGCAAAATCAACAAGAGATAGAAATTCAGGATAAGCAGATGGAGGTGGAAGTAATGGAAAAACAACAAATTACAGAGATCTTTGTAGATGAGCCGCTTCTGGATTCTCCTTCAGAGGTCTCAGCTGGACTATTTATAAAAACAAGAGAGGCGGCTTTGGATTCTAATGTGATGACTTATCAAGTTACAGACCAGCATGGAAATCAATCAGTTGATATACAACTCATAGAAAAGAAACCAGAATGGAGATTTAAGCCACAAAAGCAAAACCAACAAGATCAAGTTATAGATCAGCATGGAAACCAAACAGTTGATATACAACTTATAGAAAGGAAACCAGGATGGAGATCTAACCCACAAAAAGTCAACAAAAGAAGAAGCAGGTTCTACAAAAATAAAAACTTTTAGACTAAACAACAGTGTAATGCCAGTTATCTAAGAGATGATTGAATACATGAAAATATAGCTGAGGCAAAGTATTGGTTTATATTATCTTGAGAGTGACAGACCTCTGCAGTGCTGCACTTTTGGGATGTGAAAATGGCCTTAAACTGAATGGATTGGAACTATCTATTTTGGATTCTTTGATAAATGTATTACGTTTATGCTGAGCTACAAGGCAAGAGAGTTATGGGATTGGGGCACGCAGAAGATCTGGTTGTTACCCTATTACGGTGGTTGGAATTAATAATTTAGATGAAAGACATTACAATAGACACTATATGGAATACAAATATAAAGTCACTCGGGTGGTATTTTTATATATGAAGACATCTACTATTGATGGGGGCAGATGGTAATTGAAGATACCGAACATACTGTTGGAATTAGGATGTGATGTTACCCTAACATGGGTGATGGAGTTAACAATCCAGTTGAAAGACATTACAGAAGATATCATATGGATTACAAGCCTAAAGTCATTTGAGGATTTTATTTATATAAGGGAGTACTTCTTAGTGGTGTGGGCAGAAGAATAAAGATATTAAAAATTATTATGTAAGGTAGTTCTGTAGGAAAGTGGGTGGAGATAGGTTAGCTTATTGATTGTTTAGTTTAAGAAAAGGGATATTATGTTTAGATATGAATACATGTAAAAGATTTGAGTTAAGAGATATATGTATGGGGGTGGAGGAAATGGGCAGACTATGAGTTGAATAAATGTCAAATTAGGATTTATTATATAGTTTTATAGTTGAAGCTTGCTTTGAAATGTTATACTAATATATATAAAAGATTTGAATTAAGAGATATATGTATGGGGGAGGAGGAAAAGGATAGATTATGAGTAGAAATTGCTAAACTCGGGGATATAATAATATTATTATGCTAAATTAGGAGTTATTATATAACGTTACAGTTGAATGTTATTTTGAAATGTATAGTATAAGGGGGATATAATAATATTATTAGAAAGAAAGGGTCAGCATATGGGGGGTGGAGCAAAGGGATGGTAAAGTATTATATAATCTGTTATGAATTTGGGTTTTATTTTGTAGAAGCCACGGGGAGGGGAGGGGGAGGGGGGGTTAGGGAGGAGGGGGGGAAAAAGGGGGGGAAAATTTGTATTTGAAAAACTTTTTCAATAAAAAAAAAAGATCTATTAGTTATAATAGCTGTTGGGTCTCTGTGTCCTGAGCAGTTCCAATTTTTTTTTGTAGCAGCTTCAGACATTTATTTCATTCCATGCTTTCAACTGGTTTGCAACTGGTGTTGCATCTGGCGTAGAAAGAGTCTTTGAAAGATGATTATTTTCAGATACTCTATGTAGTTTGGTTTCAGAGATTAAGGAATAAAGAAAAAATCTTTTGATTGCAAACAAGGTTTGGATTAAAGGAATGCTGTGTTTTAAAAGTAGGGCAGAATTTTAAATAAGATTGAAGTGCTGTATGGAAGTAGCCAAAACAAAGTTTATGGTTTCAGTGCAAGAGAAAACTCCTATTGTAAAATGAGGGTGGGATTGGTTGACAGCTGGATCATACTCCTTTCATCAAGTGACAAGAGCATGCATTGTATGGCAAGCTCCACCCCTTTTATATTTGCCCCTTTTATATTTGCATTTCACCCCTGGCTCAGGGGTGAAATGCTCCCGGTTTGGACTGGCTTGGGCGAGTAGGTAGCGATGGCAGCGGGCAGTTCAGAGAACCGGTAGCAAAAATCCCTGGCCCCGCCCCACATGCCCAGCTGAGCCGGACGATCATCAGAGGCTTTTTTTCTTTTAATTTTTTAAAATTTTAAAATTTTGATTGATATGCCGCCCTTCTCCGGAGACTCAGGGCGGCTTACAATGCGTTAAGCAATAGCCTTCATACTTTTGAATATTTTATACAAAGTCAGCTTTATTGTCCCCACAAACCGGGTCGTCATTTTATCTACCTTAGAAAGGATGGAAGGCTGAGTCAACCTTGAGCCTGGTGAGAATTGAACTCGCGGTAATTGCACGCAGCTGGAAGCTAAATACTATCTTTAACAGTAGCATTAGTCTGCTGCGCCACTCAGGCTCCTAAATGCCTCTGACGAGCCAAGCTCTGATGATCCCAGCTGAGTTGCCTGCTGATCAGGCAACTCAGCTGGGATCGTCAGAGCCATTTAAAAGAAAAAGTTTTTTTCTTTTAAATGGCTCTGAGGATCCAAACTGACGATCCCAGCTGAGTTGCCTGATCGGCAGTGGGTTTTTTAAAAACCCTCTGACAATCAGGGAACTCAGCTGGGATCGTCAGAGTCTTTTGAAAGCATTTTTTAACATGGTTTTACATGTAAAAAATGGTTTTAAAAGTAAAAAAAAATTGGCCGCGCCCACCCAGTCACATTACCCCTCCCCAGTAAGCCATGCCCACAGAACCGGTAGTAACAAATTTTAGATTTCACCACTGGCCAGGCTTGCATCATTCTGACCTTGCCAGCCCTTATTCTCCCTGCTGGAGATTCCCACATCTGATAGTTTCTAACCTTCAAGGCTTTATGAGCTGAGCTTTCTCAGTTCTCTCTCCCAACATATTTTGTATTTGCTTACAGTGGTTCACTGTTGGGTGCAATTTGTCCTCAGCATTCTCATTCTTTCACAAACATAAACATCATCAAATAATATGAGGAAAAACATGAGTCAACAATCAATTAAAGGATATTTCTGGACTGTTATTACTGGCAGGACCCAACACTTTTCACTAGTTATTTCAGGAAGGTGTCACAAGTGGCAAGAATCATGTTGACTTGATTAATTACTCTTACTATCAGAAAATTTTTCCTTTTGTTTTAGTGTGCATTCTCTTTTATGCTTGTGTATTCTCATTTAAGCAGAATAGATGCTCCAGCATTGTCAAACTAGTTGAAAAACTAGGCATATTCATCTCAGTGTTGATTAAATCAAGATATTTAAGTCAATGTGTCTTTGCTTTTCTGGACATACAGGATCTGGCCAACAGCGCTCAATTTTGAATGCCATGAAAAGAAGCTTAGAGTTCTACAAAATATGCCATCTGTTTTGATTGTCACTTTCTTTCAGAGAGATAATGATTTTTTTTCCCTTTCCAAACAGAAGAATGAATGTATTGATGTCCCAGAAGCAGATATTGTTATGCAAGCAGGACTGTAATTTTTCCTCTAATATAAATTCCCTTTGGGCCAAATTGTTAATGCTCAGATAGAAACCAGGACTAAGTGTTTAGTCAGGGAAGTTGAAAAAGATTCTAAAAGAAGGCAATATTGCACAGTAGCTTGTTAGGGCTAAGTAAATTTTGATGATGAGCTCTTGCAGTTAGTTGCCTGATTTGAAGGAGTGTTTATTTTTTTTTTAAGAGAAATACATTACCTATGCTTTACCTGTGGTTGATTTCTAACAATGTCTTCTCTGCTATAATGCCACCCCTCTGGAACATCCTGCCCCTCTGGGGTGAGGTTTGGCCCCATCCTTCTATCCTTCCGCAAGGACCTGAAGACTTGCTCTGCCAGTTGACCTGGAGACATAATAAGGGAGTACATCACTGGAGGTGGCTACTGGACTAATTAGCTGACCCCACCTCCACACTGTACTTCCTGCTCCTCTTCCGCCCATCATTTTAATTTCATATTGTTCTATTTCCATTGTTTATTTTTATTGTTTTATTCCTTTGTTGTTCTGTTTACATTTTTTTGTCACACGCCTCCCCCCCCCCAATTTTATTGCTATAAGCCAACCAGAGTAGCTCCATGACAAGATGGGCAGCTAATAAATTTAACAGGAACAGGCTCAAGCTCAACCCTTCCAAGACTGAGTGGCTGTGGCTCCCGGCATCCCGATATAGTCAGTTGACTCCATCACTGACTATTGGGGGCGAGTCCTTGGCCCCCACAGAAAGGGCTCGCAATCTGGGAGTCCTCCTGGATATGCAGCTGTCCTTGGAGGAACATCTGATGGCTGTAACCAGGGGGACCTTTTATCAGGTTCGCCTGATTTGCCAGTTGCGGCCCTTTCTTGATCGGGATTCCCTGTACACAGTCACTCACGCCCTCGTCACCTCTCGCCTTGACTACTGCAATGCTCTCTACATGGGGCTCCCCTTGAGGGGCACCCGGAGGCTCCAGCTGGTCCAGAACGCAGCAGCACAGGTAGTGATGGGAGCAGCATGGCGCTCCCATGTAACACCGCTCCTGCGCGAGCTGCACTGGCTCCCGGTGGTCTTCCGGGTGCGCTTCAAGGTGTTGGTTATCACCTTTAAAGCGCTCCATGGCATAGGGCCTAGCTATCTTCGAGACCGCCTGCTGCTACCGACGACCTCCCAGCGACCCGTGCGCTCCCACAGAGAGGGCCTCCTCAGGGTGCCATCAGCCAAACAATGTAGGCTGGTGACCCCCAGGGGGAGAGTCTTCTCTGTGGGGGCACCTACCCTCTGGAATCAGCTGCCCCCAGAGATAAGGAGAATCCAAGACCTCAGTGCCTTCTGCCGTGCCCTTAAAACCCACTTTTTCCAGCAAGCCGGGCTGGCTTAGGAAGAAATTTTTTAAAATTTTTAAATGTTTAATTGGTTTGTGGTTTTTTTAAATTTTGGGCCAAATTTATATAGATTTTAATTGTTTTTAATATTTGTATTTCATGTTTTTAATTCTGGCTGTGCACCGCCCTGAGTCCTCAGGGAGAAGGGCGGTATATAAATTGAAAATAAAAAAAAACAAACAAAAAAAAAACAAATAAATAATAAATAAATAAAGTCACAGAACTGATTTATGAACAAATATGCAGAAATGCAAGATAAGCAATGAAAGAGAAGTGTGTTTAGTGGTGAAAACAGTTATGAGAGTGAGCACTCAGATCTGTGGCTTGTTTCCAATATCTTAATCAGACTTGCAAGTGACAATATTTTTTGAAGGAAGAGATCAGCTTGGTGGCTTTTGATTGGATTTTCAGACTGAAGATTTGGTTTTTAATTAGTTTAGTTCATACTCTTGACGGATTAAATTTAAACAATGTACCTTCTGCCTTATTATACTCCAGACTCTAGTGTTCCCTCAGAAGGGAAGGGTTTTTGTGATAAAAGAGTGTGTGCAGTGAAATGGTGTTCCCTATAGTTTATTAATCTAATTTCAAGGCTTCTCTCCCCTACTTCTGTCTTCCTATCTTCATCAAAGCCTCTGAAGATCCAGTTTGGCTCTGATAGCTCTATTACTGGCAGTTGAAATTTAGGTGGAGTTGTTAAATTCGTTTATATGTGTTGTGATGAAGGTTGGAGGACACACACACACATATAAATTCTTAATCATATTTCTGCACTATGTATTTTTCTTTCTATTCTCTTTCCCTAAGTTTAGTTTGTATTAGATGTTACAATAATAATAATAATAACAACAACAACAACAACAACAACACGTACATACATACATAAATAGCTTTTCAATACAAAATAGGGACTAAAACATCTGAGTTAAGATTGGATAGTAAGACAGTTAACATTCTTCTTTCAGATAAAATGAATAAGATCCTTTTCTCATCAGGAAACTTTCCCTTTCTCATTGATCCTATGAAGACTCTAAGACAGGGGTGTTAAACTCGATTTCATTGATGGCTGCATCAGGGTTGTTTTTGACCTCAGGGACCAGGGTGGGCATGGCCAGAGTGGGTGTGGCCAGCTTGACATCACTCGTGTCGGGGGTGTTTGTGGTGGCCCAAGAGCTCTGCCAGCGAAAATGGGCTCCAAAGCTCAGGGAGGCACATGCAGCCCCCCCCCCTCTGTTTTCGCTGGCAGAGGGCGGCAGGAGGCCTTCACAGCTGAAAACGGAGCCTGGGAGGGCTGCGTGCTCTGTTTTTGCTGGCAAAGGTACCATGGGCCAGTCCTTTGTTATTTCTAGGGTGGTCTTGCGGGCCAGATCTAAGCACCCTGCAGGCCAGATCTGGCCCCTGCGCCTTGAGTTTGACACCCCTGCTCTAAGAGATACCAGAAAAATTGGCTGGTCTCCTCCAGGACAATCATATGTAAGGTTCTAAAAGTCAATCATCAAACTGTGATGTCGATTTTCTGTAAAAACTGAAGATTTTCTTACCATCATTATTAGTTTCTGGTCATGGTCCTAACTTTTTAGATTGTATAACTTGATTATTGAATATCAGCACAAGGTTTTGCTCGTTGTTTTGCTTTTTTTTAAATTACAAAGCTATAAAATGTTCTTTATTGTTAAGCTATTTTGTGTGCCTTGTCATGTTGTATCTCAGAAGAAGGTAGGGGCATGCTACTTCCATATTGCAATATGGATTTTTTCTTTAATCACCAGGAAGTAGTCGCAGCTTGTTTTTGTAACTCTGGATTTTGCAACTCTGGATAGTATACTGTAGGAAGTTAGCACCCACCCCTCTCTAGGAAAATGAGATATTTTAGGAAATATTAAAAGGACAGAATGTTTCTCCTAAAAGGGAGGCAGAAACTCAAACTCCCCCCCCCACCTTTGTCAATGGGCCATTAAGGCCTGGGCTAGTCTATTCTACATAACAAAGATCTACCTCCTTCAGGCAGAGCCATAGTAGGAATTGCCCAAAGCCCTTTCATTACATCATCACCCAGCAAGGTTCAACCAAGCCTGGTTCACAGACAACCTACAAAGTTACCCCTGCATGGCCCCATGGGAGTCTGACCACCAATCAGAATACAAGCTCAAATTCAAAGCCCAACAGAGGGTATACATCTATCTATGTCTCTCATCCATGTGCCTTTTTTGCCCAGGACCTCAAACCATGTGGTCCTGTCCACCATTAAAAACCATCTTTCCAAGCAGTCTCCATGTTTCCAGTGCCTTTCTCCCCACTTGGAACTGAACCCAGATGGACATTTCTTCCAACAATACAACAGAGTAAAACAGAAAATCTTAAAAGAAGAATCCTCATAAGAAAAAAGAAGAAGAGCCAGATTGGTGTTGTAATTAAAGGCATTGGATTAGAAACTGGGAAACTGTAAGGTCTAATCCTGCCTTAGGCATGAATCCAGCTGGGTGACTTTGGGTTAGTCACTTTCTCAACCCTAGAAAGAAAGCAAGGGCAAACCACTTACGAAAATGTTGCCAAGAAAACTGCAGGGATTAGAGACTGCCAAGAATTGTGACAGATATAAGGGGCACACAAAAAGAAAAGCAAGGAAAAACCACCCCCAAAATGTACACTCACAGAGAACAGCTCAAGTTGAATCTGCAGCAGCAGTGCAGAGTTTTTCTATCTGCCATGTAAAATGTCAAGAGAGAGTGGGAACTTTCCTCCCCATTTTTTTGGAGGCACCTTCTGGTATAGTTGTAGATGGATGTAGAAGGGATCATGGGAGATGAGATTATGTGAGTGCTATGCTATCACTTTGATGTATATGGTGGGGCAAGTGAGAGGGGTATTTGCTGCTGCTGCTTCTGTGTGCCCTCTGTATGGATATGGGAATATTCCCACTGTGGGTCAGTAAGCTTCCTCCCTCATTCATAAACATATTTTCCATGTCACAAAGATATTTTTTTCAAGAGGCAACTGGACTTTCTGGTTTTTCTTTGAAGATGTTTCGCTTCTCATCCAAGAAGCATCTTCAGAAAGTCCAGCTGCCTCTTGCAAAAGCACATTTGGGACAACCATGACCTGGATGGCTGAGAATCTCCATAGTATTTTCCATGTGTTTTTGGTTTATTTTTATTAAAAAAACTGTATTGTCACCTGCTATCACCTCGATTCATTATTCCAGCTCTACCCTTTCCCATGATTTCACATGATATGCAGTCTGTGATAAAAGTGGGTTGCATTTTAAGACTGTTCTAAAAAAAACAAAAAAAAAACTGTTTTGCAGATTAGTCCCTTTCTCCTTTTGTGGGGATAATTGGCAGCATTGCATTACTGGCTAATACACTTCTTGAACTATTGACAATCTAAGGAGATAATAAAAAAAGAGTTAGTATTGAGCTAATAAAAATAATCTAGCTTTTACAGGACTGGTATAAAGAAATTTCAATACATGAAAGTGCAATATAGAAATGGTAATTATCAATAGAGATTAAGATAAGTAGTACTACCCAAAAAGGCTTATTTGAGTGTATCTTCAGAAAATAAATTCTAGGATTAAAGTAAGCACTTGAGTTTAGCAGAAGGCTTTTACAGTCAGTTGTAGATACACATACAAAAGGATGTCAGGGATAAATTAAAGTTCTTGCCTTAATTTCAAAGGAATAATGATTTCTAGGTCAGGAATAGGGTAATGTGCAATTTTCCAAAATGTTGCCAAATGTCATCTCCCAAATCTTTTCATTTTCATTCATTTCATTTTCATTTTATTAGATTTCTATACCGCCCTACTCCCGAAGGACTCAGGGCGGTGCACAGCCAAACAATAAAAACACATACAATACAAAATTTAAAAAATAGAATAAAATCAAATTAAATAATTTTGGCCCCGACAAATTTAAAACCCCAAACTTTTAAAACCAATTTAAAATTGAATATATAAAATACTAAAAGATATTTAAAATTTTAAAAATCTTTTATAAAAGAGGGGGAAAATTAGGCCAGGCCGGCCTGGTGAAATAGTAAGGTCTTTAAGGCGCGGCGGAAGGTGCACAGATCCGGGATCCTCCGTATCTCTGGGGGGAGCTCGTTCCAGATAGTAGGTGCCCCCACAGAGAAGGCTCTCCCCCTGGGGGCCGCCAGTCGGCATTGTTTGGCTGACAGCACCCGGAGGAGCCCCTCTCTATGGGAGCATACCAGCCGGTGGGAGGCTATTGGTGGTAGTAGGCGGTCCCGCAAATACCCGGGTCCTAAGCCATGGAGCGCTTTAAAGGTGGTAACCAGAACCTTGAAGTGCACCCGGAAGACCACCGGGAGCCAGTGCAGCTCGCGCAGGAGGGGTGTTACATGGGAACGCCATGTCGCTCCCATTACCACCCGCGCGGCCACACTCTGCGCCAGTTGGAGCCTCTGGGTGCACCTCAAGGGGAGCCCCATGTAGAGAGCGTTGCAATAGTCCAGGCGGGAGGTGACAAGGGCATGAGTGACCGTGCGTAACGAGTCCCGATCCAGAAAGGGACGCAACTGGCGAATCAGGCGAACCTGATGAAAAATCCTCCCAGTCACGGCCGTCAAGTGCTCTTCTAAAGACAGCCGGGAATCCAGGAGGACGCCCAAGTTGCGAGCCCTCTCCGTGGGGGCCAATGATTCGCCCCCAATAGTCAGTGATGGCGTCAACTGACTATATCGGGACGTCGGAAACCACAGCCACTCAGATGGATGGGTTGAGCCTGAGCCTGTTCCTCCCCATCCAGATCCGTACGGCCTCCAGGCACCGGGACATCACTTCAAGGGCATCGTTGGGGTGATCCGGGGTGGAGATGTACAGCTGGGTGTCGTCAGCGTACTGATGGTACTCCACCCCGAAACCACGGATGATCTCGCCCAGCGGCTTCACATAAATGTTGAACAGGAGAGGCGAGAGGACCGACCCTTGCGGCACCCCACATATGAGGGGCCTCGGGGTCGACCTCTGTCCCCCTGTCAACACAGACTGCGACCGGTCAGAGAGAAAGGAGGAGAACCACCGCAACACAGTGCCTCCCACCCCCAACTCTTCCAACCGGTGCAGCATGATACCATGGTCGATGGTATCAAAAGCCGCTGAGAGATCTAACAGGACCAGGACAGAGGAGCAGCCCCTGTCCCGAGCCCTCCAGAGATCATCAACCAACGCGACCAATGCCGTTTCCGTGCTGTACCCGGGCCTGAAGCCCAACTGGAATGGATCCAGATACGTCGTTTCATCCAGGTGCTGGGGGAGCTGTTGCGCGACCACACTCTCAACAACCTTCGCAACAAAGCGAAGGTTGGAGACCGGACGATAATTTACCAACATTGCCAGGTCCAGGGAAGGCTTCTTGAGGAGAGGCCTCACCACCGCCTCTTTCAAGGCAGCGGGAAAGTCACCCTCACTCAGCGAAGCGTTTATAATCCCCTGGAGCCAGCCTCGTGTCACTTCCCGGGAAGCCAGTACTAACCAGGAAGGACACAGGTCCAATAAACAAGTGGTCGCGTTCAGTCTACCCAGAATCCTGTCCACATCCTCAGGGGTCACAGGATCAAACTCATCCCAGATAACATTCTCAAGACCTGCCCCTGTCTCTCCCCCTGAGACTACCCAGTCGGAGTCCAAATCTTCCCAAATCTGAGTGATTTTGTCATACAGATACTGAACAAAATCCTCAGCTCTACCCTCCAAGGGGTCCTCCCGCGCTTCCTGGTGGAGCAGGGAGCGGGTCACCCTAAAGAGGGCGGCCGGGCGATTATCTG
Source organism: Pituophis catenifer annectens (assembly GCF_029215685.1). Lineage (NCBI taxonomy): Eukaryota > Metazoa > Chordata > Lepidosauria > Squamata > Colubridae > Pituophis > Pituophis catenifer. The sequence continues at coordinate 72,330,217 of NW_027256882.1, read as the reverse complement.
ATGATGCAATAAGAGCAACAAAATAACTACATTTCGCTGCTTTTATCGCCACTAAGTAATTCCTAATGTGGGATCTTACTAGTGTCCGATCAGATTCAGAAAGACTGGCCCTCCAACTACTCTCTAGGCGTCTTTTCCGGTGCTTCAACTCCCTCAGCTCCTCGGTAAACCAAGGAGCCAATTGAGATCGGCGCCGGGTCAGAGGCTGCAAAGGCACGATCCGATCCAGAGCACCAGCAGCCGCCCTATCCCAGGCGGCCACCAGGTCTCCAGTCGAGGCGTGTGCCAGAACCTCAGGAAATGGCCCAAGCTCCGCCTGGAATCTGTCAGGTTCCATCAGGCGCCTGGGGCGGAACCATCATACCGGCTCCGCCTCCCTGCGGCGGGGTGCAGCGGTATAACTTTTAGCTTTGAATGCAATGCAATACAGTACAATGCAATATAATACAAAACAATATTGTGGCGACTTAACAACTGGCATTGATGAGAAGCACTTTTTGTTGTTGCTGATCTTTTATTTTCTTCCTCTGATTATTTGTCATGGCCAAAACCCAGAATAAATGCCCCAAGATGGCTGCTATTTGCCAAAATGTGTAGCAGAAGGGAAGTTCAGTTGTGAATCAGTTTATCTCACCTACTTTGGACCTGACTTTGTGTTTAAAGTACAAAGTTTTGTACTTTGTACAGAGCCTTGGTACTACAGTGGTTTAAAGCACCCTGTTATTAACACAGCTGCCTGCAATTTACTGCTGGTTCGAATCTCTCCAAGGCTCAAGGTTGACTCAGCCTTCCATCCTTTCTAAGGTAGGTTAAATGAGGACCCAGTTTGTGGGGGCAATAAGCTGACTTTGTATAAATATACAAAAGTATGAAGGCTATTGCTTAACGCACTGTAAGCCGCCCTGAGTCTCCGGAGAAGGGCGGCATATAAATCAAATTTAAAAAAAAAAAGAAAAAAAAAAGTTGCCTTTTCCCTTCTTGTAGCTCTGCAGAGTTGTTGCCCCCAAGAGCCCACTCCTCCTTGCCTTAATGTTTTATTAATTTATTTTTAAATTTATTATTAATTTATTAATGAACATTAATGTCTTAATGTTCATGCCGTATTATATATAAGATGAAATATCGTTATTCGTAGCATAAGTCTCCTATTACTAAAATAGGAGTTTAGGGGGTTGAAGACGAGGAGGGGGCATTCCTCAAAGTAACCCAATATATCCTATTTTATCTTGGATAAATAGTTCCTAAGGCAGCCTGAAGACCTGGAGAATCATAGCTGAAAATGTGATGACCTGGCTGATTAGTAAGAGTAGTAACATAAAAATGAAGGAACAGATGTAGAAAAGATGTTGACATAAATTTGAACAGTTGGGAAGGCATAGCAGGGAAGGAGATCTGAACGGAGGAGCTAAAATATTCTATGCCAGAATAGCTGAAGCTCTCTTTCCCAGCCTGCTTGTTCACATAAGAATAACCTGGCATGCAATGAATTGAGAGTAAATAGTCTGCCAACAAGCAATCTGTGAAATTCACACCCACAGCATACTGTTGTGGATATATATAGGAATAACTCTTGTTCCAGTGAGATTGCAAAGATAAAGTGATCATTTTCGGCTTGTGTGCCTGTTGCAACTTTTCTTTAAAATGGAGCTACTCTAAAATGCCACTATTTTGCTGTTATTGGACACATCTTAACCAAAAATAGAACGATCATCATCAGGATAGGGCTTGCAGTGTTTTGTATTCAACTGCGAAAGGCTGCTTTGGAATACATAGTACTCGCATAATATTCTCTGCCACTCCTTACAGCAGCTCTGCCTTCCCAGCTGCAGCACAATCTCAGGAAGATGCACATTTAAATATGTGCATCCCTATATGTTCCCAAACACCTTGCTGGATCAGGCCAAGGATTCATCTAAACTGGTTCATAAAAATATCCACTCCTGTGTTGCTTTGGAGGCTTATAAGGAGCACTGTCGCTTTCAGTAATTGGTATTTTGGAGCTTTCAGTCTGGAGATTTTGTTCACTAATCATGAGATCATGAATTTATAGGAAGCCTTTTAAGTTTTAAAGGGCCTTTTCATAGAAATATGTCTATGGAGATTCTCAGTCATCCAAGCCATGGTTGTCCCAAAGGTGCTTTTTCAAGAGGCAACTGGACTTTCTGGTTTTTCTTTGAAGACATTCACTTCTCATCCAAGAAGCTTCTTCAACTCTGACTGGATGGTGGGGAATGGAAGGATTTATACTCCTTGCAGACAACTAGTCATTTGCATTCTTTTAGTGAGTCATTAAGCCACTTGGAGATTTATCTGTGTCATCAGGGTTACCTGAGTGGTGCAAATGGGTGTAGAGCCTTCTTGGAACTGTAGAAAGGACTGTTGTAGACGAGATATTTTGGTAGATATGTAGTTGGCACCAGGAGTGAAATCTAAATTTTTTTGCTACCGGTTCTGTGGGCGTGGCTTAATTAGTGGGCGGGGCTTGGTAAGGTGACTGGGTGGGCGTGGCCAAGTCAGTATCACTTCTTTGCCCTTTTTTAACCTACAAAACACAACACAACTGGCTCACCCACAATGTAAAAGCAGCTGTGCTAGACCCAAAATGGCCCCTGTAACAAGCAGGAACCTCACACAGCCACAAAAAGCCAAAAAACCAACTTTCACACTTTACACACACAAAATTCCACATACAGCTTTGTGAGATTTTGTGTGTTTGTGTAGTTAGAGTGAAACACTACAGAAACACACTAAATCTCAGAAAGCTGCACAAATATTATTTTATTTTTATTTATTTTTATATAAAAGCAGCTAAATTTAAAACTTCCTAAACTTTAAATGGCTAGGTCTAAAAAAAGAACAACTAAAAAAAGAACAACTAAAAAAAAACCCCAATTAACTATTTTTTTTAAAGCTCCCAAAGGGGAAAAAAACTTACCCAATAGAACAGGGGTCTCCAACCTTGGCAACTTTAAGACTTGTGGACTTCAACTCCCAGAATTCTTCAGCCAGCTTTGCTGGGAGTTGAAGTCCACAAGTTGCAGATAGAGCTGTTCACCGATGAGCTTGATTGCAGGCAGGGAGATTCAGTTGTTTGCTGATGCAATAGATTGCAGGTATTACAGCGTTGCGATCAGCAGCTAAGTAAGGTAAGCAAGCTGAGGCGGGTGGGCGGGGGGGGGAGAAAAAAATAAACTTTTTTTTCTTTTACATGGCTGTGGCGATCCAAGCTGAGTTGCCTGATTAGCAACTTGTCAAAGCCATTTAAAAGGAAAAAAAGGCGCTGATGATTGTGCGGCTCAGCTGGGCATGGGGGATGGGGGCAGAGATTTTTGCTACCGGTTCTCCGAACTGTCTGCCGCCATCGCTACCGGGAGAACCGGGAGAATTTCACCCCTGGTTGGCATTCCTATAAAGAATGTAATAGGAAAAAGATGCTGTATTGACAAAGATTAGACATGGGTCCTCAGCTCTTCAGTATTTTCATTAATGATTTGGATGAAGATATGGGGGCCATTAAGTTTGAATGGAGAACTAATGCCCCGGAAGACAGAATTCTAAACAATCTTGGTGGGATAAATAGTCTGAAAATAACAAAATAAAATGAAATAAGGAATCAAGTTTGTCAGTTAGGAATAAAAAGCTGCTGTAATTCATTTTACCTGAGACTTCCCTTAAGGACCATCAGGAAACTTTTACTGATGTAAAATGCAATAGCTAGAATGCTTGCAAGGACACACTCAATTGCAATATCTCTGCTGGGTTAAGTGCTGATTGCCTATTTTATTGTTTGCTGATAGTCACTCATGCCTTATTCATCTCCCATTGGATTTGCTACAGCACATCAACATTGGGCTGGCCTTGAAGAAGCTACAACTGGTTTGGAATGTAGGGGCACATGCAGTTTTGGATGCTCTGTGATTCATTCAAGTAACAATGCTGCTGCATGAGTTGTACCTTAGAAGTACAATTCAAGATGCCAGTTATACCTTTAAAGCAGTGGTGGAATTCAGGTTCAGTGGGCGTGGCTTGGTGGGCGTGGCTTGGTGGCATGGCATGGGAAGGATACTGCAAAATCCCCATCCCTCCCCACTCCTGGGGAAAGGATACTGCAAAATCTCCATTCCCACCCCACTCTGGGGCCAGCCAGAGGTGGTATTTGCCAGTTCTCCGAACTACTTAAAATTTCTGGTACCGGTTCTCCAGAACCTGTCAGAGCCTGCTGAATAGGCCCCCTGTTTTAAAGCCCTACATCGTAGAAAGCCAGGTTATTTGTAGGACAGCCTGTTTTATTAGGTTAGGTTGGGGACCTGGATGTTCCCAAGCATTGGTCTAGAAGGGAGGTTGAGCTGGGAAGCTGTTTAGTCTGATACCTGGGGGACAGGTGCTTCTGATTTAATCTTTGTTTTTATGAATTGTTGTGAGCTGCCTAGAATCAATATATATATATCAATTTTTTAAATGTGGTTTTTATATTCTGTAAGCTGCCTTGAGTCGCCATGGGCGAATAGGCGGCAATATAAATTTAATAAATAAATAAATAAATAAAACAAATGTAAGATAGATATACAAGTTCTGCAAACAACTAAACAACTAAACAACTAAACAAACAAATAAACAAAATTGTGTATTTCAAAATGCTGGTAATTATCTATGAAACCCTATATGACTCAGGGTCTGGGTATCTATGAGATTGTTTACCTCAAACAGATTCTTCCTTCCCAGTCTGGAGTGAACTTCTCCTGTCTGATGTCAGAATCTGCCTGCTGAAGAAGCGTGGTAGAAGGGGCCCCAGAAATGGACATCTTCTGTGCAGAGGTGGATTTCAGCAGGTTCTGACCAGTTCTAGAGAACTGGTAGCGGAAATTTTGAGCAGTTCGGAGAACCGGTAGTAAAATTTCTGACTGGCCTCTCCACTATCTATTCTCTGCCTCCCAAGTCCCAGCTGATCGGGAGGAAATGGGGATTTTTCAGTAACCTTCCCCTGGATTGGGGTGGGAATGGAGATTTTATAGTATCCTTCCCTTGGAGTAGGGTGAGAATGGAGATTTTACAGTATCCTTCCCCTGCCATGCCCACCAACCCACGCCCACCAAGCCATGCCCACCAAGCCACACCCACAGAACCGGTAGTAAAAAATTTTGAAACCCATCACTGCTTCTGTGGTAGTTCCTGCGCTCTGGAACCACTTGACCCTCAAGGCAGTGAGTGGTTCCAATAGTTCTTATAAGCTACCCAGAGTTGCTTGGGATAAGCAGTCATACAAATCTTTTAAATTAATCAATAATCATGTCCTTCTGGAAACTTGTAAAGCATGATTGCTCCAGAAGGCTTGATGCAAAAAAAGATATTGGTGCTATAGTTGGTTGCAAACTGAATACAATCCAGTAGGATGAATATACCTGCAAAAGAAGATGAAAGTCCTTTTAGATTGCAGCAGCAAAAGCATAATTTCCAAATGATATGAGGTTCCACTCTATTCTGCTTTGGTCAGCCTCGGCCTTGAGGTTTGGGTCCAGCTCTTCAAGAGGATTCAGAGAAATTAGAAATTTATAGAGAAGGACAGTGCCACTGATCAGGAAACTGGATGCAAAATTCTGTGAAGAAGAGCCTAGATAGGTTTAGTCTTGAGAAAACACAACTCAGGGAGGATACGATAACAGTCTTCAAATACCTGAAAGCAGGTCAGGACTTTTCCTTTCTTGTTGACAGGATAATAGATTTAATAGTTACAGAAGAAAGATTCTCACTGAAGTTTAGGGAGGAAAAACCATAACTGTAAGATCAGTTTGGCATTGAAACTGGTTATACAGAGAGATCGGCTCACCTATCATTGGGGTGTTTAAGCAGTGACCCAACAGTTCCCTGTTTGGAATAGTTTAGTTTGGATTTCTGCATTGAGCAGGGAGTTCAACCTACTAGTCCAGGGGTATCAAACTCAAGGCCCACAGGCCGGATCTGGTCCACGGGGTGCTTAAATCTGGCCCATGGGGCCGGTCTGGAAATAGCAAAGGACTGGCCCGCGGTGCCTCTGCTAGCGAAAATGGGGCACAGGAGGGCCGTACATGGGCCCCCCGCACCCCATTTTCGGCCCGAATGGCCTCCTGCAGCATTCTGCCAGCCAAAACGGGGCATTTTGGCTGGCAGAGTGCTACAGGCCGTCAGGCTGAAAATGGGGCATGGGGGGCACTTGCGCCTCCCCCACACCCCATTTTGGCCAGCAGAGTGCTGCAGGAGGTGTCCGTCCCATCTCCCCTCCACACACACACCCCTGCTGCCGCCAGCCTGCAGAGGAGAACTAAAATGATGATCCAGCTTTCGAAGAAATCCAGTTTGACATCCCTGTACTAGTCTAAATGGCCCTTTCCATCTGTATGATTCTGAAACTCAGTAAAACTGGATATCGCCATTTGTTGTAGTTCTGTGTTCCATCAGTTGCCTCTTACGAAATCTACTGAACCCCATTTGTGATGATGATTATGCTTGAACATACAATAGTAGGATTCTATCCCTGTTTGAAGACCTCCAGTGGAAGCATATCATTTCCACTGCTTGACAGCTGTCTGGGAATTTGTCATTACTATCTAACCTAAATCTACTTTTCATAGTTTCAACCTACTGGTTCTAATCTTGATTTTTGGAACAACAGAGAATGACTCTAGACTTTTGATCTTTGAAGACTGTTAATATATTTCTCCTCAGTCTTTTCAAGCTAAACATTCCCAGTTCCTTTAACTCATAGGACTTGGTTTCCAGTCACCTCACCATCTTAGTATCCCACCTAGAATTTGCTTTAGTTTTTGAGTCCCCTTTTAGATTGCAATGCCAGTACAATATTTGGAATACCATAAGTGGGGCATGCCCAAGACAGAATAGAATGGGAGAATTATTTATCATGATCTGGATTTTATGCTTCTATTAATAGGTTACAAAGCAACATTTGCCTTTTTAGCAGCTGTATCACATTTTTGGCTCATGTTCAATCTGTGATCTACTAGAATGCCTAGATCCTTTTCACTTGTAATGCTATCAAACCAAGTCTCCCCTATCCTATACTTTGTTTTTTCCTACTCACATGGAGAACTTTTTCAGTTGTCTTTTTCTAGATCTTTAAAAATCTCATGCTTCTCTTCTAAAAGAGAATTTCAGAATATTGTGTTATCTGCAAATAGATAAATCACTTTATTATCCCTTTTTCCTTCATGATTCACATCACAGGGCCCAGTTCAGAGCTGCATGGTCCTCTACTTGATACTATTCTACAAATTGATGTAGAAGCATTTAGTATTCCCTGGGTGCAGCCATTCAGCCAGTTATTAAACCCTTTGACAAATGGTATCATTGAGCTAATATGCTAGTGTTTTATTAATATTATGACAGATTTTGTCAAGTGCTTTGCTGAAGTTAATGTATACTATTGCCATATTATTTCCCCAATCTATTAAACTGAGTAAACTCTGAAAAAATGAAGTAAAGGTTAGTCTGGTTTTACTTGTGGGTGACAAACGAGTTGTTCAACAATGAACTCAAGGACTTGGACTTTACTCATATATACACATTAAGCTTGAAATATTTGTAATTTCCAGAGTGCTTTCTTTGTTGAAAATTAGGAAAATTTTCTTCCCTAGATATTGACTTGTTAAGAAGTAAACAAACCAGGAATTAACCAGACAAATCATGACTCTTCTGTTCATTTACAAACTGATTATGGTTTGTTCAATAAACCATAATTAAAGCAATATTTTAGCATAGTGTGAGATATGTAGATGTGAATTGGGTAATTTTTAAAAATTGTGCTGTTAGTCCTTCAGAGTTTTCCTCTTTAATCATGCCGGATAGGAAGGAAAGAATCATCTAAGAGAATGGCAGAATGATGTAAAGTAGAATCTAGCAAGAGAAAGTTGCAGGGATGTGCAGTCGTGAGAGAAATATAGGGGTAAACATAAGGAAATTATGCTAAATAAGAAGATGAGAGATCTGCTAGATTAGAAGAATGTATCATTTAGTAAACCCAAAGGGGCTTTTTATAAAAAGCAACTCAATGAAAGAGTAAGACAGATTAATTTTACAATACCAAGAAAGTCCAGTTGCCTTTTGGAAAAAGCTCCTTTGGGAAAACTATGACCTGGATCAGGGCTGTCAAACTGATGGCTCGCAGACCAGATACGTCATGCACAGGCCATGCCCACCCCTGCTTTGCAAAAAAAAAGTCACAATATGTCTTGATACATCACGTGATGCAATCGAGTTTGACACCCATGACCTAGATGATTGAAAATTTCCATAGACATCATTTAATGAAGCAAAGATCATTTTGGGGCCAAATGGATACAAATAGGATGTTGACATGATGTTGTGGGAATGTTCACAAAATGGCTGCCCTAGTAAATTTGACCTGTCCCAAAACTTCAATTTACCTATCAGATCTCTGACAAAGAAAGCATTTTAATTCCTAAACATATCTTTGGGGCATGTAGAGAATCAGGAAGCATTCTTAGAAATAAAGATTGTACTTGAGGCTGTTGCTTTCTTTTGCAGCATGCTCATGTCTCATTTTTTTTTTTTAAATTAAAAGTATCTAAAAAAATAAAACCAATGGGGCATGCATTGTTCAGTTGGTATAATTAACTCTCCATAACTGCAGTACTAAATGAACATAGCTTAACTATAAATTGTAGTGTTTCATAATTCATGAAATTAAAGTTGATAAGCAGTTACCAAGCAATCCTAAATATAGGTTGGCATGATCCAACTTGTTCAGTGTTTTTCTGATTACTGTAGAGCACCATGGAATTTAGAATATTTCATTCTTCTTCATTCTCTTTGCTTCAAAAATGTATGCCTAAAAGTAAGCCTATCTTGTAAATACGTATAGGTATTGTAGATATAAAATGTTACATAGTAGAAAAAAATTATATATTTGAAGTAAAGTGATGAGACCAATTATAATTTATAGATAAGGATTTAATAGGTACTAGCAATATTTTTATAGTTCTTTATACAGGTAGTCCATGACTTATAACCATTCTGTCAGCACTTCAACCTGCATTTACTCCTCCTGCAGAGGAGGAGGCCAAAGGAGAAGAGAGAGCCAGTTTGGGCCGCTGAACCGAGAGGCCGTAGACTGAAGCACAGCCCCTCTCCCCCCCCCCCCAGCAGAAGGAGAAGGAGCCCAGAGATGCATCCATGGGTTCCTCCCTTACACAGCAAGCAGAGCAGCCTGGATAGGACATCACCTCCCTAGCCTAGAATGAGAGATGAGGAAGAGGACCAGCGGCACCGAGGGCAGGCTTACAGAGTCCCGCAGTGGGAGGAGAGGGCAGCAAGGGAGGACCCACCCCGGTTCAGAGGGAAGTTCGATGATGATCCAAGCCAGCTAGCGCAATTCCTCGACACAGCTGAGATCTACATTGAGCGCTATGGACACCTCTACCCATTTCCCAGAGCCCTAGTGAGTGCCATTTCAGAAGGGTTGGAGGGAGAAGCAAGGAGGTGGTCAGCAGCCCTCTACAAGAACAGGGCCCCCCAATTGCAAGACACAGATGGATTCTTACAACTACTACGAGCCCGATTCGAGGAGGCAGAGGAGGACCCCTATGTGGAGGACGAGCTCAGGAACCTAATGCAGAAGGGGAGGCCCATCAGAGAGCATATCCGTGAATTCAGGAGAGTCATTGGGACCTTACCTCCCTTACCTGAGCGACTACTGGTGTATTTCTTTAGAACAAGCCTAGACAAGCAAATCGCCCAAGTAACCGCTTATCGGGACATCCTGAACCGACTCTCCAAATGGTTCCGAGTAGCGATAAAAGTCGACAGAGGGTTGCGGGCCAACGACATGTCAAAGCAACCAGATTGCAAGCAGAGAGGCCAACCGGACCAGAGGCCACCCATTAGACGAGAAACCACAGCACCACAGCCTACCCTAGAATGAGAGACCTCGAAACTTGACACATTCATTTAGTGACCGTTCAAAGTTGCAGCGGCACTGAAAAAAGTGACTTATTTATTCATTCATTCATTCATTCATTCATTCATTCAATTTATCTGCTGCCCCTCTCCGAAGACCCAGGGCGGCTCACAATACACTCAATATAAAAACACTTAAAAATTAAAAACATTAAAGACATTAAAACCCATTTCCACCATTCATGGCCGGATCTCATCAGATCGCAAAGCGAGATCAACGGCCCCAGGCCTGCCAGAAAAGCCAGGTCTTCACCGCTTTTCGGAAGGCCAATCGGGTGGGGATGGTCTGGACCTCAGGAGGTAACTGGTTCCAGAGAGCTGGGGCAGCCACAGAAAAGGCCCTCCCCCGTGGGCCCGCCAGCCGGCATTGTTTAGCTGACAGGACCCAGAGGAGACCAACTCTGTGGGATCTTACTAGTTGCTGGGAGCTATGCAGTAGAAGGCGGTCTCGAAGATAACCTGGCATTGTAGGGCTTTAAAGGTAATAACCAATATCTTGAATTGTGACCGGAGACCAACAGGGAGCCAGTGCAGCTCGCGGAGAATTGGTGTAATGTGGGTGTACCTAGGTGCACCCACGACAGCTCGCGCGGCTGCGTTCTACCAACCAACTGCGACCAACTGTAGTCTCCGAACACTTTTCAAGGGTTATGACTTATGACTGTTTTTCACACTTAATGTACAACTGTTGCAGCATTCCCATGGTCGCATAATCAGTATTTGGATGCTTGGCAACTGGCCTATATTTATGATGGTTGCAGTATCCGAGGGTCATGTGATTACCTTTTGCAGCCTTCTGACAAGCAAAATCAATGGGAAAGCCAGATTCACTTAACGACTGTGTTAGTTACTTAATAACTGCAGTGATTCACTTAACAACTGTGGCAAGAAAATGTGGAAAAACTCATTTAACAACTGTCTCACTTAGCAGTGGAAATTGTGGGCTTTATTGTGATCATAAGTCAAGGACTACTGTAAAGTATAAATATTTAGGTTGCAGTTAGCAGTTGGGGAAATAAACAAAAGGGGAGAATGTGTTCCATAGTATTTTTATGTATATTTCATCTATACTTACAGTAGTAGTTATTTTTACTATTACCATCCAGTCTAGAACTTCAGCCCCTTGTTATTTGTATTTCAGTCTTCTAACAATAAAAATATATTTTAAAAACAGAAGTTTGATTTTTTTTACCCTTTTCCTTTTTATATATAAATATATACTATATTTTTATATTATATATTATATTATATAAAATATATTTTATATAAATATATAAAAAAGGAAAAGGGTAAAAAAATGCAACTTCTATTTATATATAATGTTTATTCCAGGGTTGAAATCTAAAATTTGTTATTACCAGTTCTGTGGGCGTGGCTCGGTGGGGGGGGGTAATGTGACTGGGTGGGTGTGGCCAATTTATCTATTTTTTTAACTTTTAAAACCATTTTTTCTACAACCTCTTTGGCGAAGAGGTTGTAAAAAAATGCTTTCAAAAGGCTCTGACGATCCCAGCTGAGTTGCCTGATCGGCAGAGACTTTTTTTTCTTTTAAATGCCTCTGAAGATCAGGCAACTCAGCTGACGCACAATTGTCAGAGGCATTTAAAAGAAAGAAAGGTTTTTTTTTTTTTTTAAAGCCTTTGATGATCCCAGCTGAGCCGCGTGATCATCAGAGGCTTTTTTTTTTACTTTTAAAAGCATTTTTTCTGCCAAAGAGGTTGTAGAAAAAATGCTTTTAAAAGTAAAAAAAAAGCCTCTGATGATTGTGCGGCTCAGCTGGGCATGGGGGGTGGGCAGGGATTTTTGCTACTGGTTCTCCGAACCATCCGTCTCCATCGCTACCGGATCAAGTGATCTGGTCCGAACCAGGAGCATTTCACCCCTGATTTATTCTCTCTCTCCCCCCCTTCTCTCTCTCTCCTTCCCACCCCCCTCTCTGTTGTACTCATTGAATAGAATAAGACGTGGCCTTTTTAATTTCTTTTTCAACCAGAGTAATATAAACATGTTTGTGCATTTTGAAATGCCATAATTAGCAGCAGTAGCAGTAGCTTGAATTATTTATAAAATTTATTTATGTGTGTGTGTTTGTGAGTGAGTGTGAAATTGATACCTGCAAATGTTATCATCCAATTACAGATGGGGAGGGTGGGGCAGATGCTTGGTTCTTAATTATTGCAAGAAGATCCAAGCAGTAGTTTCAAGCATCAGCTGAAGGCAGTAGATTACTGCAGTAAGGAAACCCATTGTATATATCCTGATTTAGAAAATAGTTTCAGAAATCTGGGTTGCAACCATGCTTGGAATTTAACCCATAGTTGTATTCATTGTATTGCAGAAATTATATTGTGCCTTTGGTAGAAAATGGAAATTATAATGTTCAGGTACTGGAATAAAACCCAGGGAAGAAATTGTGAAAATCTCCAACTTTTCAACTCAGGAGTAGATGAACTCTCCAATCTCAAAGACTGAACCGGTTATTGTGTCCCAAAGTAAAGAAAAATTGCTAAATATTGGCGCCTGTAAGTTACACATAGCTGCAAACAAAATGATTTGTATGGTTCCTACTCTGATAGGCATTGGAAATCTGATTATTTTCCCAGGTTTGGACCAGAGTGATGGTGAGCCCCTGTAAGATTTGGTTTGCTTTTTTTACATGGTTCTTTTTAATGCATATCCATTTCTTTTTCTCTCCCTTCCTCCCTCTTGCCTTTATTTTATTAACTTTCTGAAATGTAAAGCACTCAGTTATTGGATGTTCTTAAAATCTATGTCAATAAATACATCAGTAGGGGAAACCACACTGCAAGAATCAAAGCAAATTGCTAAGAGGGAGAGAAATGAGACTTTTCTTCCCTTCCCTGACCTTGCCGAGTATTACTGACTTCTTCCTGCTGTTAGCAGACAGATGAGTGATGTGTTCCCTGCTAGCCAACTGAGCTTTAGAAAGTTTATGGGGCAGCTAGTGGTTGCACGTGCCACCATTTTTTGCAGCTGCGGGCTATAGGCAATTGCATTTGCTACTAGAATGTAATGATAACCATCAACTTGGACAGTTATAAATGAGGCCTGGATTAATTTAATTGGTTGTATTTCAGCTCTGTTATCAAAAGTAATATGTTTCTAAATATTAGTTTGGAGAGTATTACTAAGAAAGTACTATTATGGTCATAGTCAGTAGTGAAATCCAATTTTTTTTTACTATCTCCATTTCCATTTCCCCACTCCAGGGGAAAGATACTGCAAAATCCTCATTCCTTCTCTACTCCTGGGAGAAGGATATTGCAAAATCTCCATTCCTACCCCACTCTGGGGCCAGCCAGAGGTGGTATTTGCTGGTTCTCCGAACTACTCAAAATTTCCGCTACCGGTTCTCTGAACTGCTCAAAATTTCCGCTATCGGTTCTCCAGAACCTGTCCGAACCTGCTGGATTTCACCCCTGGTCATAGTCTTCAATATTTTTTTTTCAAATTCAAATTCAGAATAGAGCTGAAAGAACCTTGGAGATCTTCTAGTCCAACCCACTGCTCAGGCAGAAGAGCCTATACCATTTTAGGCAAGTGGTTGTCCAGTCTCTTCTTAAAAACATCCAGTGTTGAAGCAGCATCCACAGCAACTTCCGAAGGCAAACTGTTCCACTGGGTTAATTGTTCTCACTGTTAGGGAATTTCTCCTTAATTCCAGGGTTGCTCGTCTTTAACTACTGTAAAAACAGTGTTGTACTGAAATGGTGTAGGGTAACTCTTACTTATGATTTTTCTTTATTTGTTATTCATTTTATGCTTTAGACTTTATAAATATTCATACACTTTCATTTTGGTACAAGAAACATGGGATAACTCTGACTCTCATCTTGATTATGTTAATAAAGCAACTGGTGGATTTATATTTTGTTTACTATAGCTTCTAAACAATGTAGTAGTAGTTTTTGAATGACAAATCCTCAGGATGTTGCTTCCCTCTCATCCCCCAATCTAGAGTCATATTTAGACATTCTAATTTGGAACTGAGACTTCCGTTATGATCAGTGGAGGAATGAACCATGGAAAGGCCGTGAAGGGCAGTAATCTGCTGAGACCTATTTGGACTAGCATTTCTGTGGCTATTTTGGCTTCGGCTGTCGACTGGACACCTGCTGTTTTTCTCTTTATCCTGGAATATTGAACTCAAAGGAGTTGTCAGGCAGGAGTTCTGCTGTTTAATGTGAATGTATGCTGGCTGCAAGAGGAAGAAGAGAAAAAAAAGATACCTCAGCACAAGGATTCTGAGAGCTTCTTGTCTGGCCTTCTTTGCTTTGTATTCAGATCAATTCTGCCAATCACTTAGGCAGATTTTAAGGTTCTCAGATTCGGGAAACAAGAACCACTTGGATTTCTGGAAAGTTCTCCCTTGCTACAGTAGTAGGGTAATGCTACAGCATCTTGAAAGTTTGTCAATGAAATTTCCCCACTATACTTATACTTGGCATAGTTAAGGCAGAGTTGCTCTGAGTGTCTTTCTCACACTTTCCCCTTTCCTAGGGCAGAAGTGCCTCTTTTGCCACAGTTCTGTTTCCTCTTCCATTTTCTTAGGAAACAGTAGATATCCCATCACAGAAAGTGACTCTAGATGGGAAGGAAAAGAAAGACAGGGAATCAACCAACTGTTGCCCTGATAGCTAATTTGGTGTAGTGATTAAGGTGTTAGCCTGGAAACCAGAAGCCTACAGGCAGTCCTCTACTTACAACAGTTCATTTAGTGACCGTTCAAAGTTACAACAACTGAAAAAAGTGACCGTTTTTCACAGTTACAACCTTTGCAGCATCCCCACGATCATGCGAACAAAATTCAGATGCTAGGCAGCTGGTTCATATTTATGACCGTTGCTATGTCCCAAGATCATGTGATCATGCTTTGTGACTTTCTGACAAGCAAAGTCAATGAGGAAGCCAGATTCACTTAGCAACCGTATTACTAACTTAGAAACTACAGTGATTCACTTAACAACTGAGGCAAGAAAAGTTGCAAAATGAGGCAGAATTCACTTAAAAAATGTCTCACTTAACAATAGAAATTTTGGGCTCAATTGTGGTCGAGGACTACCTGTACTGTGAGTGATACTCTTGCCTTAGGCATGAAAGACAGTTGGGTAATCTGAGACCATCCCACCTCACAGGATTGTTGTGTTTTGTTTTGTTTTTTTAATTTGATTTATATGCCGCCCTTCTCCAGAGACTCAGGGCGGCTTACAATGCATTAAGCAATAGCCTTCATACTTTTGTATATTTATACAAAGTCAGCTTATTGCCCCCACAAACTGGGTCCTCAATTTACCTACCTTAGAAAGGATGGAAGGCTGAGTCAACCTTGAGCCTGGTGAGATTCGAACTTACAGTAATTGCAGACAGCTGGTGTTAATCACAATGCTATCAGTCTGCTGAGCCACCAGGCTCTCCTATTGTTTAAGACAGTAGGAGAAAGAAGGATTATTATATATGTTTGCCATCTTGAGTTATTTATTAAAAATAATAAAGGTGAGATAAAATTCAAATGCATACATATCTTACAGCAGGCGTGTCCAACCTTGGCAACTTTAAGACATGTGGACTTCAACTCCCAGTATTACTCAGGAAGGACACTCCTGCCTTACAGTAAATTTTGTGAGGACAGCAACAGTGTCCAACCTTAATGCTGAGGTGTATTAAATGTAGGCTGTGGTGGTGGTGGTTGTTTTATTAATGTTGTTTTATTTTCCTCCTGATTCAAAGATAGAAAGAAGAACTCGTTAATGCAGCCTGGGGAAGAGCCAATGTCAGAATAATTTATTTCATATTGCAAAGACAGTGCAGATCATTCAGAACTTGAGTACTTTTCATCTGCCTGAATTACTGTAAACTTGACTAATATTCATGAAGTTTAATACATCTAAGTTAAATTCTGGCTCCCTTGGGTCCTGTCCTAAAATTTTTTGAATGAAGATTTGCAAGTTAGTTAAATACTTGTATCTCAGTTTCATTGTTTTACAAAAACTTTACAAATGTTTCAATTCTAGCATGACATTGGGAATTGCAAAACTTCCCTGTGCTCAGTTGAAACAAAAGGCATTCAAAGGAATGTGATTGCCTCAGATTGTTGAAATGGTTAGCATTTATTGAAATGTGGTCTTCCAGGAGAAGTAATAAAGCTGTTCTGGAGGGAGGTTCCTACATTGTCAGAATGAGGGTTGATGCTGATATGTATTTTCCCTACCCCGGCACAGGATCTATGCACAATTTTCATACAAAGTGTAGTAAGAAAAGCTGTTATCCAGTATCTTGAGGCACCAGCCTTCCTGAAGACAGCAGATGGAGCTTGTGTTTACCTGCCCTGTTCTTCTTAGGAGAAAGTGCTGGGTGCTGGTTCCCACCATAATCTCTTAAAATCTAAATTAAGTCATAGAGCAGCTGCTGCTGTCAATCTGGCCCAATCACAACCTTGAATG
This sequence comes from Pituophis catenifer annectens, assembly GCF_029215685.1. Classification (NCBI taxonomy): domain Eukaryota; kingdom Metazoa; phylum Chordata; class Lepidosauria; order Squamata; family Colubridae; genus Pituophis; species Pituophis catenifer. The sequence goes on along the minus strand of NW_027256882.1, from coordinate 72,313,790 downwards.
CTCTTTGCAAGAAGGATGCTCCTATGGGTCATCAGATCCAGCCATTACATTGCACAGCAGTGTCCCCAAAAACATTGTAGCAGTGAACAAGCATATTTAACAACGATTCCATAAAGAAAATACATGTATATATCTTTCCTTTGGTTTAAAGCTAAAAATGTGGCATATGTGTTTAGAGGGGCTTCATAGCAATTTGTGTTTTAAACACTACTTTTGAGACACAGGTGTTGTCAAATTGTGGGCACCATGCTTAGTATTGCAGATGTAATTGCAGCTAACTTTTGAGATACAAAAGGTCACTTAACAAATGTTCAAAGTTACAACAGACACACCAAAATTGCATATGACTCTATTTCAAAATTACGATAGCTGCAGCACCCTGTAGTCTTTTCCCTTATGACCAACTACAGGGATACTGCGTCTATCCCCCATCCCACCCCTTGGGGCCCGTAGTACTTGGTCCTTCTTCCCACATGTCCCACATGCCATGTGCATCACCCATTGCACTTATCTTTTGGAGCTCTCTGGAGTTCATATTGGGGAAGGAGGACAGGCCACGTGTCCCTGGGCTGAGCAGAGGCAACCCAAATGCAGCTGCCATTTTGTCCTACCTCCTTGTGGGCAGGGACAAAATGGCATCCTCCAGACAAACTGCTTCATTTTACTGCCTTAATGAGGTCTGCAAGTGCTGCAGAAGCTTCTGAATGCTGCAGAAAACTTTTACAGTGCTGTGTAGGCCCTGTTAAGACAGCATAACAAAGTAGTTTGTCTGGGAGCTGCCATTTCATTCCAACCCCAATGCAGGCACCATTTTGTGGGTAGGACAAAATGGTAGCCACTTCCAGAACCGCACCATGTGAGTGCACAAAAAAGTAATCCATTCTAGTGCTCTGAAAGGCCCTGGAGCTCTTCAAAATGTGAGAAGGAGGCTGTATTTGACATGGTGGTTGGGAATCGGACCTTAGGCCTGGTGGGACCTGGTGGATGTTGGAAAAAGCCTGTGGGGACCTGGTGGAAATGGTAAAAGGCTTGTGGGGGAGACCCAAGTGGCAGAAAGCAGAGATTAGGGTATCTCAGGGTGGGGTGGGGGAAGGCCTTGGGAGGGCCAGAGCAGGTGGGCCTGGGCCTATGCTAGGCCTTCAAGGGCTTCCTCCATCCCGAGGCTCCCTCTACTCCACTTAATGATCCGAGAATTTGTTTAACAATTCATTCAGGAGACCAAGGATGGGGGGAGTCATTAGGTCAGATGAATCACATAATAACCATCACAACATAACCATAATGGCAGTGGTGGGTTGCTATCGGTTTGCCCTGGATTGGGCGAACGGTAGCGGTGGCGGCGGGAGGCTCTACCCACCCGCCCGAATGTCTCTGCGCATGCGCAGAAGCGTCACGCGCACATGCATGTGCACGCCCACGAGCAAAACGGTAGTGGCCGAAATTGAAACCCACTACTGATGGGCAGGCTCCATTACGGTCATGTCTCAAGGACGTCCTACGATATAAGAGTAAAATGAAAATAAGACTACACTTGTCAATATTTTATTTAAAAATATGGCACTTGAAAAAGCAAATTCCATTAAAGCATTTTAAGGCCCCTGGGCCACATCCAGCCCTTTCCAGCCCGCATGAAGTCAATCAGAAATTAGAAATCAAACATAAATAAGTGTATGTCATACCGCTGCATAGCTTTTATTTTGAAGGTGACTGCTATTTTTTTTTCAATTTATGTATGTGTGTGCATGCCTGCCTACGTGCCTTCACAGCCTATTGGTTTGACCTTCCACCACAGTCCCTGTTTCTCATGTGACTCCTTAGAAAAATTAATTGCCTACCCCTCCATTAAAGGTTGGTTGAGGATTATATCTCCCATCGATAAAGCACTAGCACTATATTGTATCCCAAAATTTGGGCCCATTTGACCATGGAGTTTTTAATTTGTTTGTCTTCCGTATTAATTTTCAATAAAAGTATATAATCTTTTTATTTATTTATTACATTTATATGCCACCCATTTCACTAACAACAGGTGGCTGCTGCATATTATCAATAACATGTTTATAATTAGACAAATCAAATTCAAAGTCAGTTTTCTCATTTGTAAAATCACAATTCTTGTCCTATTTAAATTTTTCTGTCACCTGAACATGACCAAATAATTGACAAGTCCATTTCCTTCCATTTCCACTTGTTCTCTTGATTTTTATTGATTTTAATTTAGGTTTTCCTTCAAAAATGGTCAATATTGTAAGTCAGCATAGGTCAACCAAGTTTCTATAACTATCATTTCTTTTCTAAAAAAGCTTTTTAGGGTGACAACCATAAAGGAATCTAGGGAGTCAACCTTGTTTTAGACCTATTTCAAACTCAGTATTGCTGCCTAAAGAAGTGATTATTAAAATTTACATTAATCTTTACTTTATCATACCATACATAGCCACCCAAAATGTCAAGTCGTATATCTTTCCAACTCTAATCATCTCCTATTTCTCAAACTTACCCAATATGTTCACTCATCTCTTGTTCCCTTCTGTATCTGACATAGTTTAATTAAATCGCCCTTGACACATATTCTTACTTTCTGAGTCCATGTGACTCCCTTTTTCTTTTTAGGCATCATCAGATTATATTGGTGAATTATGTTCACACCAGACTTGCTACTACCACTTATTACACAGCTGTGAAAGAGGGCTTCCTTTTATATAACAATGTGCTAAACATCTTTTGACTTGCTTCCATGTTTTAATGGGCTCTGCAGCCAAATAGGTGCAAGAAAGTCCTTTGCATTGTTTAAGCGGGAAAGTTGATTTGCGAGGAAGCAAAATCAATTAAGTAAAATCGAGTATTTCATCTAGGATTGAGGAAGACTTGAGCATGGTTAGGAAATATTGGGTTTTCTTTTTCTTTTGCCTAAATAGTTACAATCTCTTTATGTTTCTTTTTGTTCGTGTTAAAGGTGGAACTGTAAAATAGTTTTATTTGTTTGTTTGTTTGTTTGTTTATTTGTCAAGCATATATAAGATAATAGGTAAAAGTATAAACATAATTTGAATACATGAAAAGAGTAAGAATAAAAAGGAATATTAGGACAGGGATGGTAGACATGCTGGTGCACTTACAGACCTCTTAGGAATGGGGTGAGGTCAACAGGTTTCTAAGAGAATGGAAGGTTCATGATGCAGACATTTCTTTTTCCTCCCTGTTTTAAACAAATGGTGTAAAATGATTATCAGGGAAGAGACAAGAGCAATGTTTGATACCACTTTTCAGTGAGTGGAACGTATTACATTTATCCTTTTGGCTGTGTTCTTTGTGAAAAGTTTCTTTTTCCCCCATACATTTTTCTTTATCTGTCATTGAAGTAAACAGTCTTTGCTCTCTCTCTATTATGTGGCTTTTATGGAAATTATCACAGAGAAGTTAGATGTGGTTGGCTAGACTATATTTATCTCTTCTCTCAATTACTTGTATCCTTGCCTTTTTCTGTCTCCTTCTCTGCCAGAGCAGATAGGACATGTGTCTGTAGTGCAGTCTTCACACAAATGTGGATTGCTAAAAATAAGAGGGGCTGGAATAATGGTTCAGTGCTCTGAGGATTTGTATTAATTTATTGTGAATATGTATCTGATCGCTTATTTTACTTCTTTAGAACCAAAGTCTGCAGGTATAGAACCTAAAGTATGCTATACAATTGAACTGCAGATGTTTAGTTTTTGTGAAATATTTGCATAAACAAATGTGCCTAGATGCTGTAAAAGACAGATGCAATGTTTTGGTTGGTCAAACATCTATGTTTTGAATATATTCCAGGTTACTGCTTGCTATATATTGCTATCAGTAGAACATAATCATTAAGTTAATCACAATTATGAGTTGAGATCATAAATGAAGAAACATTTATGTACATTTAAATAATTCCTCTAATTAATTGCTAGGTGATAGTCACTCTATTGCTGATTTTATAAGCCTAAAAAAAGAATTTTAAAAGGCATTTCCTCCATTGAATTTGGTGGATTTAATTGTGAAGTTGCACAATTATATTTTGGTTGTTCCTACATAACTTCTCACACGTTTTATGAATAAATTCACTGTGAATCATTCCACGTGGGAAAGCCATTTAATACATATGACATATAATAATTTCTCATATATTACTCATCTCAAGTTTTTCTTCCATGTTTATTTCTATTACTGCAACCCTTTGTATAAGGCAAAGGTCTTTTACCACTAAAAGGAAAAGAAATATAGGAGTTTGGAATAATTATAAAGAGGACTGTAGCTTTACAATTGTAGGACTTGTGTCCTTCCATTCAACATATATCTGGTGAGGCAGCTTAATCCACAGTACAAAGAACAGCAATAATAATTGCTGTCAAGTTTCAAATGAAGCAAGTATCTTTTATCTTCTCTAAACTGACCTTCCCTAAACTAATACCAAAGCCGGAAATCACAGGGCCTGATTGAATCTTTACACATTTGTTGGTCACCTGGGAGGGAAGGCTACAGAAAGCTCATTAACAGTTTGGAAGCAGAATAGATGTAGTACCTGCCCCTTCTCAAGTAGATCAGCTCAGTGGTAATCACTGCATTTTGTAATTTCTATCCCAGTCTCACTTTTTCCTTCCAATACGTCACATGTCTTTATATTGTTTGATGAGATGGAAGAGTTGAATCATTATCAAGATTAACAATGTGGTTTAAAAATTAGTAGAAATATATCACATTTACTGGGAATAGACAGAAAAATTAACACACAGCACTTGTTAAGGGAAAAAGGAGTATTTCATAAAACAGATCCAGAATAAATTAGGATCCCAAAGAAATATGTACTATTCAACAGATCTGTACAGTCCACCCTGACTTTATCTGGGTCCTTAGCTATGAAGGAAGTCAATGTCACCTCAACTTTAAATGGCAGTTGTAAACTTGAGAAAATTAAATCACCCAAAGACATTTACAGGAGGAATCCTATATTATATTAATCTACAGTATCCCAAAATCTGTGTTAGTACTGTGAAGATCTATAAGCTATTCAACAGATAGCCCATACAATAGTTTGCATGCGTGTTACTGTAGATCTTTCTTTGATTGCTTTCAGAGTAATGCATGTGCAATTTAATTCCCATATGTGGAATTCTAGAGTTCTATAGCATTTCAGCCATAGGGGTATCAATTTTTGCCTTACATGCTAGTAGACATTGAGAAATAGCTTAATGATATATGTAAATGGCCGCACATATTTGCCCCCTACAATTTTGTGATTGTATTTTGGGCTCTTGGCAAACTATTCACATTTATGACCAGTTACCACATGCTTTGCAATCATGCAATCAATACTTGCAGTCTTCTCTGCCACCTTCCCTGGAAAGTCAATGGCAGGGAAGGTTGCAAGTGGAGGAGATGGAGGATTTGAGATCTATTCCCCCAGTGCTATAAGATTTCCCCTTCTCTCTGTGCAGGGAGGAGAAATCCTTCCACGCGCTGGAGGAACAGATCTCAAATCTGGTGAAAATGCTAGCAAATGCCAGCCTTCTGACTCTTTCATAAGTTTGGCATTCACTACTGTTTTTCCCTCCCCAAGCGCTAGAGAATGAAGGCAAATGCCAGCCTTGTGAAAAGCTTAGATTTTTCAAATTTCTCCACAAATCCCTTGTGCTGAAGGAAAGGACCTCAAATTTGGTGAAAATGCTAGCGAACTCCAATTGTTCTTGCGATCGTTTGGAAGGCCCCTTCCCCAAATTGCATGATTTGAAGAAGGAACTTTCCAAGCCATCATGAGAATTGGGCCACCTGCAGGGTGGACCAGGTGGTCTTTTGCAATCAGCAGCTGTAGAACAATACAAAGGTAAGTGGATCTGGGTGTAAATGAGGTGGGGAGAGGTCCTGGGCCTCTGGTGGGAGGTTCAGGTGCTTCCCTCACCCCATCATGCCTGGGAGGCCTGGACCCTCTCCCAGTGCACAGTTTAACAACCTGCACAGTTAGTTAATGACCACAATTGGGAGAGCTACCATAGGATTACAGTCATGGAAAGAAGCAGCCATATAATATCTCACTTAACGACTTCCAACAACTGAGATTCTTGCCCCAATTGTGGTCATAAGTGGAGGACTGCCTATAGTAAGTTAAAGTCTTTTAACTTACTAAATCTTTAATTGTAATCTGTAGTTCTTTCTGTTGTGGCCTGTTGGCCGCTGTCCCCTCCAGCAGCCAACTCAGAGGAGGCAGCAGTGTGGGAATCAGGGTCAGCATCAGGGCAACCTGGGAGCTCCGAGGCAGAAGGGGGAATAGAGATGGCAGAGAGAGAGAGAGAGGTGGAGCCTGGGTCATCTGTCAGCCCTCAGATGGAGAGTCAACAGCTCCCAGGTCTGGAGGTGGTTGATGAAGAAGAGGAGGAACAGCTGGGTCCAGTGCCTGATGCACGGCTGCTCAGAAGGCAGAGAAAAGGAGAGCAGTGGAAAGTGATCCTGGGGAAGGAAGAGCCACTGCTGCTATCAAGGCCCCGCCCTAGCTCTGGGGATAAAAGGCAGGGGGTGGAGATGAATAGATGTGACAACTATTCATCTTCTGGCCGGCCAGACTTGTTAGCCTGTGAGAAACTTTCTTCTGGGGCTGCCGGCATTCCTAATAAAGGAATCTTTTGAGTTCACATCAGAGGGTTTGTCATGCTTGGGGAGTTGGGTAAAAACACTTTCTAGTTCTAGTGTCCAATCTTCCAAGTCCCATCCTGTCATTTCAAAATAAAAGCACTTTCCCATAGGAAGAATTCTTACAAATTCCAAACTCTTACTTCAATTCCATCTGGACCCTTAGCCTACTTGTACCTTTCCAGAATCAGCATTCTAATCATCCTTTTGTTATTTATTCCAATTTTTAAAAAGTCTTTAAACTTATACAGTATTTAAAAGGTGGGGTTTTTTTTTTTTTTTTTTTTGCTAAGAATTGAAAGATCTGCACCCCCATGTTGTAAAACCTCTGGATCCAAAGTTTCCTCATAGTTGAAAAGTCATTAACAAGCAATATCTAAACGTGATTGGAAAAGGGAGAGTGCAAAGCATGTTGTTTTGCATTGTTGTTCCTTGCCAGGAGCAAATTGTATAAATCCCTTGTGGCAGTGGTGAAATGCTACCAGTTCGCTCAGGTTCAGGCGAACCTGTAGTGTTAAAAACTGCTGGTTTGGGCAAACCAGTAGTGAGCTACCAGTTCAGTTGAACTGGCAGTTTAAAAACCTACTGGTTAGGGCGAACCGGAAATTAGCTACTGGTTCAGGTGACCCAGTAGTTAAAAATAGTTACCGGTTCTTCCGAACTGGTATTTCCAACGATCAGCTGTGCTGCGCAGTTTAACTTTGCTAGAAATTAAGATTTCCTGCTTTCTAGCAAAGCTAAATTATGCAGCACAGCTGATCCCCTCCCTTGCTGTTCTGCTTACCTTCCCAAGCCTCCTTTTGGTGCATACTGCACACGTGCATGTGCAGTGTGCATTTGGTGTGCACTGTGTATGCGCATGCAGCGCTTGTTTGATGTACAGCACGCATGCACAGCCAGCAAACTGGTAGCAAACCGGTTCAGATTACACCACTGCCTTGTGGGCAATTTCTGAATTCTTGTCTGGAGAAGAATTATGAAGAAGCCAACCTAATCTCTGGTTCTTCATTCAGCACGGTCATCAGCTACGCTTCTTCAGTTTCGCTTTCCTTCTCCGGAAGTCAAATCATATGTATTTTCAAATAGGGACTAACTGCAAAAGAAGAATAAGTAACCTGTTTGAGAAATATGGGGCTCAGGAGAATAGATTAAAAAAATCAATAATGTAATAAATGGGATGGGAAAATGGATGAGTAGAAAATTACTTTTCAAGCTTTAAAAAAAACACAGAAATATGCTAGCTTGGTATTTAATAAAAAGAAGTGCTTCTGTCTTATGCTGAGTTATGGAAGTGGCTTCTGTGTCTTATTTTTCTGTAAAAGGACATATCTTCTTTTTGAGGTTAATTCATGTGCTTCAGAGATAAAGACATTTAAAATGAGCAGTTTTGCCATATCACTGTAACAGTGGTGGGATTCAAAAATTTTTACTACCGGTTCTGTGGGCGAGGCTTGGTGGGCGTGGTTTGGGCGAGGCAGGGGAAGGATACTGTAAACTCTCCATTCTTTTCCAATCAACTGGGACTCGGGAGACAGAGAAGAGATGGGGGCGGGGCCAGTCAGAGGTGGTATTTACCGGTTCTCTGAACTACTCAAAATTTCCGCTACCAGTTCTCCAGAATTGGTCAGAACCTGCTGAATACCATCTCTGCACTGTAACCATTTTAGCTCTAGTTCTCTAATATAGGCTTATACTCATGTGCATATGCAGTATTGAGAGAAAGATAAATAAATGCATAGGATTGGTTTATTAGGGGAGAAAATAATGTTTTTACGCAATGCCACTTATTAATATCCTGGAGATCACCTTCTGTGTTATGACTGCAATATGATGGGTGTTTTATTTATAAATGTTATTGCAAACTGTCAAAATTTTGGAGCTGATCTGTTGATATTTAGAAGAGATAGATAGGTAGATAGGTTAACAGACAGTCAGACAAGCAAAAGATAAAGGAATAACCAGTCTCCTCCCTCATTATACCAGATAGGAAGATTCAAAAGATAAAATTCCTCCTGTAATAAAAGACAATTTCTGATCAAAACAACTACACAAGAACATTTTGAATTATGCAGAACAACTATGTTTCCATCTGCACCTGAAATAAAACAATCCGTTTTGGCTTATGTCTGGTATAAAACATCCCCAATATGCATATTTTTTGCAAATACCCCTCCCCCCCCCCTCCAAATAGCTTTTCTGTTTCTGTGCACACTTAGGGCAAAAAAAAAAAAAAAAAAAGATACCCCAAATCTCTTGCTACAGACCCATGGTGATTGTGATTTAAGATTTACTTCTAAATGCATTTTGAAATTACTTTCAAGAATAATTCGTTTGCATCCATTTTGATCAGAAAGCGATAGTCCCGGAATAATATCCATTTTAGGGAATAACCCCACAAATTTCTGTAGTTAACATAGTCATGTCTTATAGGAGAAGGCAAAGCCGTGCCTTTTAGATCAGAATGAAATGCATTCAGAGAACATCTCAAGGTTTCTTTAAAGTTTGTGCTGATATCTTTACGTTTTACAATGACAGCTTTGTAGGGAGACGTGCAGACTGCTCTGTTGAGCCTTTCAATTCTCTTCCGCTTGCTGCTAAGAGAATCCTTGGGATTTGGATCTCTAGTTTACCATTCTCTTTGTACATTTTTCTCACATCTAGCTAGGAAGAAATTTTTTACTAGTGGCGCTTTCTTTTGTGTTTGTCCCCTGAGTGACAGAGAAGTGCCTTTCCATCATTAGTGCTTTATTAAAATACACATAGATTTACCTATGTACCTCATAACTTGCAAATGATATTTTGCTGCTTTCTTCATGTGGGAGTCTTCATAAATACCCAGCCTCACTGCTGGTTTCATTGATCCCTTTCTCTCCAATGCCTGCCTCTTTGCAGCTGGTCATTTTGGTTGCTGACAGGGGATTGTGTGATGGCAGGCAGCTTTTCTTTCATAACTATGTGTTGATGTTGGCTATCGATCAAGCAATGAACCAAGTTTCAGCTTGGGAGTGAGGTCATTTTATTCTTCCTCTCATTTCCTTTCCTGTCAAGTCCATGTATCTAAGAATCTAGGGCAAATACCACAGTTCTGCAAAGAAATCTTTCCTGCAAGTATGGCCTTTTGCATCCTTCCTCTTTCTGCTAAAAATGAAAAATAATATACGCTTCTGCTTACTGTGTATCCATCCATAGTCTTAATTTGCATGCAATGATGGAGTAGAAAAAGAAGGCGTGGCTTTATAAGGAAGTTGTAAGAGGCTTTATATAAATCATCTGATTTAATCTCAGTGCAGACTACTAGTTTTTAATAGGTTTCATAGTTGGGGTGTTTCATAGAAGCTGTTCCATTATATGAAATGGTAAACTGCATTGAAGTTATCCTGACGGAAAGGAGGAATGTAAATCTAACAAATGAATAATTTTCTCTTTTAATTAACATGAGTAGAAGACAGTATAGATGTTTTAGTTAAATAACAGGTTTGCTATTACTATTTACCATTTATTAAGATTAATTCTTCCAGGAGTTGGGGTGTGTGTGTTGAAATAATATTTAAATTGCTTTTCTGTACCCTGGTTAAATATGCTGTTTGAGAAGTATCTAGGGCATCCATTTTTTTAGAAGGGCTGATGGAAATCATGTTGGGATTTTGATTTATACCATCTTGATTTAAAAGCATTTCTGTGTTTGAATGGAGGTCGTATTACTCATTTCTTTCAGCTTCTGTTTATGTATAATCAGTTGAAAAGTGAATTTTCAACTAAAATGTCATCCTTGCTATTGGCAATATGGTTCTACCTGGTTTTACCCAGATGGTCACAGAAAGAAAAAAGCTCACTAAGGCAGAATGTTACCATTTATTTATATTTATTTCAAGGCAGAGTTTTTTTAAAAAATGTTTACTATCAGTCAGGATTAGCAGGGTAAAATATCTACCTGACCTCACTACCATAACTGAGAGGTTCTGCTGTGTATGGCTCTCATAAGACCCAATAATGTAAACTACATAAATGAACCATCAACCTATCAAAGGAAAAGTAAAATATATTTAATCCAGTTTATTGGAAAAGTTCTGTTGTCTTTTGTAAGTTAGCACAGTGCACTTTCTGCCTCCAGTTTATCATAACAGTGAATAGGGACAACTTGGTATTTTAATCTAACATATTCCGATTAATTTTAATTAATGTTTAATAATTGTTCATTGCAATGATCTATTTCCCCACAAGAGAAGAAGCTTGAGTGTATTACTCTTACTCTCTCTTTGAATACACATTCATATTGGCCAACGTGATTGACTGCCCTGTCTGTTGAGGTGATGGCTACAGGAAAAAAGTAGAATTTCATGCATGAAGATAAGTGCTGGCTCCCTCTGTGTACTACTAATTTCTTATCAGCTTTTTTCTAAGACAAGTTAGGAGAATGGAAATCCTTTTTGTTTCGGTAAACCAATCGTGATATTTTAACTTTCCTTAGTTTTCCTTAGTTTCAAATGTTGTCTCTGAATACTGGTAACATGCTTAAGAATTAGCCATTAAAAAAGGATTCTATTTGCTTGTTTGACTATTACTATATACTATCTTTCTGTTTAAATCATTTAAATGTTTAACAAATTTAACAGATTAACAGTGTTGGAAGGGACCTTATAGGTCAACTAGTCCAAACCCCAACCCACCCATCCCCGCTCAAGCAGGAGACCCTATACCCAGGGGTGAAATCTAAAATTTTTCCCTACCGGTTCTGTGGAGGTGGCTTGGTAGGGGGGTGTCCTGTGACTTAGTGGGCGTGGCCAATTTGATGTCACTCACAGCCATGCCCACTCAGTCACAAGACCCCCTCCCACCAAGCCACGCCCACAAAATCTGATAGGAAACTTTTTAAATTTCTATTCTACCACCCACTCACCACCTGCTCTCTCTTCGCTTTGGGTCGGGGGCCAGGCCCAGGGATGCGCCATTCCCTGGGGCCCTGGAGCCGCCGCCTGCTCGCTGCCTGCCTCAACCAGGTTGGGGAATGCACCATTCCCCGATACCAGCCTTGCCCCGGAGCTGCTGCCCGCTCTCTCATCACCAAGCGGCGTGTCCTTACCTTTTTCCCGTGGCTGGCAGTCAGGGAAGGCAAGTGCCCGAAAGTTATCGGAGTCACTCACTCTCCTTCTTGAATGAGCTGCCACCATCACTGCCCTGGTTCATGCACCGGCTGTGCAAGCGCACACCCAACCTGCCGCTGATGAGTGAATTAAATAAACGGTGTGTGCTTGCGCAGCTGGCGCATGGACCAGAGCGGCGATGGTGGCGGCTCATTCAAGGAGAGTGAGTGACTACGGTAACTTTCGGGCACTTGCCTTCCCTGACAGCCAGCCACGGGAGAAAGGTGAGCAGTAGGATACACTGCGTGGCGAAGGGCGAGCAGGCAGCAGCTCCGTGGCAAGGACTCTGTGGAATGGGGTGGGTGGGCGGAGCCTCCAGCTGCCATTGCTATCGGTTCTCCGAACTACCGGCCATCATCGCTACCGGATCGGCCGATCTGGTCCGATCCGGTAACATTTCACCCCGTCTATACCATTTCTGACAAATGGCAGCCCAATCTTTTCTTGAAAGTCTCAAATGATGAAGCTCTCACCACTTCTGAAGGTAAGCTGTTCCATTGGTTGATTGTTCTCACTGTCAGAAAGTTTCTCATTTCTAGGTTGAATCTCTCCTTGGTCAGTTTCCATCCATTATTCCTTGTCTGGCCTTCAGGTGCTTTGGAAAACAGCTTGACTCCCTCTTTTCTGTGGCAGCCCCTCAAATATTGGAACACTGCTATCATATCTCCCCTGGTCCTTCTCTTCACTAGCCATGCCTTGTTCATGTAACCGTTCTTCATATGTTTTAGTCTCCAGTCCCCTAATCATCCTGGTTGCTCTCCTCTGCACTTTTTCTAGAGTCTCAACATCTTTTTTATAGTGTGGTGACCAAAACTGGATGCAATACTCTAGGTGTAGTCTTACTAGGGCTTTATAGAGTGGTATTAGTACCTCACTTGATCTTGATTATATCCTCTGTTAATGCAATTTAGGATTGCATTGGCTTTTTTAGCTGCTGCTGCACACTGCTGGCTCATATTTAGCTGATTGTCCACTAAGACTTCACCGAGATTCCTCTCATTGTCACTGCTATTAAGCCTGGTTTCCCCCAGTTTATATGTGTGCTTTTGGTTTTTCTTACCTAAGTGTAGGACTTTACTTTTCTCTACATTGAATTTCATTTTGTTAGATAGGGCCCAGTGTTCAAGTCTGTCAAGATCCATCTGGATCTTGAATCTATCTTCTAGAGTGTTAGCTATTCCTGCCAGCTTATATCATTTGCAAATTTTTTTCTTTTTAATTTGATTTATACGCCGCCCTTCTCTGGAGACTCAGGGCGGCTTACAATGCGTTAAGCAATAGCCTTCATACTTTTGTATATTTATACAAAGTCAGCTTATTGCCCCCACAAACTGGGTCCTCATTTTACCTACCTTAGAAAGGATGGAAGGCTGAGTCAACCTTGAGCCTGGTGAGATTCGAACTTTCAGTAATTGCAGACAGCTGGTGTTAATCACAATGCTTTTAGTCTGCTGAGCCACCAGGCCCAAATTTGATGAGTTCCCCTTCTATTCCCTCATCTAAGTCGTTTATGAAGATATTGAAGAGAACTGGGCCATAGCACTCTTCAATGTTGCACATCAAAACAAAAAGGATATGAAATCATGAATTCAAGGGACCATATTTTGCATTAAAAATAAAAAGGGTGAAACTTCCATCAGGCCAATGTGATTTTGGCAAAGTTCTCGTCTTTTGATCTGCTGTGGTGATGACCTAATCCTGGAACCTTTTAACTGGAAGCACTGGAGGAAGTGGCATTTAATAGGATAAAGCACTACTTTTTGTGGTGATGTGCAATAAATGGGATGTTTCATTTAACAGTTGCCACTTTGATTTAAATTTTAATTGGGGTTAAGACAGCAAAGCAAGTTTAGAGCAGATAATGGTTAAATATTATGTCTGCACAGGATGACATGGTAAAAAAACCCCATCCAGATATTTGCTTGCTGTTTTTGTTTCTTAGCTAGCCAGGGAAAACATTCAAATTGTTCTTGACATGTGTGGCACATTATTGCAAAGCTTTTTCCTCAATATAAGAAGCATCTTGCTTTTAATTCATTACGTGACCTTTGAAATGAAATGGTTTTGGGTCTGGGCTATTTCCTCTAAATTGGGAGAGACAAGGAAGAAGTGGAATATTATTGTATTGTATCTGGCCTTCCCAAAGGAAAGGAAAAGCTTGGTTTGAAAGGTAAATTTTTTCAGGGATTTGTCATATCTGTAATAGGCCCATTGCTTTAAATATGTAAATTACATGCAGAGCGCATGCCTGCATCCATCTTTGGTTCTGTCAGCACAGCCCATAAGATCCCATTTGTCTAGAAGAATGCTTTTCTGAAAGATATGATTATTCTAGACTGCTGAACAAATTCTTTGATCTGACTGGCATTTAAAAAACCATGGTGTTTTGAAGAATGACATTTAGAGAAGTACTCTGCAGGAGTGATTTTTTTAAAATGTGTATTGACAGGAGGGCGGGAATCAAAAAGAAAAATGGTTGGGGGCTGGGTTGTAGAAAAGATTTTGCTATTGATAAATAGCATATGTGTATTGAAGCAAGACAACCCTAATTTAGGTTGAGTTGCTCCTGCATTCCTTACTATATTGTCAGAAAATCTGGGACAATTTTTTCCCATTTAAAAGATAATGGGGAGGGGGGAATCTTCCCTTCAAGAAAATACAGTATTTTCCTGAATGGTGTCAAAATCTGAATCATCTGTAGTCTGAAGACTGTGAGCAATGACTGCAAGAGGAAGGAGGATTTTATTTAGAAAGGATGAAGATACGGTAGCTTGTTCAGAAACATTGAGGAGCATCTTGAATGCTTGAGTATACATTCTGTGGATTTTATTGAAAAGGTATCAATATGATAAAGACAAACTGGGTGGCAGAAAATGAACCTCATCTTCTTACTGATAGTCTAAAGCAAAAGTCTAAATGTGGAGATTTAGGGACAAAATAACTTTGTTTGCTCTTATTATGTTTTGTCAGGGAAGTTCAAAATTGATTAATTTCTGCAATTTCATCTATGCTGGCCTGTAAAAAACCATTAATTGATGTATAATAAGTACACGTGAATAAGATATTTCTGAATTCAGTGAAAGTCATGTCAACTCATATTATCAACTGCTGAGCACCTTCGCAATTTCCAATATTCCAGTATTAAGTTGTACTAGATAACCCTGTGACCTGTTGGGTCATCATTTGAGAGAAACATAGTTCAGTCTGATGTGACCAGAATAAACATTAAATTTTAGAGTGACCATACTGTTTTTACACCAAAGCTGGATGTTCCTGTGATCATCTAAGAAGACTATCTATCATAAATAAAAATAATTGTAGTGGTAAACTTTAATAATAGGACAATATTTACTTACCTAAGCAGATCAACTGAACGACCATGGGCAGGCAAAAAAGCAGTGGGAGTGGGAGTGACTTCTGACTTCCTGCTGGCTTCCTTATTGACTTTGCTTGTAGGAAGCTGCAGGGAGCATTGGAAATCTTGATATGGGACTACAGAGACACTGCATTTGCCACAATTTTGCAAATACAACTTGCCAGAACATTATAAAAATTTCAATGCCAATGGAGTGACGGCTACCACATGTTTATACATTCTTTAAGTTAATGGATTTTAGGTATCTTGATTCAAAAATTATTGCCATATAATGCACCATTTGGATTAACGTCAATGAGAATTTAATAATATAGAGATAGAAGATTCTGGTCATATCAGACTGTACTACTTTTCTGTCAAAGGATAACCCAACAGGTTGCAGGGTTGTCTAATGTTAATTAAATTTTAAGAGAAAGGATAATACCTTTTTAAAAAGATGCACTGTGTTAATCTGATCATAGTAGCTTTGGAAGTATTTTGTGTGCATATTATTTTGCAGTGTGTCACAGAAACACAGCTCAAGGAAATTTCAGTTGAAGTATTTAATGAATGAATTAAATACAGGTGATATTGTAGGAGAACAAGGGAAACCTAGATGAAGCGATCACTAACACAGATATTTTGAATATTAATTGTTTATTTTAGCTGATAAACATACATATTGTTCTGGAGAATGATGCATATAAAATGATCTTGGTCTTCACAGAACAATTATGGTCTCTCATTATGGTGTTGAAAGATGATTTATAAGCAGTGTGAGAAGGTATTTTTAAGGTAAAATGATATATCAATAATATTTTATTTGTATATTTTCCATGAAAGTTGTTTTAGATAATTTCTTTCAAATATTCCAAATATTGCTTACTGTACATTGTTTCCTTTCAACCTTATCTTCAAATTCAAAGCAGTAACATTTATAGTTAGCCTAAGAAAGTATACAGGACTGACATTAATTCAGTTCAAGATTTACTGAACTGTAACTCTCATAAAACCTACTGTCTAGAAATTGTGGGGATTGAACCTATCTAGGTGAAACCAAACTAGGGATGGCTGATGATAGGCATGGCTGAGTGACCTCAGGAAGTTCAGCGATTAAGATTTGCAATATTACTTGAAGGCAATACAAAGAATAATTACTGTTCATTATTTCAATATAAATTTGGAGTGTAAATAATAATTTTATACAACATGTGTTGCATAAACTGAATGGTTTACTTTGGAGAATAGTTATTATACTCTCCAGTGCCTGAAGGTAAATACAGTATGTTCAATTCTAGCTGCTAGATTTTTTTTCATTGCTAGGATATGGATGGAATCTAGCCCTTTGGTTTTTTCAAAAATGAGCAGTGATAGCAAAAAGAGATAAATATAAAATTATCACCTATCTTACAATGAATGTAGAAGAGTCACTATGGCAATTTGAATGTGAAATTGATCTGAAGAGCTGCTTTGTACCTCTGAAGTGTTGGTATTGATCTTCATGTAATGAATTGCAGGAACTCCAGGGCCAAGGATGTGTGAGTAGAACTGTGATGTATATTCCACTGCTGTCAGAACAAATGTTTTTTCTGTTCTACCAATAAATCTTACACAGAGAAAAGCCATTTTGTATACCAGGGAAAAAAACCCACCTGGTTCATTCGGTTTATTTCAAAAGAATTTCTAATAAATACCTTCATCAATAGTAAATGGAAATGGATTTTGTTATAAATGAATAGTGTGGGTTATAACTACAAAAGGATTGAGCATATTTCAGAGGCTACCTGTGCGACAGATTTAAAGATGGCTACATTTGTCAATTCCATATTGTTATTTATAAAACTTGATGGGAAGATGAATATGCTTAATGTGGCATATGTTGTGTTTCTTAGGTGCTAGAACAAGATGTGGTTCTGCAATCTATTGATAGAGCTATTGAAGCCATTCATAATGAGGCAATGAAGAATGGAGGAAAATACAACTTGGAGCAAAGGGATGTCCTTCAGTAAGTAAAACAAACAAGAACATTCAGCACAGTATGAAAATATGGTTATCTGAAAGAAAACACAATTAAACCTTACATTGTCATAATTAGAATGATAGGTAATATAAGAACTACTAAGATGGCTCTCTCTTTCTTTTATTTATCTTTTCTCCATGTAGCACTTTATTTAAGCCACGTGGTATGGTGATGTCTCTATTTTTTAACATCTGGTTTCCCCCTTGGAGTGTCTTTGTTTCCAAAGAATTGAATATTGATTTGCAGACTAGTATCAAGGTTTCTGAAGGCATAGCATCATTTGAAAGAGTCATTTGAAAGCAGAAGAGAATGATTGAACATCAAGATGAATGAATGAATGAATGAATGAATGAATGAATGAATGAATGAATGAATCTAAGAGAGAAAACAGTAGTACACTGGAAATAAACGAGAGAAAGTTACAGATAAATGAGATTAAAGACTAGGTATAGAACAGGGGTCTGCAACCTTAAATACTCGCCATTTGGACCCGTTTCCCAGAGAAAAGAAAACACAGGGAGCCACAAAACCTGGGTGGGCATGGCCAACTCGATGTCACTCACTTCCACAAATCACATGACCCCCCTAGCCATGCCTACCCAGCATTCTCTACCCATTAGGGCAGAGAACCAGTTGTAAAAGGCACTGGGAACCACAAAATCCTTTTGACATATCTCTCTCTTCCCTCCCTCCCTCTCCCCCCCCCCTCTCTCTGTATCTTTCTATGTCTCTCTTTCTCCCCCTCGCTCTCTACCTCTCTGTCTCTGCCCTGGCTGCTTCTTCATCCCCTGCCGTCACCTTTACCTTCTCAGGCCAAGCGAGGAGTGACTGGGAGGGGAGGGCAAGAGGCGGGGCCAGCCAGTGGTGGGATCACCTGACAGGGAGCCACAGCAGAGGACCCAAAAAGCTGCATGCGGCTCCGGAGCCACAGGTTGCTGACCCTTGGTATAGAAGAAAAGAAAAATGTACTGCAGGAAAAGTCAAGTTAAAGGATGTATTGATAGAGTGGAAGAATGTGAAGCTTTTTGAGAATCACATTTGATGTAAACAAATTTCTCTGATGACTTCAAATTATGATATCACTAATTCAAAAATCCTCTTAACTGACAACAGATACTTACAGTGGAGCTAGATGCTCTGTAATCTAAACTAAAAGTGGCACTCTAAAAGCTAAAAGAATCTTGATCCATAAATGCTTTTAAAGTCCAGTTTCCATCAATCCTCACCATTAGCCATGCTGATTGAGACTGAATCCAGTAACATTTGAAAAATGATCAGATTGTCTCCATCCCTGTAGCAGGAATCTTTTGTAGTTGAATTTCCTCATAGGCGTAATAAGGAGCTTCTTAGTTTCCTATACTTTACTTCATATAGGTAAAGGAAAAATCTTGATTTATTCCTTGATTTTTTAAAAAAGATGCTCATTATATATACAGATTTCAGCTCGTCGTATTGCTAATATGTTGGACATTCTTGAAACCTATCTTCTCAGTGTGATTCTTTGCTATGTTATCAGAAAATTGATCCATCATCGAAAGGAAACAGTTTCCCGCAAAGGACATTCACCGTCCTCTCAAGGAATGACCCCATCCACCAGTGATCACCATCTGGACCTAGCCAGGCAACCCAATGGTGTCTGCAGAACTGGATATGAACGACACCACAGTTTGCCTAACAAAGACATCCAAGAGGAAGAAGGTGACCTTTACCAGGTAGGGCCTTTGCCATATTTGTAAGTTTTCTCCAACATGCTCTAGGCATGCAGAACCAATGACTTGGCTGGTGTTAAGATGTATTCTTTTCTTGTTGACTCTATATATCGATCCTGAATAGGGAAAAGGAATGAGTAAAAAGCTGCATTTTACCTACTAGAGTTAACATCTGTTAATACATTTTGTATATCTTGAACTCCATTGGATTCTTTGGGGGTATACAAGTTCACCTGCTGACTACCTGTTTTGCGAGTTAATGGAGAACAATGTTTTCATTAGTCTTGCAGTCTAATAGACCAGTCAAAAATGAATGGCAGCAATGATGTCTTCTTATGTTTTGATTATTGAAGAAGATGAGCTTTGCAAAATGTCTGTTTTATGTTAAATTAGGCTGGGGTGATCTAGAATTTTGTTTACTGCTTTTTAAATATCTCTAGGAGTGGAATTTGTCAAGATATCCAGCAGTATCACAACACACTTTTAAAGAGTTGACTGTGTTGCAGGAATAAATATTTTAGTGTGCTACTGCTTATTATCTCATTCTCTTCTGCCAGTACTCTCTGAGCCTTAGTTAAATGTGAAGAATTTAACTGATTATCAAATCTTCATTGGGATAACTGTATAGCTGACTGAGTGGGAATTCTGAA
Source organism: Pituophis catenifer annectens (assembly GCF_029215685.1). Taxonomy (NCBI): domain Eukaryota; kingdom Metazoa; phylum Chordata; class Lepidosauria; order Squamata; family Colubridae; genus Pituophis; species Pituophis catenifer. Next base: position 72,294,270 of record NW_027256882.1, on the reverse strand, counting down.
TGCAATAATTTCAACCCATCTGAGAGCACCTGATTGGGAAAGGCTGTCTTTACATACATTTTGTTACTAATGTTAAAGTAAGCTAAACTTAAACTAAAAACTAAATGCAAAAAAGGTGAGACAGAGACCATCTCTCCCCAGTTACATCAGCTGGTCCCATTAGATCTCAAGAGAAGGCATGGTGAGAGTACCATTGGCTAGGGATCTGTTCCTGATAGATCCCAGGAGACGTGCTTTCTCTGCTATAGCTCCTGTCTTATAAAACATCCTTCCCACTGAAATTAGATTGGCCCCATCTCTTTTGATTTTTCAAAAGGCCCTCAAGACCTGGTTATGCTGCGAGGCCTGAGGTTCCCAGGGAACGAGAGGTTTGTCTTGTCAACTCCACTACTGAGGGGGCCATTTCTATCCTCCCTTTACTCAGGGTTACTATTTTTGTTTTTATTATTATTTACAACTATGATTTTTTAAAAAGATTTTTATCTGTTTACATTGGTTGTTTTATGTATTGTTGTGTCCCATCCAGTTGCCTTTGATAAAATGGGTGGTTGTATAAATTTGATTGATAAATAAGTGACAGAACTTTATGTGAACATTATTTTTCATACATGTATTTGTTAGTTCTGAAGTTAATGATATAGCAGGGAAATAAGTGTCTCCAAGGAACAAGCTTATGTCTTAGTTAAATGAAGGCAAGCTCTTATGATTGGAGGCACAGGAGAATGGGGAAATTAATGTTGATGGAAATTGATAGAACAGGACCTGTCGCTTTCCAAAATAACTTCTTTTTGAGTGTTGACATCTGCACCCAAGAGAAATAAACTCCTTTAGCCTTTGGGCATTTTTTTTGGGAAAAGAAGATAAAAGCTAGATAGATTTTTTTCATAGGGAGAAAAATGAAAGGCAAAACTCCTCTGCCCATTTCTATTCCCTGTCATGATCCTTTTGTATCAGTGAAGCTCTAGCAAAACATAAGTGCATTGACAAATAATGGGAAGACAATTTCCTATAATCCAGTTTGTGAAGGATTTATGGCCAATCTCTTTTCAGTGTATTCCAAATAGAATGTGCTTTGCACTTTGATAAATAGATGATGTACTCAGAATCAGGATGAAATATCCCGGCATTTGTATTTGGTGTGGGTGGGTGGTGTGTTTGTTGATGATATAATTTTTAAACTTCAATCTCTTCCTTCTAATTTGAAAAGTGATTTCCTAGCTTTAGGTTTAATCTTTGTTGTCTAAATAGCCTATTTCTGATTAAATTGATTAAGTGCTGTTTGCTTCTGGGAAAAGAATATGAAGGACAACAAATCCCCTCTTTCTGTTCAAATCATTGAGACAGGGTAGTGGGATTTGAAGAATTTTGTATGCTTAGAGAATGTGTAGCCTTTGAAGCAAATGCTTGTTTCCAGATGTTTTGATAACACTTTCTTAGGTAAGAGAGAGCTGCCGTGGAACTAGGCTTAAAATGCATATACTTTTGACCAGCATGCATTCAGGCTTCAGCAAAATACAATTTGGATATCTGGGTACCCCCCCACACACACACACACTTTCTCCCCAAAAGACCTTTCTGGCTTTCTAATACATTCTTAGGATTGCAACCATTTGAGAATATGGCTGCTGATCTGGTCTCATAGATGAAGGTTTTTAGACTGAGTTGATAAAAAGAGAAGAAAATGGACAGGAGGAAACACTGTCCTATTCTAGTGCTCCTCTTTTTATTAATTTATTCTATTAAATTTAAATTTAGACTCCAGATGATTATGGACAGCTTAAACTTTCAAAAAAGCAAAAAAAAAAAATGTAGAAAAAATAAGAATCAGGAAAAAAAACATAAAAGCAAGCAAAAAATAACCAACATGGACCCAGTTGAACCATTTTACCTCAAGAACTAGGAGAACAGCCAGGTTTTCAAGGACATTCAGAATATCAGCAGGGTGACAACCATATGGATCTCTTATGGGGGATATGCTGTTCCACCCAAAGTAAGCCTCACATCCATCCCTGAATCCAGTTTTCTCCTTATCAACAGCACCACTCTTAACCTGAATTTAATTTTATTTTGTTCTCCTTCATCTTGCCCATTATCAAGCTCAGGTGTTGAAGGGTGCTGATTTCTCCTGTGGAATTAAATAAAAGAAGTAATAGAACTGGGTAGCACAAGCATAGTGATGGCACTCCATTCCAAAGTTCTAAATAAATTCCAAATAATCTCCCCAATGATTTCCAGTAGATGAACAAAAGGATATGATAGAGCAGGGGTGTCAAACTCAAGGCCCAGGGACCGGATCTGGTCCGTGGGGCCACCCTGGAAACAGCGAAGGACCAGCCCTTGGTGCCTCTACCAGCAAAAACAGAGCTCGTGAGGGCTTCACGTGGCTTCCTTGAGATCCGTTTTCGCTGGCAGAGGGTTGCAGGAGGCCGTCGCAGCCGAAAATGGAGCTCGGGAGCCCATTTTCACTGGCAGAGCGCTTGGGCCACCACAGGTGCCCCCCAACACAAATTCACAGCATCACATCATGATGTGATGCTGGCCAAACCCACCTTGACCACACCCATCCCGCCCCGCAAAGGTCAAACACAACCCTGATGTGGCCCTCAACGAAATTGAGTTTGACACCCCGTCAGCTTTATGGGACACAATAGCACAACCATTTTAGTGAGTTCTGGCAAGAAAGATTTGGAATCCCTGCAAAACAATTTTCCTAAGGCCCAAATTCTCCAGATGTCCAACTCCATCAGTGGTTTTGAAAGGTGCCAAGAAATGCAGGAGGGATAGCAAATAGCAGCCCTTCAAAATAAGCCAGGTCAGGAAATAGGAACTACTGGAAGTCTGCTTTATTTTTATAAAAGGTGACAGAAAGCCTGATAGAATTTTGATTTCATTCTCTCTTAGACCCAAGAGATTCAAAGTGGGTAATTTTGAGTGTTCATCACGTCCTGTTTTTTTGGCCAAGCTCATTTTTTCCTAATAGCAGCTGCATATCTTCCTCAGGGCTATCGCTATATTCCTCCATACCAGTGTTGTATTTCTCCTCACCTGATTACCAGTGTACCTCATTTGCTGGATAATCATTTTCATTATCCACCTTGAACAGCGAGGTTATAGTTTTGTCAACCATCTTATTCAGAAATGGAATATTAGATCTTGGCTTATAATTACAAAACTCTTTGAGGTGCAAAGAGGAGTTTTCGATAAAGGTCACATAACTTTCTTTTTAAAGTAAGTGGCAAGACTTTCCTTGCTGAAGAAGTCATTAATCATTTCTGGTAACCATGTGTGATTCCAGTGTGACTAATTAGTTAGCCAGGTGGGGAAAGAGTTGAGCAAACAGATGGTGGGCCTTAACTTTTCCACATCCTCAATATGTATATGCAATTTTTAAAAAATCCATATGAACAGCAACTATAATCTGCCCCAATACTAGAATATGCGGCAAATGATGGAAAATTGCTCTCAGCCAGCTTCCAGCTGTTCTTTTTTTTTTTTTTTTAATTTGATTTATATGCCGCCCTTCTCCGGAGACTCAGGGCGGCTTACAATGCGTTAAGCAATAGCCTTCATCCTTTTGTATATTTTTACAAAGTCAGCTTATTGCCCCCACAAACTGGGTCCTCAATTTACCTACCTTAGAAAGGATGGAAGGCTGAGTCAACCTTGAGCCTGGTGAAATTCGAACTTATTAATTGCAGACATCTGGAGTTAAATTACAATACATTAGTCTGCTGAGCTATCCAGGCTCCACGGGATGTTCTGATCCCGTTCCTTCAATATCCTAATGGAAGAAATATTGTGCAGCATTGAAAAGCTTTTGCAGAACTCTTTGATGCAAATGCAACAGAGGTAGAGGAGAAATAAACTCTCTCTGCTACATCCACTGCCACAAAATAGGATTGCAAGCAGGCCTTGAGAACTCAAATTCATGTTAAAATCAAATTGTACCCAGATTTTCTGCAACAGTACTCCAGTCTACTATTAGTCTGCTTCCTCCCTTTCAACAGTCTGGTGGCTCCAAGATGTCATCTGATGTCTGTTGAAGAGAAGAGGGCATTTAGGAACCATCTGGGTGAGCTTCATGGGTCACAAATTGGCTAGATTTATTAGTACTGATGACAAACTAGGCTGGAAATTTGTGAAGTTACATTCAGAAAAGCATCTAGATCCATCAACCCACTTGGGTTAGATTATCTTAATTACTCCTGTATCCCAGCAGAGGTTTATAGCAAAATGCTATCAGTGTCAAATACTATCAGTGTCGGCTGAAGAGGTTGTAGAAAAAATGCTTTTAAAAGCCTCTAATGATCCCAGCTGAGCCGCGTGATCATCAGAGGCTTTTTTATTTTTATTTTTAAAAGCATTTTTTTGGCCAAAGAGGTAGAAAAAATGCTTTTTTAAAATAAAATAAAAAAGCTTCTGATGATTGCACGGCTCAGCTGGGCAATGGGAGTGGGGGGGCAGGGATTTTTGCTACCGGTTCTCCGAACCACCCGCCTCCATCGCTACCGGATCAGGCGATCCGGTCCGAACCAGGAGCATTTCACCCCTGCATCACTTGACCATGCCGTTTAGCAACAACAGTTCCAGCAATCCTGGTTGTAGTCGTTAAGTGAGAACTGCATGGATTCTTAAGCAGGAAACTTGCATGACCGTGACTTCCGACTTCCTGCTGGCTTTCCCCATTGACTTCGCTTGTGGGAAACAGGCAGGGAATGTCAGAAATCGCAATCATGTGACCCCCAGCTTGCCGCAGTGCTGGGAGCCTGGGTTCCAATTATGTGACCATGAGGGAAGTGCTGCAACACTTGGAACACTGAGGACCAGTTGTAAGTTCACCTCATTTAGAGCACTCTTAGTAAGCTTAGCAGACTGAGATTTTAAATGCATCCCAATATGTTGTCTGAGAAACAGACAAGAACTTATATCATTATAGGGTTAGGGTCAGTATTGTGTTGATTCAGTGCTGCTGAGACAAAGGAAATCAAGTGTTAAGATGTTGGTGTAGTGCCAAAGGGAAACATCTAGCCCAGGGGTGTCAAACTCATGTTGTCACGGCGTCATCACATGACATATCACAACTTCTTTCCCCTTCGCTAAACCGGGCGTGGGCGTGGCCAGTGTGTGACGCACACGGGCCGCAGGTTTGACAGCCCTGATCTAGCCCATCCCTCCAAATAAGAGAGAAAGCCTTGCAGTCCATATTCCCAACCCTCTTTGCTTCCAGAAAAAAGTGCAAGACTTGAGAAGTGGAGTCATTAGAGGAAGCCCTGCACACCACTCGATGCTTTTCTTGTCACGAGCCTCTGCGGGGAATGATGCCATCGTAAATGGTCCTTTCCTACCCTGAGATGCTTTTCCTAGTCTTAAGTAAAAAAAAAAATAGCTCTGGATGTATTAAAATAAAGGAAGCCTGCATGGCTTGAGCTTTTGTCTTTATCCTTTCACAAGGATAATTTGTTGCATGGATCACTCCCAATGCCTCTAATGTGCACATGGCTTGCTGCCTCTGCAAAGGGGCTGAGAGCGATAGAGAGTGTATGTGTTTGACAGGTCAGTGCAACAGGAGTCTGGTGCTTTGCTGAACATAGCAATTAAATATGTAGCTTTTTCTGTCTTAAAGGAGGGAGGGAGGCAGCACACATTCCGAGGTTCCGCTAGGCTCATACAGGAGGCTGATTATTAACGCTGTCCTCTAGAGGCATCTTTTAAGAAATGAAAAGAGCACTATTAGGACACGTTTGCTGTTGCCTAGAAAAGAAATGTTTTTGACAGTTTACCATTGCTCTCGCTGATGACATGGATTGTTTCTAAAATGCTTTCTTCTAGATTTCTGCACAGCCATGCCGTGCCACTCCTCTTATTCCTCCACCACCAGAGAAACGCAAGAATGTTAAGACAACTGCGCCCATTAAAAGTAAGAAATTGTCCTGCAAGTTGGTGCTATTGAGGATGAAAGAATGCTAAATATCAGCTTTACTGGCTTGGCAGTAAGTGGTTCCTTGTGCTCATGAGCAAGGGTCTCCAACCTTAGCGGATTCCTTTACTGGCTGAGGAATTCTGGGAGTTGAAGTCCACAAGTCTTAAAGTTGCCAAGGTTGGAGACAGCTGCTCTTGAGTACGAAAAAGAAAATACTAGTGAATTGACAGGAAATGGAACTTCACCAGAGATTGGCCTTCTGTGGTCTTGCAGAGGTTACTGAACTCCAGCAGAAAAGTTCACAATTCATAAAATTTGTTCATTTCAAAAATAGCACATGCAGAGTGGAGTTTTTTGGAATTACAATTTTTAAAATTAAATTAATTGCAGTCTAATCAGTAATATGTATTTAGGCATATATATATATTTTCTTGAATTTAGTCCAGTTGGTTTCCAAATAAACTCAGGCTGTCAGGCTGAAGCTTCCATTTTATTTTGCACATTTGCTCATCAGATGAAACATCTGATGGTGAAACTTTTCTTCTGGAAATAGAAATTCCTCTTTACATGCACAACCTGATAATGCACTCCTGAAATTTGTTTTCATGATCTAAAACTGGTCACAGCATATCTAGGAGCAAGTTTCTGAGAGGAAATGTCATTAAAAAACACATTTTTCTATTTCCTCTTTAAAGATAAATGATAGAAGAAACTGCTGCTGTTCCAACTTTCAATTAATGTGGCCTTCTGGCACACAGGAGAAAGCAAATAGAAAAAAAGCCCACAGCATCAAACTACCACAGTTGAGGAACTTGATACAGATGCTTGTATGGTTTCATCTGAGGTGGAACATCCATATTCTTGTATGAAATTAAAAGTACAAGATTAGGAAACACACAATAGCTTGCAAATTTGGCCAAACCATTGCAGGCAGGTCATGGTTCAACTGGACTGAAACTCAGAACTTTTTGATTATTCTGGATTTCCGTCAAGGAGAGTCCAGAACAATCTTGCAGGGACAGTGAGACATAGGTGACAGATCTTAATACACTCTCTCCCAGCTCCTATGCAGTCACATGCCCACCATCTTTCTTCCTCTTGCCTCTCCTTTGTCACACCTGAATTCTTGCAACCACTCATTTAGTGACTGTTCAAAGTTGCAGCTTCACTGAAAAAAGCGACTTATGATCGTTTTTCACACTTATGACCGCTGTTATGTGATCAAAATTCGAACACTTAGTAACTGACTCATATTTATAACAGTTGAGGTATCCAGGGGTCATGTGATCACTTTTTGTCACCTTCTGACAAGAAAGTCAATGGGGAAGCCAGATTTACTTAACAATCATGTTACTAACTTAACTGCTGTGATTCACTTAACAACTATGGCAAGAAAAGTCATAAAACGGGGCAAAATTAACTTAACAACTGTCTTGCTAAGCAACCGACCAATTGTGGTCATAAGTCGAGGACTACTTGTATACCCAAATCCCCCTACCCACCCAGTTTTCCCTGGGCATTCTTTCTGCTAATCTTCCCTTATGTTCCACTCTTACTATCTCCGACCATAGGACATCTCTGCCAAATATACATGGTTTGGTCCATGTCTGGAAAAACCACATCTACCGTATTTTTTGGAGTATAAGACGCACCTTCTCCCCCCCATCCCGAAGAGCATGGAAATATTGGTGCATCTTATACACCGAATACAGCCATTTTTGGCTGTAGCCCCTCCCCACTCGTTCCATTTTTGTGAAAAACAGGCTCGTTTTTTGCCCATTTATTTGCAAAAATGGGGGCGTTTTTGCCCTCCCCCAGCCCCCAGGAGCACTCTGCAGGCCTCCCAAACCCTCTACATGCCTCGTTTTTCACAAAAATGGGCAAAAAATGGCCCATTTTTCACCCGTTTTTGCAAAAAACGGGGCACACAGAGAGTCTGGGAGGCCTGCAGAGTGCTCCTGGGGGTTGGGGGAGGGCAAAAACGCTCCCGTTTTTGCAAAAAACAGTGAACAGAGGCTTTGGGAGGCCTGCAGAGTGCTCCTGAGGGCCAGGGAGAGCAAAAACTTTTTTTTTCTTACTTATCTCTTCGAAATCTTAGTGTGTCTTATACACCAGTGCATCTTATAGTCCGAAAAATACAGTATTTTGTTCTGAGTAGAGAGCATTCAAAATTGCCTATGTTTAACTACTGTATTTTGGGGCTGAACAAAGTAGGAAAAGAAGGTTCCATGATACTATTTATTTCTTTAGTCCTTCCATGCAGAAACCCAGATTACAGGTAGAGATTTCCAGCTCTCTCTTTAAAATAGATGGGAAAATGAAACATCCTTTTACCAATAGGTAAAATGCTTCCAGCCATCTCTTTCCCTGTAAGATCTTTCTTTCCTCATAATCTATATCCAGCTAATTTTTGGACTAGTGGTGAGGGGGTTTATTTTGGACTATTAAGATCCTGGGGTAATTTGAACAAATAAAGATGATGCTAGGGGCTGATATTTTGATTTGCAGAAGCCAATTTCCCATTTAATTTTTCCTTCTTATTAAAAATAAAAATTATGTGGACAGGGAGCCCAGGAAAAAGACAAGGAAAATCTCCAGGGATTGCTATTCATTTGTGCCCTAAAGGCCTCACTGCATATGTTAAAATGCTTCCCTTTGGTCCATGAACTGGCAGAAAAGGATGCTGGTATATAAGTTATGCTGCCCTGATTACCAAGTCCTGTTCTCTCTCAATGACACAGTTGGCAAAATAGTAGATTGTCACGTGAAACCCATTTTTGACAGAAGCAATGGAACACTTGGAATACACTCATTGGTGGGAGAATCCTTCTCTGTTTTCAGCTTAAATTGATCTGTGAAGCTCAGGAATAATACATGCTCAGAGTTCTATTCCTTTTTTTAAAAAAACACATTGAGTGCTTTTTCAAAAGCTTGCTAAATCCATGTATATTAGATAACTGTAAGATCTGGCATGTGCTTCAGAACAGACTAGTAAATTTGTTTTTGAACAGATTCTTCTGCAGAAGCCAGATGTTAGGTCTCTCCTATAGCCCGGCTACAAAGGCCATAGAATAGAATATAGTGCCTACATCTGACAAGCAGGGGATATTCCTGCATCTGCCAAAAGTAGACAATAGAAACTGAGGAGTTCTTGTCCACATCATCCACCTTATCGACAAGCTATCCTGCATCACATTCACAATAAAAACTGAATTGGGGGAAGATAGAGAAAACTAATGTTGGATCAGTTTAATATAAGCAGCCTTTGGTTTAGGATGAGATTCAATCTTCAGGATATGTCATATAAACAGTTATTGTACAGGGGCACATTTATGTTGCAGGCAGGAGGACATGAGAATGAATCCAGGGTTAGAATCAGTATTGTTGACATTTGAATGCAGAGGGGTTTTTTTCCCCTGCAGATAAACAAACTATCTTTTTTGCTGCCTCAAATAATCTCCCTTGTCATAACTATGAAAGACTGGCTGAGACGAACTGAGTATTTGGTGGGATGGGAAGATAAGGAATAAAACACAAGAAACACACACAGAATCTTATATAAGGCAGTTCAGCATTTAGATTGTTTTCACAAATAAGCATTGCTTACTTAGAGTTTGGCAAGTATGGCAATTTATTATTACAAAATTAAATAAGAAAACTATATTCTTCAGGTTGGCTGAGAGAATTAGATTGTACAAGTTTAATTCATTAAACTAAATAAATTTGATTTATTAGGCACACTGTCCATGCACTGCAAAAGTCCTCACTGGTTATTTCCATTCCTTAACAATGCTGGCCATGTAAATGTAAACATTTAGAGCTCAAGGAAAGAAAAGAATGGATTCGGTGTTGTATTGGCAGTTGTGGCTCAGTAATAATGGAGAAGAATCTGGGAAGCCTAGAAAATATCATTCCCTCCTATTTAATGGTGAGGAGAAATGGCCTTAGGAGACTGACTCGTCTTCCCAGCCAAGGGAAGGTCACACTTGCAAGATTCTGATAATGTAATTTTATGATACAGTAGAGTTAGCTTGTCCGGCTGTGTTTCCTGTCTGGTCTACCTCATCTGGACAACCAGATTTCAACGAAGCTCTTCCCAGATGTATTCTGTGGTTAGTCTTTGCAGCAATCATTGCTGTAGCCAAAGTTCACTTTTCTGCAGAACTTGTTGAAAATGCATTGGTTGGCTAACTGGACTATGTAATTAAAACAATGCAGCAAGTCAACATGAGTTTATATTTCAGTTATATTCACAAGACATCTCATCTGTACTTGATCCCCTAATGCTGAAGAATTTGGAGTTACTATTTCTCTCTCCTGGGAATAAATGGGCCATCAACATCTGAGCCATAGTTGTCAGGGAATACATGGATTTCAAGTCTTAAGGCCATGTGAGTGAGGAAGAGGAGCCAATTGTTTTCAGCCAGATGTGAACCTCTGCTTTTAGGCAAGCTGCATACTATTTTCTTCTGTGCTCCATAAAAGCAGTTGCATAAAAAATCAAGGTTTTTTTTTTTTTTTTTTAGCAATAGGCTTCTTTTTTCTCTTTTGGTGTCAAATAAATGATGCATTATTCAAAAATAACATCTGTATGCATAGAATAAAAAGTATTGCCTAAAAAACTCCATTCCTGCATGGATACTTTTCTATAAAAACACGAAAACACCTTTCGGTAGAACAGACTTCTCCCTTGCTACAAAAAGATTGGCGATCAGGAATACTCAAGAGACAGTTAATGCAATTTTGCTTTGAGATAAATGAACCAAGAAAAATAGTTTAACTACTCTGAAAGCTTCTGCAATAAGATTCTTACTGAACTCTTCTCTTGCAGTTTTTTTTTTTTTTACCACTCTCGTTTCCTTTGTTTTTGTTGCTAAGATATGTCAATTTTTTCCTTTCAGATGCAGTTGGACTCACTTCTGGGTCAGTTTCTAGTGCTTCTACTGAAAGCACAACTTCACTGGATACCTTGTACACAGGTTCAACAGAGTCAGGTCTCCCTACTGCTACACCCAGCCCAAACAACACTCCTCCCCCTGTTCCTAGCAGAGGTGCCCTCACCATGGCATCCTCCAGTTTAGAGATTAGTCCTGTAGTGCAAAGAAAGCATGGGAGTGCCAGCAGATCCCCCCAGACCAAACGGGCTGCTCCACAACCTCCTGCCCAAATGGAGGTTTCAGATGCAGGTGGTGAAAAGATCTTAGAAGCAAAGAAGACCGCACCAGCCACATCTACAGGGATAGAAAACTTTGATTCTCTTTGCCTGGAAGATGAGAAGGCAGCCAATACAAAGGAGGTGGAGCAAGAATCATCTGGCCTAGTAACCACCGTGCCAACAACGATAGGAGCTGAGTTGATTGAGTTGATCCGCAGGAACACAAATCTCAGCTATGAGCTCTCCAGAGTTGCCATAGGAGTAGTAATTGGGCATATCCAGACTTCTGTTCCAGCCCTTAATAGCATCATGGAGCAGATTCTCATCTCACTGGTGGAAAGCAAGGTAGGGGACATGCTTCTTTTTGCCTCCATAGAATATATGTTAAAGCAATGTTCCCCAACCTTTCCAGGGGGATAGAGGAGATGGTTCCAAGTGAGCAGCGGGTGAGTGTGTGCACATGCACACACATACATACCACTCACACAAATGGAGCTGTGCATGTGCGTGTGCTCGCCTGCCGCTTCCACGGCCCAATTACAATTTTGAATTGTAAGCCAAGTCAGTACTAAAATGGGTGGCTATAGAAAATGAATGAATGAATGAATGAATGAATGAATGAATGAATGAATGAATGAATGTATAAATGTATAAATAAATAAAGCAGTACCATTTTGGATGGTTTAGGAATTGCTCTGCAACTTGGAAAGAGAAACAAATGTGTTGCTTAGGAAAAAAACTGGAATATATGATATCGTTGACCTAGAAAATATGGCTCCTGATATGTTGTTTTCTGCTTTTTTTGTATGCTCGCTATTATCCTAAAGAAAGAAAAGAGACATTTTTCCTAGCATAAGGAATATTTGGGTGACCTTAATATGTAATTCCACTTCATAGTCTGGAGAAAGTTTCTGTTTTATTTTGCTTTCCTCAGCTGATATGAAATGAGCTGAAAAAGATTGTCACTTAATGGTTTGGGGTGCTCTGGTTTTTGTTTTGCAGGAAGAGGAAAAGGAAGTGATAATAGAATAAACTCTTCAGTGCTTAAGGGGATTGTGGAGGCTGTTAATTCAGTGTAAGACATTATATAGTGCCTATAATCTCTGTGAAGCTTTATATGTCAAGTCTGTATCAAAAATGGAGACACTCCTTTCTTTAGCCAACACTCTGCCTCCGATCTGATCAACTCAATAATAACGGCAGGGCCTTCATGCCTTTAGTTGTTATGGTTTTCATTTGGGAGAAAAATGTTGCTCTATTTTACATTTAATTCAGGCTCAATCCTGGATTATGTACATGGTTTGTAATAGTGGCGAATATGGTATATGGTGCTGTTCCTAGGTTACCTATAGAAGCACAGTAGTTACCATACTATGAGATATCTCTCAGAATTGCATCATTGATCAGGGCTTAGCAGTGTTGTATGATCACAAAGGCTACAGTGGTGCCAGTTGTCATGAAGATCCTCCGATTTTTAAATAGCAAATTTGAATGAAGCAAATTTCTGAGATTGGCCAGAGGATTTTTTAATATATTTTTTTTACAAATTCATGCAACGTGTGGATAGTCATCCTGGAATACTTTTTCCTTACAGGTAAGTTAAATCTGCCCCTGGGCAGAATGGAAGCCAAAATGTATCTAATCTCTTTTTTTTCCAAGTGAAATAAGAGATCATCATTGATTAAAGCTTTTCTCTGCCTTAAACTAAATCTCTCACCTTATGTTGGAGAATCATATTATATTCTTTAATTACTTGTATCCCTTTATTCTGTCCTCCTACTTTAAATTAAAAGTCAAAGCACTGCTTTACGAAATCAATTTTAAAATCCATTACTACAGACTTAATTCCCAGTGTGCTCTTTTGAAGGATGAATTGCTTGAGATTTGCCTGGTAAGGTTCTGTGCATGCATTAGAAAGATAAAAGGGGACAAAATACATTCCAATCTCTAATGCTGTGTGTAGCCTGCTAGAGTACCCTAACATACATTCTGTAGTGAAATTATTACTTCTCCTTCTCTAATTTACATACATCGCCTTAAATGCAGCAGGGATGGAAATGAACTAGCCAAGATAGTTCGGGATCATTCTTAATGTACGGCAAGAATATAGGAACAAAATTCCAGCACACCAGCTTTCCCCAGTGTTTTGGGCTTCTATTTATCTCCTTCATTGATTTTTACTGTAACATTTTAGTTCAAGTGGCCGATGTAAGGAGAATAGTACTCCATATTATGACCAGGAGCTAAAGCCCTAATAAACGTGGAATAAATTCTTGGGATCGTAAAGCCATGGAACAGGTTTCATTGTGTGCATGTTAACATAAACATGTTAACATTTCATATTAACATAGAAATGTGGCAGATAGGTAAGCAGGCATCTCCCATTAACCAATAGCTAAACATGCCAGGCGTGCATCCATCCCTCATTTAATCAATACACTTTTAATTAATCCCTTTTACAGCTGCATGCAATGCTTAGCATTTGGTGTATACTGTATCTAATATATATATATATGGAAGTAGGATGGAAATATATCTACAGAAACTAGTATTTATTGAATGTTTGAATGGAGTTTGAAATGTTTACCTCTCCAATTTCATGTTAATCCTTTTGCCTCCTCTTTCCTATTTTCTAAGTTTGGTCATTGTTCCTCTGTATAATTCCAACAGTCCCTTTGCTTGCAATGTCTGTTGCCTTCTTCATCTCAGAAAAATTGGTTTCTATCCAGACTGACATGGAAGGCAGAGCCAAGATTTGTCTTAAACCCAGTAGACTTTGCTTTCCTTTAAAATTTGGAATTCACTTGCTATGATCTCAGTTGGGGAATAAATTATGCAGAAGTTGCATCAAAACTTTCTTTTGAGAAAGTCTTTAATGTTCTATTTCTATGCAATATTTAGATTTATGAGTTCTGTGTGGAGCTGAATGGAAAGTCATAATAATACAGTGTAAGCAGACCTTCCTTATTATAGCTCATGCACTATTCTGTGCATATGAAATATTCCTGCTAGAATGCTTTTGAGCATCACTGCTTGCATGGAAGGAAAACAAACAGACCTGGAACTGAACAAGTAACATGTTAAGAAGTACCTGTTACAGGTTGCCACTCTAAATAAGGATGGTTGTCAGGGCTGCCACATTTGAAACAGAAGCAATAAACATTTGGGTTTAGTAATCATTAATACCCAATTGAACTTCTCTTACCTGCAGATACTTTGTCATTCAAGGAAAGGAAAAAAACTGCATGTATTTGTAAGTCATTGATATAGGATTGCAATAAACCAAGAGTGATTATTGCCCAATAAACCTGGGGAAAAGTTTGATTGCTATCCCCAAAGATGGTAGAAATGCTTGAAAATCAAGAAAGCATAGTAAGGTAGCAAAATAGTGGCAGGCAAGGAGGGTCTCATTCTTTTCAAATTCTGCTGTTTTCTGCAAGCATTTGCGGCATTGTTCTGTATAGCATGTCTGATACTCAGTAATAGTTATAATTCCAGAGTAGAAGAGAAAAACATCCTGTAATTACTCCATCCTGTTTGCATAAAATTTTCAAAGAAATGACCTTAGAGAGAAGCTCAGTAAATTGAATTCAGTGTCTGTCTTGGCACTGTTAAACTGTGCTACAGGCTTGAGGTTGGAATGAGATGAAGACACTTTTTCTTACTTTAATCATACACATTGGTGATGTGGGTGTCAGCAGAGAGGGAGAAAGAAGGAAATCATATGCTGCCCATTCTTAATTCCTCTGGTTGGAAGTGACTCCAGTTGTTGTACATACCTTCCTAAAGAGTTGTAAAAGGATGCTTGTGTTTAAAATGGTCCTTTGCCTTCTGGAGTAATGAGGAAGAAGATCGAGAAAACCATGTAGAAAAACTTCTGCAGGAATACAGCCAACTTGGCACAATGGAAGAAGCATTCCATCTGTTAGTACTGAAAATGAAAAGAGAGAATGTTCCCTAAATAATCATGTTTTCAGGGCGGGGGAAATAAGATGGATTGTTTCCAGCATATTGTGTTCCCTTCCAAATGAAAAATGTCATAGCCAAAATTGCTGAAGACAGATCTTGGTTTTACCTGTTATTATGTTTGTCACACAGTCAGCCAGATGTTCACACTGGATTTGGCATTTTTGTCCACCTATTGAGTCCTTCCCAAGCACATGGGACAGGCAGATGTGAATGTTTGATGGCGTTAGAGGTATCATCACAGAATGTAAACTGTTTCCAGTAAAGCTACCTTTTGTAATTGATTGATGGTGAATTTGTCAATGCCAGTGGTGTTCAAGTTGTTTTGGGATTGCACCCAAGGCAATCTACCTATTGCTTTCTTTTGCCACGGTTGTTCTATTTCTGTTTGCACGTTGTTGTATTTTGTTATCTTCTCCAGTCCTCTATCCAGACTTTTTTTTGGTCATTCTTATAGACAGTTGTTAAGTCTTGTGTGGCAGGTGTGTGTTTGTTTGAAGTCTAAAGTCCCAGAGCAATTTAGCTTTTCCTTTTCTATTACTTTATCTATTGTATGGTCCCATCAGTTCTTGCTTGCATGCAAATGGTGATTCTTGCAGATCTTCCAATGCACCATTGTTGCTACTTTGTCCTGCAGTTGTTTGTAGGTAAGTCTGTGCAATCTTGGTGTAGGCAGCAGTTGCCATCTGTTGCTGACTTCTCAATTCTGGCTTTGTATGCATTTGTTCTTATGGCTTGGTCTTGTGCAGCCAGAATTAGCCCTGCTGTCTCTTTCTTCAACTTTCCTGCTATTAGCCATTACTTAGTCTTGTTATCATTTGCTTCTCCTGCTATTTTTTTTTTTAATATATTAGCCATATAATGCTTTGTCTTCCCATGCTTTCTTTCTGTTCTTCATTTGGTCTTTGTTGTAGGCCAGTGTGGTCTCTCCAATACTCAGGAGGCTTTCCTAGTATACTAGTTTCAGTACATCTTCTTCACTATCCTTCAGATATTTTTCCAATACCCTTTTTTCTTCTTCAACCATCTGATATACTTGCAACATTCCACATGCACCCATTTTCCTGGGTAAGTAGAGTCTGTCAACCTTGCTATGTGGATGAAGGGCATGATTCATTGTCATTATTTTTCTGGTCTTCCTATCCATGGCCTTCAGTTCAGCTTGAATCCAGCCTACTATTCCAGCTGTGTATTGAATGACTGGAATTGCCCAGGTGTTGATTCTGAGTTCTGACTCCATATCTACTTACTCCTGTTTCTTCTAGGCACGTGATTATCCAATCATATGGGAGACAGTAAAATGCCTTCCTGTAATCAATCTATGCTACATTCAAGTTGTTGTTGTTGTTGTTACTGTTGTTGTTATTAGTATTTACTTCATTCATTAAACATGAAACTCAGTCAACTGAATATTCAAAAATGCATCACAAATACCATTGATTGGTGCTAATGGTTGATACAAGTTGCTGCCAGTGTCCTAGGTATCAGCCAAGTACCTTCTTCTTTTTTCAAGCCTTTACGGACCCTCTGTGATGACATCGTGTCCCCCCCAGGGGTCCACAGACCACAGATTGAGAACCACTGCTCTAAGGCATAATATGCCAGCAGTTAGACAGAAAAGAAAGCATGCCAATAGAATGATATTGTTTAAGACTGTTTCTGGGCGAGTTTGTTTTAGAAAACTGGTGGATGAGGGATAACAAGAAAATAGATTTGAATGAGAATGGTCATCCCAAAACTAACAAATTAATTAATTAATTAATTAATTAATTATAAATGCAGTTATTACATTCAAATTCATCTTTAATTCCCTCTAAATAATCATCATCAGAACTGTATGCTAACTAATTTTGATGCTGAATGTTTGATGACCACTTAAGGTTCATACATATTAATAAAAGATTTAAGGTTGATTTTAAAAGCCCAACATGTTTCTTTTAAAATATCCTAGTTTTCCTACTTTTTAACTATTGCTGCTGGCAGACAGTTTTCAAATATCCTTTCTTAGATTCCTAAAATTACTTGCAGGGATGTGTAAGATTGTACTTTCTGCCATACTCCTGGAGAATATTGGTTTTTATAATCTCTTGGGCTTCAATATAGAAACGAAGCATTTTCAGTGCATCTTTAAACCATATTTTATGTTTTTCCTGTTCTGACATATGCATTCTGTTCCCCAAGAATTCCAGCAATGTAGAAGTGGCACAGAAAGATACTATAATTTTTTCCCCCTAGAAATTTCATCAAAGGAAGCTAACCAGGGATGAAATACAGCAGGTTCTAACAGGTTCTGGAGAACCGGTAGCGGAAATTTTGAGTAGTTCGCAGAACCGGCAAATACCGCCTCTGGCTGGCCCCAGAATGGGGTGGGAATTGAGATTTTGCAATATCCTTCCCCAGGAGAGGAGGAAATGGAGATTTTGCAGTATCCTTCCCCTGGTGTGGGGTGGGAATGGAGATTTTGCAATATCCTTCCCCTGCCACGCCCACCAAGCCACGCCCACAGAACCAGTAGGGAAAAAATTTGGATTTCACCCCTGAAGCTAACTGATAGTTAGAATTTAAAACATTCCAATTACATAATCTACTATGTGAGTCCACAACTGACTCTTTCATTTTTATGATTAGGGTTTAAAAGTGGTAGATATTTGCTTAATTTAAAGTGGGAGGAATATCTGCAAACACAACACAAGGTTCTTATATTAAATACCACAGGATGTCTTGAAAAGCTAAAAAGTATGTGAAGAATGATGGTCGTGGCCCATTTGGGGGAGGTCCAGGGGCTGAAACTCGCAAGTATTGTTTCTCTGTGGTCAGGCAGACTCTGCAATTGCCCCCTGTGGGAATGATTTTGGGGTCCAGTTTTAGTCTCCTTACAGAAGGAGATGAAAATGGAGCTTTTCTGGAGGACATTTGGGATCTGATGCTAAATGCTACCTGGGATATCAGGTTTTGTGTTTGATTGGAAATTTCTGTACTTTTGATTGTTGCTATTTTATCACATGATATAGATCACTGGGAATCTGCTTATATTGTAGCAGGATAGCAGTTAAATTAAAGATTTGTATGGCTGACCCATTATATAACATAACCTTAGCATAAACTCATAATACCAATAGGCAAAAATGCAAAAAAAAAAAAAACCTATTGCAAGGCCAGTGGTGGGTTGCCCCTGGTACGAACTGCTTCGCAAGAACTGGTAGTAAAACCAGCAGGAGGCCCCGCCCACTGCCCCAGATGACATCATTGGCGATCTGCGCGTGAAAGCAAAGTGAGCACGCGTGCACAATCCCGTTGCGAACCGGTAGTAAAGGTAAGAAGAACCCACCCCTGTGCAAGGCGCTTTAAGACTACTACTCCAAATATAGGTGGGCATGTCTCAATTCTCATCCTGACCCAATGCCTGAGGGAAGAGCCCTCCAGATCTTCTGGGAAGCTATTAATATATAAGGTTAAAAGCGAAAGAATCTCTCTGGTAATATATAAAATTCTTCTATTAAGAGAGCTCCTGAAAATCTTTTTTTTAAAAAATCCCAAAACAACTCTGGGACGATGAGTTGGGATTGAATCAAATGTATTTTATGTGGCACATAATTATTTTGAAAACCTGTCACAGCAAATCATCAGAAATTGGCCATGAAGATAATCCTGAGCACTCTCTTCCACAAAACTTCCCTTACATGAAATCAAAACTTTTTGTGATAGTGTTAATGAGGTTATAAACAAATTGGCACATTATTATTATTTGGTGGTAGTGCCCAAATAATCATTCTTTTTGGAGCAAACATTTGAAGAAATGGAGAAGCAGACTCATCTAGCAGTCCTTCACAATGAATCCTGCAGTTAGCTTATCATTCATTTTTCCTAATGCATATAAATTGATGGAGCTGGAGAAATAAATTCAATTCCTGTAGCAAATATGTCAGTGATCGACTGTTATTTAAAAGTATGGTAAATTGCTTTGGCTGAAAAATTGCTACATGGCAGTTTGTAAAACTAACATCTGGCCATCACTCCTCAGCTATATGTAAGTGTTTTATATAGATGAATGTATAAATAAAACATCATCCTAGGTTAAAAAATGAATATGGATACTTTAAATGCTATCAGATTGAATCTTCATGTTGTAAAATTCTATTTCAGTCTCTTTCAGCAAGCCATGAAGGTTGATTATAAAAATCAAGGTTTTGACAAAGTCCAAGTACTTGGCATATATTTTTATTTATAAATTAGGCTTAATTTAATACTTGGAATAATAGCAAATGAGGAAGGGAATGTTAAAGGAAATAAGCCAATATTATTATAAAGACTGAAAGCAGCAGGGTTTTTTCCTAGTAAATCAAAAGTAGGCTGATTTCAAGGTTGCAGAATATCTTGTGTTTTGGAATCCATTATTCAAAGTATAGTGCGACAATTGGCAGAAAATTCTGATTTTTAGAAAATAATTATTAAGCCAGCAATATTTGAGGATTGGAATTAAATGGAACTCACTGCCTTTCTGTGCAAAAACATCCCTAAATTGGTTATATTGAATACAATTTTTTTTCTCATTTCAGCAGTATAGTTTAGGATAATGGGCTGACTCCTTCCATTGCTGCTATCAGAATACTGTAATGTTAACAGATGCGTAAAAACTAACCAGGCTTGGACTTAATAGGATGGCAGAACTAACAGCAAATCGCAGAACAACAGCAAATCCCAGATCTGTGTGTGAGATTGGGAAACACCTCAGAAGGTGACAACCTCCATGTTATTTTCAAGAAAGTTACCAGGATGCTTCCATGAAATCACCAGAAGTCAAACTCACCTTTATTATTCTGATTCTCAAAAAAGAGAGCCAAAAAGGCTAGCAGGATTGACTACAAGTCATCAGAGATATACCATATTTTTCAGAGTATAAGATGCACCTTTCCCCCCCAAAAAAGAGGGTGAAAATCTGGGTACATCTTATATTCAAATGGAGGTTTCAGAGGCTGAAAAAAGCCTCAGAAATGAAGCTTCAGAAAAAAAGCCGCCAAACAGAGCTTCAGGGGGAAAAAAAAAAGCCTCTGAAAGAAAGCTTCAGTAAAAAAGCCTCTGAAACAGCTTCAGAAAAAAAAGCTCTGAAGCTCTGTTTCGGAAGCTTTCAGAGGCTGAAAAAAAAAAGCAAAGCAGAGCTCACAACCAAGAAACCTGTTGCTAAAATTCATCTCTGGGAACAACTGATTGTGGGTATTCCGGGAGGCCGATCCACCCGCCAATCAGCTTTTTCCTTATTTTCCTCCCCAAAAACTAAGGTGCATTTTATACTCCGAAAAATACGGTTCCTTCTGCCCATCGTAAACAGAGCCATTAAGAACCATAACCGATGACTTGTTCCTTATTAGAGTACAGGGTTCATTCTCAGGTGATGGTTTCCAAGACATTTATGGAAAACAGCAAGAATGTGTTGCTCTTTCTGCTAAAAGATCATATTTTTATGCATAGTAGATAGCTATTTATCTGTTTTTATCCCAGATTTCTATAAGGAACTCAAGGTGGCACACATAACACTTCCTTCCCCCTCACCCACACACCCCAAATAGGAGGCATTATTTGTCATCAAGAAGCAAAACTATTATCTTCTCTTAAGTAATGTCAGTGCTGTTCCAGTTCAGCATCTCAAGTATAATGTCTCTTTCCTAACAAATGGAGGAGGTAGGAAGAAAATATAGAGATAACAGTGTCTTGTTTACTTTGCATATTAAAATAACTGGAGTAATGGGAGGAAAGGGTTCTTATTATCTTTAAACCTTAAAAAAAAAAAAACTAGCAAAATGTTTGCACCTTTTTCTAGTTAGATTTTCAGGCACTTTGTTATCACATTGTGTAAGCTGAGAAAAATCAGTATGGTGTTTAAAGCTTTATGGGAAAACAGGAAGTATCCAAACTTGGGAAAAAGAGATTCCAGGGTGACCTAATCACAAGAATTTAACAATGGGTTCACAATTCTTCTGTAATTGTGAATTCATTCAATCAATCATGTTATAAATATAGCTGTAAGTGCAAAACCCTATCAGTTTTAAGGTTTTTGAATTGCCATCTTTCATACAGGAATTACTGTGCCAAAAGGTATTTTATGCTGATATTTTCACTACTTTGGGTGTACAGATTTTCAAGGAAAGTGCTTTTGTATTTAATAACTCAGGGGTGTCAAACTCTATTTTATTGAGGGCCACACCAGGGTTGTGTTTGACCTTGGGAGGCTGGGGTCTGTGTGGCCAGGGTAGGTGTGGCCAGTTTGACCTCACTCGTGTTGGGGGCGCCTGTGGTGGCCCGAGAGCTCTGCCAGTGAAAACGGGCTCCCAAGCTCCGTTTTTGGCTGTGACGGCCTCCTGCAACCCTCTGCCAGCGAAAATGGAGCTCAGGAGGGCTGTGGGCAGTCTTCACAAGCTCCATTTTTGCTGGCAAAGGCATCGCGGGCTGGTCCTTCACTGTTTCCAAGGCAGCCCCGCGGGCCAGATCTAAGCACCCTGCATGCCGAATCCGGCCCCCAGGCCTTGAGTTTGACACCCCTGTAATAACTAATTGTTAAACCTATTTGCTTTTTGTTTCCAGGAATCTGAATAGAATAGGCATTTTTGTTTTCAGGATACGTAAATGATATTTCTTGTTGTATTTATGTAAGTGATATTAACCTCATTCAGCCTCCAGTGATAACTGTGAGCGATGAGAAAAAAGATCAACTACTTTGATAGTTATATTGTGCAGAAAGGCAAGGTACATACGGTGGTAATAGTAATCATCATCATCATACAGTAATCCAAGTGGATTTGGCACAGCTTTTTACAGCTCAAGATGCAGTTCTGATCTCCTGTGTTCTAAATTAGCATATTTGCAGATATATATATATATTTAAAGAAACTATTTGAAATCTTTGTAAAAAAAAAAAATAGTAGGAGAAAGATGGTTGGATATGTTTGCCACCTAGTTGTAAAAATAATAAATGTCGGATACAAATAAGAAAAAAAATAGGAAAGGGGTGGCTAGGAGGGAGAGGGAGAGGGGGGTATGTTTGTAAAGCAGGTTTTGTGAAGCAGAAATTTATTTTTTTCATTTGAGTTGATTCTGCCTGAAATATCATACCAACTACAGGTAATTCCAGAAAAGATTTAGTTGATCATAAGCATGCTCAGAAGGCAAATGCAAAATATTTTCGCAAGGTGAATTAATTGGAATGCAAAACATTATCCCCCCCCCGCACCTCCAAATATTAAACTTATTGAAAACCAAACATAAAGAGAAAAAGATAATAGCTGCTGTGAAAAATATAATGCCAAATCACAATATAAGGTTATTGCTTCTCTAATACAGTAATAACTTTCATATGAAGAAACTCCAAAGCAGAACACTGATTACAGTAGAGATAATATTTGTTTATGTAGGAGAAAGAATGGCAGAACCTGAGGATGGAGTGAAAAGAGGGATCAGCCTAGAATCCTTGCGTAGCCACAAACGAATTAAGTCCAACCCCTCTTAAGTGCCGTTGTCCCTTATCTATGGTAACTCTAACCAGGTGCTTATCATTAGATCAGATTAGATCATTAGATACTTACCTTTACTACCGGTTCACAGTGGGGCCGCACGTGCGCTTTGGTGATATCGGGGTCGGTGGGCGGAGCCTCCCGCCGTTTTTACTACCGGTTCTATAGAACCGGGGGCAACCCACCTCTGCATTAGATGAGGAGAATTCCTGTCTATAGGCTTTAGCAATAAATCAATTTAATTGAATCTTCATGTGTGGACTTGATCTTTTACACGTGACATTTTAGCAACCACAATTGTGACTGACAACTCAGTTGTTCAACAAAGCAGTCACTACGTGAAACTGTGACTTTCCATATAATCTTGCTTCAGGTTTCCTTTGTTTTACAAACCTGTGAAGGTCATGAACGTGAGAATTGGACATAAAGTTACTTTTTCATCACTCATAACTGTGAATGGTTGCTAAGTGAAGCAGTCACTAAATGAGCTTCTGCGCAAACAAACTGCTTGAAGACTATTTTGCAAGATCTTCTAAATTAATTTCAGTGATGTCATGCAAATGAAAAAAACTATAGTTAATACCAAGGAAGGCTTAGTTTATTTTTTATTTTATTTTATTTTATAATTGGATTTATATACCACCCTACTCCCGAAGGACTCAGGGCGGTGAACAGCCAAAAGATAAAATACACATAATACAAACTTTAAAAACAATATAAAAACATATTAAATAATTTGGCCCAAACAAATTAAAACACCCCTATTATTTTAAAACAAATTTAAAATTAAAGTTAATTGTTAGGATCATTTTTCTTGGCTTTCCCTATTTTTGAGACTGATAAAACCTAAGAGTTGCCAAAGATGGAAAAGTCACAGGTTTCCCTCAGTAATTTCCCTCGCTGGTAAATTACTGGCAAGACAAATCAAGATAGAGATTATAATTGCACCTGAAAATTAAAAGTACAAAATCTTTAATTCCCTACACGTTTATTCATAAATCTTGCTATGTATCTGTTAGGTTCTTCTCTAAAAGCCTGCCTCTGTCTTTTTCTGTCAGAGGTAATGACTATGGCAAAAGCTTCTCAGTGGCACAATTGATGCTACCAAATGTGCTCTGTGGTAGAGAATTGCCTTTTTTTCTTCTCTAGTTCTAGAAATCACATGCAGTTCAGAAGGAATTTGCGATCTGTTGAATTCATAATTGTATAATTATTATTGCTTTGCTGAATTTCTACAGAATAATAAATCAGATGATTCTGATTATGTTTTAAAAATATCTTCCTTTGCTTAAGGAGCTAGCAAACTTCTGTTGAAAGATACATTAATCTCTCCTGGTGATTAAGGCCATAAGAAAAAAAGCAGTGCCCTGCTGCATTGAACCCCTGGCCCTTCAGATCCAGCAGTCTATTCTCACAATTCTCATAGATTGTCCTATACCCTAACAAATATCATAGATAATTGTTTTAGAAGCATGTGAACAGGAAGGCTGGGGAAAGAATGCGGGGTGCACGAATGCAAGATTGGGGAGGCCAGGGAAAGAGAATGGGGCTGGGAAAGAGGGCATGGTGTGGCCAAGAAAAGAAGGTTCGGGTGCGTGCATATGATCACACAGAGGCCCCAGGGAAGGAGGATGCTTTTGGCTGAGAGTGAGCAAAGGGGGGAAGGTGGGAGGTGCTGTAAATGCCAGAACTTCAAGGACCAGTCGTAAGTCCATTCAGTACCATTGTAACTTTAAACAATCACTGAACAAATGGTCATAACACGAAGACTACCTGTGTTGCAGGGATAGAAATTCATAAACTGTTGTTTCTCCTAGCAACTGTAGAAATGGGCCTTATTTCAAAGAGGCAAATTTAGGGTTTCCATATAAAGTTATTCACCTAAGTATTTCAGAAAATCTGTAAGTGTAGAAATCTACATATTACTTGAAAGAAATTTGTTCCATAAAGAAAAAAAATGATGTACCTTATTGCTAGATAGTATAGATAGATCATACGTCAGATATTAACAACTATTTGAAAAGTATTTGAAAACTGGAGCATCTCCAGTAGTACTTCCTGTTAAGATGGTGCATTATTTCTTTTTCTTGCAGGATCTCTGTTCAGGTTTGCCTTCTGGACAGATTTGCCACGATGAAGAGAGACTGAAGGTGATATTTACAGATCTGGCTCGGCACAAAGATGATGCCCAACAGCGCAGTTGGGCCCTCTATGAAGATGAAAATGTCATTTGTTGTTATTTGGAAGAACTGCTTCAGATTTTGGTAATCCGTTGCTTTGGCAGAGACAGGCTCTTTATAAAGTTTATTTGCTCAGCACTTTGATTATTATAAATGGAAAGTGAGTGATAAGATAGCTTAATGCCTGGATGGGCGGTTCAGAAAATAGAGGCCCTTGGAATCAAGAGAAGCTCAAATTTTTGGTGCCGACCAAGTGATTAAAATTCTCAAATGTAACAATAAATGTTACCTTCTAGCTAAGATAATAATAACATTCCTAATGCTATAGTCAAGTTAGATGAGATCTTATATATTATGTGTTTGCCTCTTGGGCTAACTCATCTCAGGTGTAGTCAGAGTAAATGTTCCAGTAATTGTCGAGCTCATTAGACAATTTTTAATCCTCTCCAAGTGAATAATAACATTCATCTTTCATCTGGGTTTGGCTCTTTTTCAAGTAAGTTGTTTATGAGTTTATTGCAAAGGCTCTTAGGTATTTCTTCCTGTAAGAATGTATATAAAATAGCAGTGTTACCCAAGAGACAGACGGAGGGAGGGAAAGAAACATTCTTGTGGGCAAAGTCTGTTTTAATGTACATACAGTTTTAGTACTACCAACATTGAAAATAGACTAGATTTTGCCATAGACTATGCCTTTGTTGCTCTATTCTGAACGTTGATTTTTTTTTCCCATTCATTTTACAGACAGATGCAGATCCAGAAGTATGCAAGAAAATGTGCAGGAGGAATGAGTTTGAATCAGTATTATCTCTTGTGACATATTATCAGATGGTATGACATTGCATTTAGGGCATAACTCTTGAATAATTTAATTCTTCCTTGTATATTAATAAATTTGAACATAGCAGTAACTCAGCATTGCTATAATGATGCTCTTCTTCCACCTCCACCCTCAATCTCTAGGTTCCCTTATTTTAGGTATATCTCCAATCAGACTGATTAGTAAAAATAGCAGGCAAGGCAGCCCTACCCTAAACTATCAACCAGTGGGCCAAGTATAAGAGCAGTGGCTGAATTAGGAAATCTGATGTCAGCACACTAAAACAATAGAATATTCTCAAAGTTTGCTTTGGATTCTGTACATTGGGAAAAAAGTGGATGGAAATAACAATAACATTTGGGGTAATATTCATTTTTGTAGGAGATGACCAGGCTGAGCCCGAGGGAGGGGTCAAACACATCATCGGACTTACGTCGCTTCATGCCCACAAGAGATCCAAGTCCAGCCCACCTTGAATTCTTCCAATTTGCTTTGACTTTTAGCAGTTCAGATTTTTGTAGAGAGCATGAGTTTGCAATAAGCCTTTATATTCATTTTAAACTGCCTGGACCTCCTGATTTTCCTATGCTTGACTGCTTTGTTTTCCCCAAAAAAGTAGAAATAATGACTACCAGAGTCCTTCCTAGCAATTTGAAAGCCAAATGTAGCTTTCCTTTTCCTACTTTTAAAAGGCAGCATTAAGAAAGAGAAGTAGCAGCCTTACTGTCATTGGAAGGATTTCCACGGGTGCCTTGAAACATGTATCTCAATTAACCATTTCTTGGTTAATTGAGATACATCTGTGTATTGAGTTGGAAATTAGGCTACAGGTAGTCCTCAGCTTGCAACTACAATTGGGACTGGAATCTTGGTCATTGAGGGAAGCCATCATTAAGTGAGATGGTGATATGACTGCTTTGCTCATCAATCATAAACCAGTTGGGGTAGTTAAGTGATTGTGCAGGTCATTTAGCAGAGCACTGGAGAAAGGGCTCTGTCTCCTCACTCCATCACACCTAGGTCCACTTATCTTTGCCCTTTTTCTGCAGCTTTCTATCAAGGCCACTTCACATCCTTCTGCAAACTGGCCTATTCTCATAATCACTGGAAGGGTCCTTCTCAAAAATCACACAATTTGGAGAAGAGCCCTTCCAAGCGATCGTGAGAATGATGCCATTCTCCAGCCTTCCTAGCCTAGAAAATCTTCCTTGCCTTCAGAAATCTAGAAGGTTTGAGGTTCGTTCCTGAAGCCCACCAAGCCCATCAAATCCTCCATCCCCTCTGCTTGCAATCTTCCCTGCTGGCTTCTCCACTGAGTTTGCATAAGAAAGAACATTTAGGAATGATTGACAATTGTGACTTGGGCTGTTTTGGGTAACAGACTGGAATATAGGCTAAGCTGTAACTGTAAGGAATACTAGAGTAATACTAGAAGGAATACTAGAGTAATACTAGAAGGAATATTAGAGTAATACTAGAATACTCATGAAAACCAGTGTAAGGCAGGTTAACTGTGACATGATTCTTAGAAGCTTAGAATCTTTATCTAGGGAGCACAAAAAATAGGACAAAACATGCAGTGATAAAATGATGGCATCTTTACAATTTCTGATGTTCTGAATAGCCACCCCATATGGATTTGCACAGATTTGTCTAGCGTGCCAATTGCACCCTTTCCTGGACTGGGAAACTTGACTCAAGGTCACTCATGGCTTGATCATCTCCCATTTAGATTACTGCAGAGGGTTCTACGTGGGGCTGCCTTTGAAGACCATCCAGAATCTTCATCCGGTCCAGAATGAGGCAGCATGCATAGTGATGAGTGTCCCTAGGTTTACCCATGTAATACCTCTATTGTGTGAGATGCACTGGCTTACGATTTACTTCAGAGTCCAGTTCAAAGTGTTATCACTTTTAAAGCCCTATATTGGTAGGTTATTTGCAGGAGTGCATTTCCCTAAGGCAGGGACGTCAAACTGGCGTCCCGCGGGCCAGATGCGTCACTCGCAGGCCATGCCCACCCCAGCTTCACGAAGGGAAAAAATGTCGCAATATGTCACATGACAGCAATGTGACACGGTAAGTTTGACACCCGTGCCCTAAGGACATCTCCCTATCCTACCAGGTTAGATAGGGTGGGCACGCCCCTAATCCCTTCCCTTAACCAGAGCTAGGAAGCAGGCCTTTTCTGGTGGCAGCCACAGTCCTACAGAACATTATTCCCCCTGAAGTTGATAGGCCTCTCTCATTCTAGCCTTCTGAAAAGTACCAAAGATCTGACTTTATCCCCAAAGCACTGGGATAGCATCAGGAGACTCTTAGGAGCCTGACTTAATGTCAGCTATTGTTTTAATGTTTGCAGTTTTAATCGTTTGATATGATTTTTATGTTGTCTTAATTGTTGATTGGAATCTGGTATAAAATGAGCGGCCATACAGTATAAATGTTTTAAATAAATAAAATAATTTGCTTACTGAAATTATTGCGGTCAGCGTAGAATAATTATTTTCTGAGGTGTACCTGGAATACTTCACTTTCTGAATAGCAAGTAAAAGAAGCATGCATTATTTATAGTTGGGTATTTTGTTAATTAAAAACAATTTTCTTCTTAAGGAGCACAGAGTTCCATTACGCCTGCTGCTTCTGAAATGTTTTGGAGCCATGTGCAATTTGGATGCTGCTATTATTTCTGCTCTGGTTAATTCTGTTCTGCCAATGGAGCTAGCCCGAGATATGCAAACTCATACCCAAGGTGAGGCATATTTTATACAGTAAATCTTCCTATAGCTCAGACTGAATACAAATTTTTCTTCTCCTGATGATATGTCACTACCTTGAGGCTCTTAAGGAATATATTCCAAAGCTGTATTGCAGTAATTGAAGTGATGATCTGTGTTGAACATGATGTTGTGGAAAATCTGGATATAGATTTAACTAATATGTAGTAATAAAGTAATGTAGTATTAAAGTAATGTAGTATTAAAGTAATAAAGATCATAACCTCTTCCTTTTCATTGAGAATCCCTGATACAGGTAGCAAGGGGAAAAATTACATTAAAGACTACAATTCCCAAAGACAAGGCTATTTACTCAATGATTTTTCATCAGTTTGGAGACTGATGATGAGGAGATGAGGTATTGACTGGGGTATCCTAAGGTTCAGTTCTGGGTCTTCTATCCTTCAAGGTTCCGTTAATGAATTGGTAAAGAAGTGGGTGGAATATATATCAGATTCGTGGATTATATAAATTTGAGCAAACGGGCTAGTATCCTAGAAGACAGAAATAAAAATCAGAACAATATTGATGAGTTAGAGAAATGAACAGAAAGTAACAACAAAATTTAATGAAGACAAATGCAGAGTTCACTTAAGAAATAAAAACCAAATGTGTAGATATAAGATTGGGAATACCTAAGTGGGTACTATTACATGGCAAAAGTTATTGGAGTAACAACCTGAATATCAGCCACTAGTTTAATATGGCTGCAAAAAAGAAAATGCTAATTTTGGCTGCACCAACAGAAGTACAATTATAAGAAGTAATGTTTCCACTTTATTCTGCTTTGGTCCGATCCTACCTTGAAGACCATGTCTCATTTTGGATACCATGATACAGAAAAACTTGCATAGATTTGGAAAAAAGCAATGAGGATAACACGCAACTACAAACTAAGACTATTTATTTATATTTCATATTTCTAAACTGCCTATCTCCATCAAAGAGCAGATCTATTGGTGATATGTTTAATATTTTAAAAAAGAGAGAGAGAGAGAGGAAGGAAATGAAACCACTGTCCAAATATCTTGAAATATATCTCATAGAAGGTCAAGATCTATTATCTAACATTTGAGGGTGCAGGAGACTGAATTAAGTTACATTAAAAGAATATAGATTCTGGTAGAATGTTAGGGAAAAAAAACCTTAATATTAAGAGCAACTTGACAATGAAACCAATGACCCAGAGTCGCTGAATTTGTTCAAGAGACATGTTGGAAATGCTTTGGTTTGGATTCCAAAACTGGACAGCAGATTTGACTTGATCCCTTAAATGACCCTTTCCAAGTCTATGGTTCTATGAATTTTTTGGTAGTAATCAGTTTTAGCAATAATTTTCAAAGGGAATCTCTATTTTCCTTGTGGTATATGACAATTATGTACTATTATGGAGAAATGAAGATGAAGGCATGGATGTGGCGAGAACACAATTCTCTCTCCCTCTCCCTCTCCCTCTCCCCCCTTCTCCCTCTCTCCCTCTCCCCCTCCCTCCCTCCCTCCCTTCCCCCCCCCCCCCCCGGGAAGTCTGCCATAAGAGTTGTTTTAAGTTTGGATTCTGATACTCTTGAATAAGTTTTATGTTGGACTTCAGCTTTGAAAGCAAGAACCATCATTGGCACTTAAATAGGAAAGCCCTTGGAACTCAAGTGTTGGTGGATACATGACGAGGTTGGAAGAAGACAGGGACAAGCCACTTCATAGCATTGCCAAGAAAACTTTATGCATGGAGTTGCCAACATTGTCTTACTGTCAGGACAAAAAAAATAGCACTCAATCTTATAATTAAATACAGTATGTTACCTTTATTTTAAATGACATATCACTAAAAAAAATCTGATTTACTAGGAACAATACTTCTATCTAGGATTTAAATAGATCAACAAACATGATCAACTGCTTTAGTATATTTTCCTTTTAAGAAAAAGCTTTAAGATGAAAAATTTCTAAGAGAATAAGTTAGAGTGCATTTGCCCTAAATATCAGAGAGAGTTCATAAGACACTAAAATGGTCTTTCTCCATTGCAATCAGAAAAAATACGATAGAAACAGAGGCTGAGCTAAAGAACATTTTACATTTGATCAAAGCCCTGCTGTCAGTCAGTCTATCTAGGTCTGAATCTGACCATCAAAACTGTTCTTCCCAGCAACCTTAACAAAATGAAAAGGGAAATCCTGAATAAGTGTCAAAGTCATTAGTAGGGATATGCAGTGCATCCTGCTCAAAGACCTACAGGTGCTTTTGGGGTATAGATACGAATGTAGGACCTTCCTACAATTGTTTGAAATAGCCATACCTTTCTCTGTGGGAAGATTTGTTTGGTTGAAGAATTCTCAGCCAAATGTGATGCATCCTTTGAGTACGAAATCCTATGCAGCTGTAATAACCACCTTTACACATAACTATGCAATTGCTCTAGGATACATTCTGATCCAAGTACTGGATATGAAACTTTTTATGCCTGTTCTTTTGAGATTTGGCTGTGTACACATACTCACTCGCTAGCTTTCTTTTTATCACAGGAGTTTATTGATTGCCTGCCATGTCAGAAGACCAAATATTTCTACATTTGTTTGTAGAACTTTTGGGAGGCTATTTCTCTCTGCAGCCTGGTAGTGGAGATTAAAAATGATGCTGACACTTCATGTTAGCAGGATGTTTGCCTCTGCTATAAGAGGGGTGCTGGCTTGCCGCCATCTAAACAGCAGGATTCAGTTCCCTTCCTCACTAATGTCAGTCTGTTACATTCTGCTATATTCAGTAATTTCCTCTAAGAAATTCCTGCTGTCATTCATTCAGTGTTCATATTCTTTTATCATTGTATTTGTTGCCAGCCAGGTGAGTAGGGACTCTCATTGTGTCTTTATCTTCGCCCTTTACCGCTCTTTCCAAGTCCACCTGCATATCCAGTTAAATTCTCACAAAAATATGCATGTCGTGTTGTTTTTTGTGTTGTCTCTTGATACTTCCTTGTAGGTAGGACTTTCCATCTATTTGGTGTCAGACTCTGGCTTTGTGGTTGGTATTTCTTTCCTAAATGGCATGAACTTAGAGCAGCAATGTAAGCACCTCCACCTTCTTACTATTGCTACTACTCTTACACTTAATTCCACTTTTCAATATCCAACAAGTCAAGTCTATCACCAGAGGGGCACTTGAGGTTAGAATAGGAACCGTGTACATGTCCAGCTAATGAGGTATCAATTTCAGAAAAATGTGTCTTATCTGCTTGCTCCTTGCCATGTTTTCTAACCAAAGCTTGTCTTTTTCATGGCTAAGAGTTACATCTATCTTGCATGCATGTCACTGCTAATGTGTTAGAGACTCTTCATTGATTGACATGTACTCTTTGTTGGCCAAACTATCATGCCTTTTTCATTGATGTTCAAATGGCAGTTTATTTAAAATAACAATTGGCAAAGGAGGACACTAAAGTAATGAATAAGCAGCAAAAGATGGTGTGCACTTTGCACTGCTTTCATTCCTTTCTGAGCACTATTTTGTAACTCAGCGCTTGGATGATATTTTTTCCCTGTTGCTGTCAAAGAACTGTAAACAGGATTTCTCATGAAAAATGACTTTGCATGGTATAGTGATGGAAGCTTATTTTGGGGCAGCAACTTGGGAATTGAGGCTGATCCATCTTCTGATAGATTGCAGAGTATCTAATCCTTTTTTGTGGCTGGCAGAGATCAGAGTAATCCTTGCTGACTCTCAAGCAACTCAGATTGGTGCCAAGTCTGCAGTAGCTATTCCATAGCATCCCAATTTTAGCTTCCCAATTTTAAAGAGAAACATAGGATGCTAAAACACTAGATTCTAAATAAGTTTGATGAAATAATACAACACCACCGCTGACACTGGCATTATGGCTGCTGCCCGGTTTTTCTTTGTGAGTTAATTTGTCCCACAGTGTTTCTTTGCCATCACACATCTGGCTGTAGTGCTTTAAGTATCCTTCTGGAAAGCTTTCTATAAGATACAGCAAGGCCCAGTTAACTAGAACAGTTGTAATCTGGTCTCTACATCAACAGGCCCAAGTTACACACAGAGCTTTAATGTTAATCTTGCTTTGTTGAACATCACCTTTCCCCCTCCTTGCGGCTTTCTTTTGCAGTATTTAAAGTAAAATAAGATGTACCTTAATGTCAAGTTCAGAAAATGTTGATGTTGACCCAAAACTGTAGGGAAAGCATTTTTTCAGACACTTCTGAAAACTGGCTTACTATGTGTGTGTTGCCATTGGATGCAGAGTCCCATGGTGATTTGCAATATTATAACTTCAGAGGGGAATACAGTTGATTGTTGTTTTCTCCATAAAAATGTTTGTAACCCACTCTTTTTTTTTTTTAATACACCTGTGGTTCAACAATGGCCTTTTTTGTAGAATGGTTTGCTTGGGACACTCTATTTCCTTTAATTGAAGTAACTAAAACAAATCTTGTAATTTCATATCTGCTTGATTTATCTGCTGTCTTTATCTTTTGAAGTTCTAGTGATTTGCTGTAATTCTTGCAGATCTTTAATTATT
The DNA here is from genome assembly GCF_029215685.1 of Pituophis catenifer annectens. Taxonomy (NCBI): domain Eukaryota; kingdom Metazoa; phylum Chordata; class Lepidosauria; order Squamata; family Colubridae; genus Pituophis; species Pituophis catenifer. The sequence goes on along the minus strand of NW_027256882.1, from coordinate 72,261,421 downwards.
CCTGGTCTTTCCCTCTTCAGCAAGTAACAGCTACTGGCCTTTGTAAAATAGTAGCAAAATATAATGATATATTTTATACTTGAATTGCCTTACACTGGAAGCAGTAAGCTTGAAGCTCTACATTGGAGACGATTAGCCTTTTTCTAGCATGGGATATTTGTTCATAGAGGCCTGGCTTGTTCCAAACAAAGCATGAACTCCATAGGTTAAAAATCCTGGCAGTGTTTTGTTAACTGCCCAAAGGCTCCTACATTCATTCCTCTGCCAGGAGAGTAATTGAGTAGAATTCAAAGTTACTCCTGGTTTTTCATCTCTACAAGTAATTTGCCTGTAGAGATGAACATAAGGTGAAGGACTCAAAGAAGATGTCAGGAAGAACCAGATGTGGTCTGTCAGCTGCCAGTTGTCATCCATTCTCTTTGAAAAACAGTTACAGCTGCTACAGTGATACCAGTTTGTAGGTCTAAAGCTGGAAAACAAATTCAGCACAAACGGAGGGGCGGGGGGGGGGGGGAAGAATGATGCAGTCTTCCAGAAAGTTGGTTGCCAGTTTCATCTAGTGGTTAAGGCACCAGGCTAGAAACCAGGAGGCAGTGAGTTCTAGTCCAACTTTAGGCTTAAAAGCAGGCGGGGTGACTTTGGGCCAATCCTTCTCTCAGCCTGTGAGTCACAATTAAAAAATGGTTTGCATACCCTGTGCTGAGTGGGTGAATGATATGCAGTGATTTTCAAGCTTGACAACTTCAAAATGTGTGGACTTCAACATCCAGAGTTCCCAAGGCAACATGCTGGCTGGGGTGTTCTGGGAATTGGTCCACACATAAAATTGTCCAGCTTGAAAAATGCTGCTATAGAGCATGTTTCCTTATTCTGCTTTATATAAAAGCACAGGGAACGCATCCAAAGCATGGACCTCTTTGCCCTCTTTTCACATTTTCAAGAAACATAGGTCAATCCTGCAAATCCTGATTCAATCAATCAGAATCAAGCTGGAATGGAGCTTGGAGGTCTTCTAGTCCAACCTGCTAGAACCTCCTGCTCAAGCAGGAGACCCTATACCCGTGATGGCAAACCTATGGCACATGAGCCAGAGGTGGCACGCAGAGCCCTCTCTGTGGGCATGTGTGCCATTGCCACCTGCTCTTAATCTTCGCGGGCACCAGAGTGCTGGAAAACGGCCTGAAAATGCCCCCAAAATGCCCAAAAAACCATTTTCCAGGCTGTTTTCCGGACTGTTTTTTGAACCATTTTCAGGCCATTTTGGGGGGCATTTTTCTGGCCAAAAATGGCCTGAAAACGGTCCAAAAAACGGCCCAAAACAGCCAAAAAACAGGCATGCACGTGCCAGCCAGCTGGTCTTTGGGTTTCTGGTACTCCAGCGTGCACCCATGCACAGGCATGCACGTGTGTTCCGGTTTGGGCACTTTGTGCCGAAAAGTTCGTCATCACTGCCCTATACCATTTCAGACAGGTGACTGTCCAGTCTTTTCTTTAAAACTTCCAATGAAGAAACACCTATAACTTCTGACAACAGCTGTTCCACTGGTTAATTGTTCTCACTGTTAGGAAGTTTCTCCTTAATTTCCGGTTGCTTCTCTCCTTGATTTATTTCCATCCATTGTTCCTTGTCTTGCCTTGTCTGGTGTTTTGGAAAATAAGTTGACTCCTTCTTCTTTGTGGCAGCCCCTCAAATACTGGAATGCTGCTATCATGTCACCCCTAGTCCTTCCTTTGTCTAGACCAATTCATGCAGCCGTTCTTGATACGTTTTTGTGTCCTTTAATTATCTCAGTTGTTCTTCTTTGCATTTTTCCCAAAGTCCAATTAATTTCCAATTAATATATGCTTGTGTGACTGGTAGTGCCAAATGATGGAGAGTGATAGTCATGCCATCTCAGAGTGAAATAAAATGACACAGTGGATAGGAAAAGAACAAATTTATTCTAGTACCAAATAAATTTATGCTAGTCGTCTTGCAGGATGGATAACCTAAGCATCAGTCCTCTTTTAAATGACTTCCATTGGATTATTCATTATTGCATATAATACCACAACTTTGTACATTTCTGCATGGCTTGATGATCTATTATAAATAGGACAAAATGTGTTTCGTGCTGGCCATGTGCCTCTTATGCAGCATTTCTCACATAAACCCCTGTTGGAACATGCCAACTAATTAAGATTCAGGAAAGGCAGCGGCTGGGATTCTGTGGAGCATTCATGTATAGATGCTGCAAGTGAAAATTATGCTGCAGTAGGAGACTCTGGGACAGGTTGATGCATGAGATCCGTATGTGCTTTGGAAGGGAAGCAAAACTGCACACCTGGAATGTTACTGAATCTCAGAAGGCTTCCACTCACATTTGCTAAGACTGATCTTTCCTAGAGAAAATCTTTCCCTTGTTTTAGGGAAGGCATTTAAGTTACAGCTAGAGGATACGTTTGTATTATATTAAATGTACTTTATATGGAGATCTATTTTAAACTTTTATTTATTTTTAAATATTGTGCTTTTCTTCCTGTTGGAAGTTAAGTTTGAAAATAGGCAACAACAGTCAATGTCCTACAACAACAGTCCATGTTAGTGGGCACTAACATGGGGGGGGGTTGTCAGAAGGAGTGAAATAAAACCCCATAACCTATGCTCAGAATCACCTCTTAAAGGGCCAGGTCTTCACCTGGTGCCATAAAACATACTCTCCCCAGGAGTGCAGTCTAGAGCATTAACTTCCCCCACCTATCTTATCTTATTTTATAATGGGATTGTGCATCAATTCATAAGGGTTTAAGCTTTAAGATATATCTGGAAACAGGCAACCATCTAACTGGCCACAATTTCTGCCCAGCCAACAAGTAGCTAAGAAGTTAATTATTCTGTATTTGCAGAATATGACCTAGTTGCTTAGCCATGTCATAAATCTGTCTACTTATCTTACAGATTAACCAACCTTGTCAGTTTTTTGATTTCAGATTTTCTGAAAACAGAAATATGCCATCTGAATGCTTAAGGAATGAGTGTCAGAAAAAGACACACAATAATTGGTTTTATTATAGCATAAGCTAGTGTCAGGCCCTCAGAGACGTTGCTAGTTTCTAGAATGAGTAGTGTTTCCTAATATATCAGAAGTGAGCTACACTTGTGGTTCAACAAGCAGAGTAAATGTCTTTGAAGCTTCAACCAAATTAGGAAAAGATGATGATGTACACTAACTTTAAAATGATACTTGTTGTAGAACATTTACACTCAAGGCTTCTTTGTGGTTGTTGAGGGCTAGTATACACTATCTCCTCATACTAAGATATGTACTAATCTAAAACGTCCATATGTGGTTTGGTTTTTTAATGGGTTTGTTACATATACTTTTCAGTTGTGGCTGTACAGATGTCCAGCAGAGAAGATAATTCTGTACAGAAAAATATGGTGAATTCTGAGACTAAAAATGCATGATACTCTGCCATGGCAATATTGTTAGAGCTAATGATTTTTCCCCCCTAGACCATCAGAAGATGTGTTACTCTGCACTGGTGCTGACGATGATATTTTGTATGGGAGAACCTCTACCATACCATCACTATGGTGAGAATGATTTTGAACATAGGGAGAACTGGATGGCAAGCAGCCACTTACCAGGACTGAATTCATGTACTTCTAGATCTCTCTTACTCTTAATTCTCTTGTATTTCCAGATCTTTTAACTAATTGGGAAAGTACCCAAAGTATGATAAAATTAACAGAATCTGTCCTTAACAGAAACCATGCAAATTTGTGATAGCAATTAGTTAACTGGTAGGCTTCAGGGATTCAGCCATAGACTAGATCCCAATGTTCTTCAAACTTTTTGCATTGGATGTCAAATATATGCTATTTTTAATCTATCAACATAATAAACATATTGATTTATAACATCAAGAGAATCTAGGCTATCAAGCAGCGCAGAAGAACTTTAAACAAAATAAATGTCTAATGTTGTATTAGAACTAAAAGGTTTTTTTTTTTTTACTGTATTGAATAGATATAAAAAGACCCTGGTAGATTTGAGGGATATTTTAGAAAGAGCAAAGGGTAGCTTATAGTGTAGTAGGGCAACTTGCTAAAAGTAATAAGAGGGTTTTGGTTTTTTTTAAAGGCCAAACTAGAAACTGATGCAGTATCTGGATTGCATTTCTTTTTGTTTTTTCATCCAACAAGTAAAAAGCAATAAATCACCAATTTATCTTCCAAGCACTGATTCAGATAACCCTGTTTCTTCAAACTATTGTTTGTCTAGGAGAATAGATAGCAGCTTTAGGGCAACAGGAAAGTATTAAAGAAGATCTCAGTTGCCTTGGAATTTTGGGAGCAACATGTGCCAAGCTGGACAATATAAGAGAGCAAACAAAGACCTCTGATTTTATTGACTTTGCTGCATCATCTTGGTGTGATCCTACAATTGTTTTTGTAAAGATCAGCTTATTCCCATAAACTATAGAGCTTTCATAATAGATATAGCAAACAAAGATGGGTCGCTAATGTTTAGGCTTAATTGTAACTAGACAAACTATTGTGGGACAGGTAAATAAGTCCAAATGTGTTTGTGATGTCGTAGGTAAAGGGAGTTATCCCTGGCATAGAGATAGCTTTCAAGAAGTCTGTTCCTTGGTGGTGAAGGGTTTGTTTTTGGAGTGGGGGTCTTAGCTGAATCTTCAGTAACAAGATTAGAATATGGCCTTCAGGCAGACCAGTGGGAAAACTCACTTAGCCTTCAATCTCCCCAAATCCTTTTCCTCTCAAACTGAAAAACAGATACTGGGAATTGCAACTGTGCATGGGGGATACAAGAAAAGCAATAGTGGTATCTGTTTAGTCTTCTCTCTAGAGCAGCATTCCCCAACCTTTCCGGGATGGCGGCCTGGTGAGGGGGGAGGGAGAGAGGATGGTTTTGTGTGAGGGGCAGGCACACGCACAGCTTCATTTGTGTCAGTGATGGGTATGCACACTTGCTGCTTGTGCAAGTGGGGCTGCGAGTGCTGGTGCCTGCCACTTGCATGACTGGGGTTGCGCGCGCATGGCGGTCTACTGCTTGTACAAGTGAGGTTGCGCACACAAGCCAGGCCATCACTCACTCGGCCTGGTTGCAAATAGACCATGACCTGTAGTGGACCCCGGCCCACAGATTGAGGACCCCTGCTCTAGAGCATATCATTCTCCACTCCAAACTATGCTCTCCCCACCCGTTACTTTAGAAATCTTCCTGAGTTCATGGTATAGGTCTACAAATAAAGTGGAATTTCTCTCCTACATATCTCACCACCTTAATCAAGTGCCAACTAGCTTCAAGTTTGGCTGGTTTTAACCAGTAACCCATGTCATGTTAGAGTTAATTCTTTCCATGTAAAAATGCAATGTCTCTGTCCTTTATTTTTTTTCCACAGAGCATCTCAATTCCCAATTTATTCAGTTCCTAATACATGTGATTGAAGATGGATTGCCCTCAGATAGTACAGACCAGCTGCCTGATCTGTTCATTAATGTTCTTCTGGCTTTTAATCTTCATATTCCAGGTCAGTGCTGGAAGTTTTTCCCAACTGAGATTATATTGGGGTTTCAATTAATGTAGAACTTTTCATTTTCATATGCTAACTTGAAAACAGCCTCAATTTGCACATGTTGTAGAATAAAGTATATTCTATGCTTCAGAATTCTGAAAGTAACAGGGCAAATATTCTTAAGGAAGGCTAATATTTTCTCCTGAATTTACCAGCCAATCCTTCAACAGCTAACTTTGGTATGGCAGCACAGTGCCCCAAGAACATCTGATAAATTGTTCCAATGTTGAGCAAGGTTGTGATTGTTTCCTAAAAGACCCTCTCCCATGTAATCCTATTTCTACAAAGGTAAAACTGCACCTCTGTAACGCTATTGAAACAATAGCTGTGACTTCAGGAAGATCCTCAAGTTGCATGCTAGACTTGAAGGGGGAATCCAGTGGTGGGATTCACCGGTTGTAACAATTGGTTTGCTGTGTGCGCACGCTTCCGCACATGCTCAATACAATAAAAAATTACCTTCTACTGAATCCAGAGTGAGTAAAACACATGAAGCATGGTAATCTGCTCTGCCGCGCCTATCAGCTGGGCTTAAAACAAAAGAAATATAGGAAGGTTATAGCACAGGGGCGGATGGGCGGGCTCTGCTTCTGTCGGAAAAAACTGGTTCTCTCTCAGCTGATCGTCGGAGCCACTGGTACGCCTGAACCGGCTGAATCCCACTCCTGGGGGAATCCCCAAGACAAAAAGTGAAAAAATCCCAGATCCAAGGGGTCCAAACAGCCACAGCACTCAGTCTTGACAGGATTGAGCCCGAGTCTGTTCCTTCCCCCAACTCAGACCCAAACAAAGTCCAGACAGTGTATTGTTGCCATCCTCTCCTATTCCTAAATATCTCTTTTCTACCAAAGGTAAATATTTTTATCCAGAGACATAAAATTGTTTCTTAAGGGAATTTCTCATTAAAACTTTCTCCTCATGCAAAGGATGTACATATATAGGTTACCTCAGGCTTCAGAAATAAAACAAAATTTATGGAGTAAAAGGAGCCCAAGAAGCACACTGCCTTTAATCCTGGCATTTGATTACATAACTCTCATAACTAGGGAGCTGCATTCCTCATGACTTCTCCTGCATCTGTTAAAAGTCTATGGCAGCCACCGCATCCTACAGTTAACTATATTGTAAATTAAGAACCATATCTTTAGTCTGAATCTCTCCAACACTCATGAAATAAATTTATATTCTAATATTTTGAGGGCAGGGTGAAGAAGCATTTTCTATTTTAATTGCACACATGATTATTTATAAGCCTCATGTCACCTCTTAATTAGCCTTTTGACAGGCTATCGTGTATTACTGTAACCTCATTAATGTATTACAGTGCATTCATTTCATTCTCAACCCGTAGGAATGATTCATCTTGAATCAGATGTCTCCTTGCTTCTGCTGCTTTCCCCTGTGACTAAAGCACGCATGGAAGAGTGTAGGTCCCATAATCATTCATTTTGCAGCTAGAAATTCAAGAGTTGTAATAGCGAGATAAGATTTCAGCTTTGCTTATAACGGGACCGCCTTCCATTTTATAATACCACTTCACAGTCCTGCTGGTGTGTAAAAAGCCTGGGTTGCATGGGTTAAAACTTCAGTAACCCTCTGCTTTAAAGGAGAGAGCACTTCACAGGACTCTTGTCAGTGTAATTCTGCAGTTAACCAGGCATCTTCCTCCTTTTAGCGAGTGGCAGATTTTCTGCTTATCCCTTGCTGTGCCCTGTGAATCTCATTAACTGTAGAAGCATTGGAGTCTCTTTTACAAAGATACTTTATTGGATAGTACTTTCTACTGGAATGCCTGCTCTTTCATATTCTGGCCAGGCTGAAAATCTTTTGGGAGGCAGCTTAACTTATCCTGGCTGGTAGTGATTGCAAGCTTTAAAAAAAATAAAATAAAGCAAGACACACAATACGCTGTGATGTCGTCTTGCCTCTTAATCCCAAGCAATTTGGCAAGTTCTTATACTGTCACATGGTAGCTGTCATGTCTTAATTGCTTAATGCATTTATAAATGTTGCCATCCCACATTGCATCATTTTGATGGAGGAAGGAATAAAAAAGAACACTTATTATAATCAGCAGCTTGTCATATAGATAAGGAAAAACATTCATTAGTATCTGGATAGTGATGTAGGTTTTTTTTTTTCCTGAGACACAGAATTAATCATGTGACCTGATCAAGTCCACTTTCTTTGCCTTCCTTCATTATGTGGCTTAATTAGAAATTAGCCAATCACATCTGCAGGACTACCCAGCTTTGGGAAATATTCTTTTCTCTTTGGGATACAGTGGAAAACCAAGATGTATAACATAATAACATATATTCCAGAGGGAGAAGCAATAGCAGTTGGTCACCACTGTGGGGCATTGGTTGAGCTCTTACTAGATACTACTTCTTACCAGCTTCAATAAAAAAGAGTAGGTGAGCTTAGTTTTTTTTAAATATTTGTAGGAATAACTTTGACTCTTTCGTTAATTAGATGCCATTTGCTGATTGGAAAGTTCGAGAAAGTTCAGCTTGTTTGTCATAATATACATTAAGTCTTCGAGTACAATTCCATAGCATAAGCCAATCTTTGCCAAAACAGCATTTTTAAAGGATATATTAGTGCAAAATTCCCATAATTTCTAAATAGACTGTAGCATATTCAGATTGGACAAGTGTGGAGTAAGTCCTGATCAACATTGTACAACCAGCCTGTTCTGAAATTAAAACAGTAATGAAACCCAAGTACTTTGCATTAATTTATCAAAGCTTCTGTAGTTTAGATTTCTGTGCTTTGTTCTATGACTCTTAAAATGAGAGTTAGGGTTTATTTTTTATTTATTTATTATAAAATTTATTTTATAATATTATATTTCATCTCATTTCCAACTTTACCTACTTCTGTTTTTTTGAGAATGAATAATGCTCAGGTTCTATGTATCAATAAACAAAATCAGTATGGAATCAATAATGGCAAAAATGCACATTTTAAAAGTAGTGCTGATACAAATAAAGTAGTGCTGTACAAATAAAGAGTAGGTGCAGTTATGTGTTCCAGGCTGATAAAAGATTCAGGAGGAAGTTCCATAAAGAGATATCTGCAAACATAGTCATAATTATGTTGGTTGTTTTTTAAAGAACCATATATAGTACATACATATATAGTACATATCCACTTGGGAGGTGACCAAAGCATGAACAACCAACTGATCCAAGAAAGAGTGCAATTGGTATACAACACAAAGTACTATAAAGGACCCCTGGCCATGGCTGCCATCTGCTCTTCAAACAGGAGTCAAGAAGGAACTCCAAAATGTGTAACAGTTCTGTTTGGAATAATGCAACTCCATCCAGAACTAAAGATGGAAAATCATTGATCCAGGAGACCCTAACCCCCAAAATACTTCTTCACCTTCCTGTTAGGGTTGAAATGAAGCCTGTTCTTCTCATTCACAACTTCCAAGCTCTGAAACAGACACTCAGCAGCATCTCTTGGCTGGCCAGGGATGGACATACATAGCTGAGTATCATTGGCCTATTGGTGATATTTCACTCTATGTTGTTGAATGACTTCACCTAGTGACTTCATGTAGACATTAAATAAGAATGAGGAGAACATCTTGGGATGTGGAAGATGGCCTCTGATTGAGTGAATTGGAACTTTCTATTTTGGACTCTTTGAAAAAAAATGGATTACGTATATGCTGAGTTATAAGGCAAGAGAACTATGGGATTGGGGCATGCAGAAGATCTGGTTGTTACCCCAATGTGGTGGTTGGAATTAACAATCTAGATAAAAGACACTACAGAAGATACCATATGGAATATAAATATAAAGTCACTCGGGTGGTTTTTTTATATACGAAGATATTTATTATTGATGGGGGCAGATGGTAATGGAAGATACTGAATATACTGTTGGAAGGTGAATCTGATGTTACCCTAACATGGGCGATGGAATTAATAATCTAGTTGAAAGACGTTACAGAAGACACTATATGGATTATAAATTTAAAGTCATTTGAGGATTTTATTCATATATGGAAATATTTTTTAGTTGTGTGGTGTGGGCAGAAGAACAAAGATATTAAAAATATTATGTATGGTAGACCTGTAGGAAAATGGGTGGAGATGGGTTAGGTTACTGATTGTTTAGTTTAGGAAAAGGGATGTTATGTTTAGATATAATTATACGTAAAAGATTTGAATTAGGAGATATATGCATGGGGGAGGAAATGGGTAGATTATGAGTTGAATAAATGTTAAATTAGGATTTATTATATAGTTTTATAGCTGAAGGTTGCTTTGAAATGTATAGTATAGGGGGGATATAATAACAATGCTAGAAAGAAATGGTTAGCATGGGGGGGGGTGTAAAAGGATGGTAAAGTATTATATAATTTGATATCAATCTGGATTTTATTTTTGGAGAAGCCATGGGGGGTGGGGAGGGTGAGGGGGGGTTAGGGAGGAGGAGGGGAAAAAAAGGGGGGAAAATCTGTATTTGAAAAACTTTTTCAATAAAAAAAAAAAGAATGAGGAGAACATCAAGCCATGAAGCATCGCACACAAGATGATTTATGGGGCAGATCTTGGAGGAAAGAGGAGAACTAGCATAATTCCGTGTTCCCAAATCCTACCCCCACCTATCCTGAGTCAGTCCACAATTATACCATGGTTCATGATGGGAAATCATGATAGGAGATCAAAGAGAGCAAGAATGAATGTGTCAACACTGAAGCTGACCTGACCAAGGCCATTACTCCCATTCTGCTCCCTTCAGATGTCATCTACATGTACAAATAATGCACTTTCAGGTCTACCTTACTGGAAAGAGTCCGGGTAATTTGAAACAGAGCCTTCTGAAGCTACAAGGCAATCAATCACCTTTTCTAAAAAGGAATGGTTATAAACAGGGTGCAAATTGTCCAAAATGGTTGACTCTAGGAATGGCCTCTTGAGGACAGAGCAGACTGCTGACTCCTTAAGGGATAGCAAAACTGATCCTTCTCAAAGATTAGTTGGTAGATCTCAAAGACCGCCAACTAAACCAAATCACAGGTCTTATCAGGCACCAGGCCACCTTGGCTATCCTGGAGTGATAAGGATCTGATATTGAGATGACCCAAGAAACCTGTCCACTTCCTTCAGAATAACAACCTCAGGCTCAAACTCAGCCCAGGATGTGCTTCAGTCAACAGATGGGATCTGAAGTAATGAAGACGGACAGGTAGATATCTCTAATAAACTCTCTTCTTGTTTCTTAGTTCCAGAGCATAATGTGATCATGGTTACTGTGAAGAAGCACTCTAACATCAAAATATTTACAGAGAAGCTGCTACTGCTTCTGAATCGTGGAGGTGAGGTCTCTTGCTGTTTTATTATTTATCCAATTTGAGACAGAACTAATGGGAGAGTTGATCTAGGAAACCAGAGGCAGAGAAAGATTGGTAAACAGCCTCTCAATTCCAGGAGGTTTCTGCTTTTTAAAAGGTCTGGGTTAAGAAAACGTGTCCAGCATCTGCATTCGAGACATTGACCTGCTGAAATGCTGGCTTGGTTTCCATTCAAATGGCCTGCTATTAAACGGCTTCCTAAATCGTTTGTCCGTGTAGAGTTCAACCCAGCAACACTGGGATCATGGTTCCTAATATAACCAAAAAGAGGACCATCTTGTCTTCATGAACACCCATCCCTAATAGTTGTGAAAATCAGCCATATTCTGCTTTCTTCCTTCATAAGTTTTATCAGACAAGTTTGGTCATTGACTTCCAATGAAGATAATGCTCCACACCCAGTGAAATTTCCCAGTCCAGGATATGAACAGCAGGATAGCTTAATTTATTTCCCTATATCTGCTTCGTATGCCACAAGAAGGCTACAGTCCCCCCACCCCAAAAAATCTTCCTCTTCCATCTTTCAATTAGTTTAACCATGGATTACTTTTTCCAGCAGTGAGCCCCTGTGTTAAATCTCCTGAATCTACAGAGCCTATAGAAAAGCACTTTGTTTAAAATCTGGAAAGCCTTATTTCTAGACAGCCTAATACCATTGTATCCATGCGTTCCTCACAAAGCTTTGTGCAGTTTAATGCCTTTAGGAGCAGAAAGGTTATATTTGTTTGTGTGCGAAGAGATAAGTGTGTATTCGTTTTGAAACAAAAGAAAAATTAAATTATTTTGTTTGAAGATTAATAGGTTCTTTTATTTCTGGTTTAAGTTTTTTTCCCCCCATATTAAAATTGTGTTCTTTTCATATTGCCAGCCAGGAGCTGGTTTTAGTTTTATATGACTCAATAGAGTTTTAACTTATTCCATTGCCAAAATGTCCATTCTTTGAAGAATCCACTGAATATTGAGTAGCAAATTAAAATTTTCTATAGAAGCCTCTTTAGAGATATGTGCTGCTTCCCCAGTAGAAAAGAATTCGTGTTTTTTAACATCATGGAATATATACATTGGTTTCATACTGTATTTCTTCATATAGAAAGCAAAAAAACTATTTTTGAAAAACAATTCCTAGTCAAATAAAATGTTACAGCTGTTCATATATTAAAACATACACTGGTTTACTGCAGTCAAGGGCCAGGTAGCCAGTTTTTGCCCATTTACACATCTTAGTAGTCCACTTGCACCAATATGCAAGTTCAAATCTCACCAGGCTCAAGGTTGACTCAGCCTTCCATCCCTTCTAAGGTAGGTAAAATGAGGACCCAGATTGTGGGGGCAATAAGCTGACTTTGTATAAAAATATACAAAAGTATGAAGGCTATTGCTTAACATATTGTAAGCCACCCTGAGTCTCCGGAGAAGGGCGGCATATAAATTAAATTTTAAAAAATTAAAAAAAAAATGTTCAATGAAATTTTGACATTAGATTTCAGTGGCCAAAATTACACCAAACCAGTACTGTGGATTTCCATCATTTTAGGTAGGAAAAAGAAAGATACCGTAGTTCTAAAGCAGGTTCTTTGAAACACCCAAGCACCCTACATGATTATCATACTCTAGAACTGACATTGAAAACTCAGGGCATCTCCAGTTTATACTTCAAATGGAAAAGGAAACCGAGGAGAAAAGTGTTTCAGAAGTGTGAATTAAAGGACAGGTTTGAGGGGAAGCTCAGGGCCCTGGCTGTAGAAAATTATGTATCAGAGAGAGAGGTTAATGAATATAGTTTTAGTGACAGGGAAGGCAAGGATTGACAGCCTATAAATATGTCGTATTACTATAAATTTGAATTAAGGGAACCCATGACCTATTTAAAATTATTTAAAAGAAATTATTTCAAGTGTGTATACTTTAGAATCAGGGTTGATTCCTGGTGACTCCCTGGACAAGGCCTTGGCAAGATTTCAAAGATGATTTGCCATTGCCACCTTCTTAGGGCTGAGAGAGAGTGACTGGCCCAAGGTCACACAGCTGACTTCATGCCTATTGTGGGTCTAGAATTCACAGTCTCCCAGTTTTCTAGCCTGATGGCTTAAGCACTACACCTAAACTGGCTCTTCAATTCTTCACCTAAGTGTATACAAAGCATTCGTGCTGTTCTGTACCTTCTCCACATCTCACCAAGTCATGTTACCAAAGACCTATATAAAGAAATAAGAGAAGAAAGCCAAATAATTTTGAAATCAAGAAAGGCTTTGGTAGTGACACAAAACCGGTAGATCCTTTAGAGATAATCTTGAATTAATTGGATTATGGTTTAATTTTGAAGAAAAAGAAAATACAAATTATAAAAGGATTTCCATGTCTGCCTATGAAAACAAAACCAGGAAAAATGAAAACCTGGACTTGCCTGTAACTCATATTCTCACTGCACTTGTATATTGCCCCTGATCTATGGGAAGCAAAGGCAGGTTTCATAGCCCAAAATTTTACTCTCCAACCACACCAAACGATAGTTTATTTACTTTACTTTAAATATGTATTAAATTTATTTATTGTTCATATTACAGCTTAATACAAGTAGCAAAGAGAGCACCAAATACATTTTCTTTAGTTGCTCCAAAACTTAGCCCTACAAACAACAAAACCCTCCCTTTTCAGCCCACCATCTGGCTATCAGTAAAGACCCCAGAAATTGTCAAAGATCTCAAGGAGATTCTGATGGGAAAAGGAGATGTTGCACAAGAAGAAACTTGAGTAAACGTAGCTTCTTCCACCAGAATATTTTAATATCAGAAGAGTTTCATGAGCCGAAATATTCTCTTTCAGACAATTAACCTGGATAATTAAAAAGCACGCAAAATTTTATGCTTTATTGATACATCTGCTGTCATTGTAGCTGGAGTCAGTTCACTCTATCTAATGTTTCCTCTCTGGAATAATTTTCTTTAATAAAGGAACGTAAGCTGTGGCTTGGAAGTATTTGATCTGCCTGCATTGCTCATTCATGCACACACTTCCTTCCAAAATCCTTGCTGGTTTGGTCTGAACAAACGCTACCGTAATGCCTGTACCGTGTTATATGGAGTAAATGACTGCCTTTTACCTAAATGAGAAATGGCAGTGCATGACAAAATATCCCCCTTTCTATCTTGTTTTTTTTTAACCAGATGATCCTGTGTGCATCTTTAAACATCAGCCCCAGCCTCCACATTCTGTGTTGAAATTTCTTCAAGACATCTTTGCTTGCAAGGACACTGCGAGCATCTTCTACCACACAGACATGATGGTAATGATCGACATAATTGTGCGACAGATTTCGGATCTCTCCCCTGGAGAAAAGGTAAAAGCTACAGGAGGAAAGATAGTTCTAGATTTTACTCCTCAAGAGGGGAAACATTACGAGATGAATATTTGAGGCATATATGAACTAGAACGGTAGAAGAAGCTTCTCTCTCTTCTCTGGTCTTATTGCTATAGAACGAGGAAAGGAATCAATGGTCTCCCATATCACTAAACGACAACTCCAGGTCCCCTTGTCAACACAATCAGTGATGAAGAAAAGGGGGGGGGGATTGTGGTTTAAGAACATCTGGAGAGCCAGAGGCTCTTCTAAAGCATGTACAATAGTCTCATATTTACAGAGTTGAGTAGATTAATAAGATCTCATTTAGATTTAAATTAAATTAGATGTCTATGGTAGGTAATAGTCAAGCTACAAATTGCATTAATTATGTACCTAATTACCTAAAGTGACATGCACAGGATTTTGATTCAAATTAAGACCACTTTGCACATGGAGAGGAAGTTTAAATTGCTTGCTCCCGTTCTTGAACTTTTCCCACGCGGCCAAGATAGAGGAATTAAAAAGAACAAGGAGGGGAGACTTCCTTCATTGCCAGTAGAAGATTTTTCTTTTCTCAATGAAGGCATTGTTGGGATACAAGTCATACTTATAAGGAAATTGTTCTTTCTTTTTTTTCTTCCCTTTTCAAAACATTATTTAAAGAAAATGCAAATTTATATAGTAAAGCAACTTTAAGGGCATTTAGCCAATGCTTATATATTGTTTATTTGTTTGTTTGTTTGTTTGTTTGTTTGTTTGTTTGTCAAACATGTACAAGATAACAAGTATAGGTATGAACATAAACATAACATAAACATAAACAAAGGAAGTAAATACAAATAAATGGAGACAGTAAGACAGGGACGGTAGGCATGCTGATGCGCTTATGCACGCCCCCTTTACGGACCTCTTAAGAAGGGTGTGAGGTCCATGGTAAACAGTTTGAGATTGAAGCTGTGAGGATTTGAAGCTGTAACAATGGAGTCATTGCATTCAGGCATCGACCACTCTTGCTGAAATCGTATTTCCTGCAATCGAGTTTGAAGCGGTTTACCTTGAGTTTGTATCGATTGTTTGCCCGTGTACTATTGTGGTTGTAACTGAAGAAATCGTTGACAGGCAAGACATTGTAGCAGACAATTTTGTGTACTATGCTTAAATCGGACCACAGGGGGGCAATTCCAGATTGTCCAAGCCCAAAATTTTAAGCCTGGTAGCATAGGGAAATCTATTGTGAGTAGTAGAGTGGAGTACTCTTCTCGTGAAATACCTCTGAACACTGCTGTACTCCGTTCTTACTTCAGAGTAAAAATCAAGGACGATTGCAATGCCATGTTTAACTTACATGAAATAACCAGTAACATTTTTTTATTTATATCTTGAAATTGCTGCCTACAAACAATTTTACTCTAAGGTTCCATTTTCTGGGTATCAGAAATACCTTTTCTGGTAGAAATGGCATGTAAAAGCACATTATGTTAATACAATAAATTCTGCATTGCCTCCAAAAGCCAATTCAAGATGTCACCACTGAAATATGAAGTCATGATGGATTTAAAGATGGATTAAGGCTCAGAATGCTGCATTTGAAATCACCCAAAATTTTCATAGCACATGCAAAACAAATCTTGAACAAGTACAGATGTGTTTGGTGTACAGTCTCTCCATGGTAGAGAGTGCATCATACATAAAATTATTTGGAATTTTTTTTAAAAAAAATGTGTTTGAAGAATGTACATTTTCCTTCAAAGAGAGAGAACGACTTGAAAGGGAAATCTTAATATAACTTTTAGATTCCTTTTTTACATACAGCTTAAGTAAGTATTATGAAAAACTATCCAGCCAAACAGCTGGATAAACTACCGTACTTTTCAGAGTATAAGATCCACTCCCCCCCCCAAAAGAAGGTGGAGATGTTGGTGTGTCTTATACACTGAATACAGGCATTTTTGGCCTCCCAACCCACCCCCCCGCATGCATCGCGTTTTTGCCCTTCCCAGTCCCCAGGAGCACTCTGCAGGCCTCCCAAATCCTCTGCATATCCCATTTTTGCAAAAAATGGGCCCGTTTTTCACAAAAACAGGATGCGCAGAGGGTTTGGGAGGCCTGCAGAATGCTTCTGGGGGCCAGGGAGGGCAAAAACTTTATTTTTTTGTTTACCTCTTCAAAATCTTGGTGCGTCTTATATTCCGATGTGTCTTATAGTCCAAAAAATACAGAACTTTGAGGGAAAAAAACCACTTATCTAGAAGAACACGAAAACAAGAACAGCTCAACAACTCTTTCAAGTCTATTCTAATGGCTTCTGAGGGAGTTCCTGCACTTCACAAGGATTGACTCTTTCCAAAGTATTTTTCTTTCCAAAAGGCTGCCCCCCCTCCACCTCGGTTTCTCTTCTTTCTCAATTTTTTCCTCACTGTCTTCTGCTCTTACAGCTGCGGATGGAGTACCTGTCTCTGATGCACGCCATCATGCGGACTACCCCATACCTACAGCATAAGCACCGTTTAACTGACCTGCAGGGGACCTTGCAACGCATCATGGTGGAAGCAGAGGACAGTCAGCAGTGCCAAATGGACAAAATGATAATCCAAGAGATTTATAAAGAGTTTCCAGAGATAGCTCCCGGAGCCAGCTAATTGATCGAAGGAAAGAAATAGTGTGGAATAAAAAATACCTCTTGTGGCTATGTCTTTCTCACCCTTTCCACTAGAGCTCCTGCCTTATTAGACCTGCAGGTGAGCCCTGGAGTTTCAAGGGAGTATTAAAAGGCCCAACAAAGGAAGTTTCCACATAGATGCCCACCAGTGTGAAGTGCATTAAAAATGGCCTTTCTAGCTCTGTGACTGGGGTTGGGGGAGACCTCACAGATTAGAGGGAGATTTGGCTTTTTAGCGCCATCGGCATGATTTGACTGAAAGCAGGAGAATACTATTATTATTATTATTATTATCTCCCCAGTGATCTTTGCACTAAAAAAAAAGGCCAAGGGTGATCTAAATAACTATATG
Organism: Pituophis catenifer annectens; assembly: GCF_029215685.1. Classification (NCBI taxonomy): domain Eukaryota; kingdom Metazoa; phylum Chordata; class Lepidosauria; order Squamata; family Colubridae; genus Pituophis; species Pituophis catenifer. The sequence goes on along the minus strand of NW_027256882.1, from coordinate 72,244,107 downwards.
CTGTCCTTAGGATCGCAAAGCAAGAAGTCTCCGTCATAATTACTTGTCTCTCCTCACATTTGTTGTCCTGCAGCTAGCTACAAAATGCAGCAGGCCAATGATCTGAACAACATGCTTCTGTAGTTTTGTGTCCACAACATCTAGTGCAAAGTTGCTACAGTGCTAGTGAGGGGGAAATTACTTGCTTCTCCTAACATGCCCAGTGAGTTTTCTGATCCATGTGTACCTATGTGGGTTCAACATGCCAAGCTCCATTCATGACCCCAATCCGAGCAAGCACCCGCTCGTCTTAAATGCTTAATGCAGTTGTGCTTACGTTTGAATTACTGGCACGCCAAACAAGGACAAGAAGACTGATTGTCCAGGCACTGCAGCAAGAGATCCTTCAAACAGCCTGCTACTTAGACTCCCCGTTAAGGCATACCCTCTTTGAAAAACACTGCTTCTTTCCTGGTATATGCTACTATTTTTGCCTCTGACACTGCACATATGAGCACTGTGTAAGTGGCAACGCACAGTGCGCGATCAGCCTGCGGGTGTTTTTTGCCTTGAGCTTAGTAGTGATTGGTTCTGCCTAGCTTTACCTTGTTTTATGTTCGAAAAGCTACCTGAGCCTGATGTCTGCTACTGCTGCTCCTTAATATGCACAAGTTGGGAGAAGTCCTTTTTATCTAATTCCTCCAGATCTGCTGCAAAGTGGATTATTTGCTCCCTTTCCCATTGAGAGCCTTTGATGGACTGGGGCTGTAATATCTCAATAAACATGCATGCTGCCACAGCTCTTCGTAGTGGGTAAATAAGAGCTTTGCAACCGTTGCTGTAACAGTAGCCTGAATTTAAACTGGAAACATTTGGATAACCTCTATAAATCTAATGGATGCAGAAATAAATTTGCAACAGTTTCTTAGGACAGGGCATCTATTTGACAACAATGTCCATCTAGGGAGCTTCTGCCATTTTCTGTCTTTCAAGTAGAGAATCGTACATGTGCCATCCAAAATAAACTAACAGCCTATATATATATCTATATATAGGCTGTATGTATATATATCTCCCTTGTGAATGTTGAAAGGGACTTGTATTTTCATAGAATCAAATTCCTTGTGAATGTTGAAAGGGACTTGTATTTTCATAGAATCAAATAAATGTAGTCCATGGAGAAAAACATTTTCTCGTTCTTGTCTCATTCAAGAGCGTTTCTGTGTTGCAGGGTGTTGTGAGTGCATTATGAATGGCTACATTCCACTACAATGCTACCGTCTGGCTAGCCTAAATGCATCAGCATTGTGGATTTAGACTTTTATTTGAACCTTCAGGTAGCAAGAGAAAAACAGAAGTGCTACTTATTTAGAGGCATGCCATCCCCTTACTCTCCCTTTCATGTCTGTCCTGTTTAAAAGTATGTTAGCTATATTTTTAAGCCACCTAAAAATGGGAGTTCATGACATAGAATTCTTTTTAAACAGAAATGTGGGATGGCAAAATTTAAGAAGAGCCGGCCTTGTAACAAGTTTCACACAAGCACAGGGCAGCTGTCTTTGTGTATGGAGACTGCAGCCTAGACTTATTTCATCCTAGGAAAAGAAGCACTCTTGTGGTAAATCCACTCTTTGTTCTCTTCTTCCCATCCCCAGCAATGTTTGTACAAGGAGGAGCGAAATAGTGAAGGACCAGTTTGTTATTTGGTTAGAATTCTTCCGATTCTGAAATAATAATATGAAGATTCATTCAGCATGGCCTGGGCAAAAATGAGTGTGGAATAGCAATGCCCTACCGGACCATCCAACCTGGTTAGAAAACTGAATGCAAAAACTCATGAAAATGTTGTGTGGGGGTTTTTTAAACATTGCATATCCAGGCAAAAGTGTGATGTGTTTTGAATTTGCACTTCAAAACACATTATCAGTGTAGAAGGTGAAATAGATTTGCCTCGTGTTGTGTGGCTATGTAATTGGTGAAAGGAAAGGAATAATTTTTGAGTCTGGAAGATAAGACTGATTTCCATGTGGTTTTCCATCTTTCTAAATTTCCTCTTGAAAACACCGAGCAGTTTGGCAGGTATAAAATGTGGGAATGCAGCAAGAAAACCACCCACTCTTCGAAATTGATGAGTTATATTTGATACATCATATATAGCTAAAGATGACAGCTTATTTATTTATATAATAGATTTCTAGGCCATCTAGTTCAAACTGATTTTGGACGGTGTATAGCAATCAATTCAGAAAAGATCAGTTACTGAATGTGAGTTTGTGTGTCATTGAGTCAAGTTATTGACTCCTGGCAACAGCCTCGACTAGTCCTTGCAATTTTATGACAAGATTTTTGTAAGCAGTTTGCCATTGCCTGCTTCCTTGGGCTGAAAGAGAGTAACTGGCCTAAAGTCATCCATCTGGCTTTGTGCTTTCTCACAGTTTCCCAGTGTCTATCCTAATGCCTTAACCACTTGTTAAGTGGTTCTTCAAGTGAACAAATGAACAAACTTGTTCACTTTTACATTTTTAGGACAGCATAATACCAATATTGTATGAGTAGCATAATGTATCCTGAATACTATTTTGTTCCAGTCCAAAGAATTCCTCATTTCCTTTGCACAGATTTAATGTGTGCAAGGAAGGAATGGCCATGAATCAAACTAATGACCTATCCAGTGTTTTGCCTGGCAGAAATTAATCTAGATCCTTGTGGAACTGCTTAGATCTGCAAGAGGTTACTATACTAATGAAGTACTCCATTCCTTGCCTTTCTTCCCAAATTTATTTAGACATACAGACGACAATCAATCTCAACATGCTGAAATAAAGCTATAAGTACACCTGTTGCCTTTGAATTTTGGTTGCTTAAAAGATAATATTTCAGGCATTTGCCTTCCAGGCCAATTCTTCCATTGCTGTTGTACCAGTTCCATTTAAGAAATTGGTTCACAATGTTAACAGCTACTACTGAGTATGATGATCTCTGGTGGGAGCAAGATGGGGGTAGTGCATCCGTCATTGGTCTACTTGACCGGCTTTTGATACTGTCAACTATGGTATCTTTCTGGAACAGCTTCAGCTTCAGGGGCCCAGAGTGTGAAGGCATAGTCTTGTCCCAGTTGAGATCCTTCCTCCAAGGCTGTTTCCAGTGGGTATTGATCGGAAGCAAAAGACTCACAGGGATCAGTGCTTTCTCTACTCCTGCATGAAACCGCTGGTTGAGATCATCCTGGGGTGAGATATATAATTTGTACACTGACGATACTCAATTGTACATCTCTATCCATGGTCGCCCTCTCTCTTTGCCTGAAGGCTGTTGAGGTATGGATGGAGAGCAAAGGTTAAAACAACCTAGCAAGACAGAGTGGCTTTGGGTGCTGAGGCTCTTTGACTCATGGGGAATTATCTGTTCTGTCCCCCTTCCCCACACAGGCAAACACACAACCAGCCACGCCTGCCAATATTTTATTAAGCAATCAGACTAGAAACCCTTGCAGATAAGAGTTTTGGCAGTAAACTGCGAAATGCCTGCCAAGTCAATTTTCACTCACAGTAAGCAAGATAGAGTTTATCCTCAGTCCAATTCAGTAGCAAAAAGTAATCCACAAAGCAATAGTTCGCCAAGGTCCAATCCAAATATGCACAAGCCAGATTTCAGGTAACGCAATGTGACTCTCAGGTTGACCGTCACAAAGTCTGAAGAGCAATCACACCCACTTTTATTCCTTGTGGGGTGTGACTCAGTGACTCAGCTCAATCTCTGGCCCTCCCATGCCTCTTTCGTTGCTGTGCACACTTCTCCCTCCGACGCTGCCTGGGATCAAGCCAGGATTCATCATCCTCGCTCCCTATCTGTTGTTGTTCCGATATGCTTTCCTCCTGGCATATCCCAGGCTGTTCCTCTTGGCCTTCGGATGGAACCTGAGGCATTGCCAGAGAGGAGGGTCCTGGAGAGGGAGACCTTATCAGTTCTTCCCCATCACCTTCTGAGTCCTCTTCCTCTGTTAGGACAGGCTCGGGAGTCGAGGTCACAACATTATCTTTGGTCATGATGGGGTTGCACTGCCTCAGACAGATGTGCATCATCAGGGTTCTCCTGGACTCCAACTCCTGTTCGAGGAGCAGGTGACAGTCATGGTCATGAGGGCTTTTGCACAACTGTGTGTAGTGTGCACATTTCTTCTCACAGTCACCCACACTGTGATTACATGGGGCTGCCTTTGAAGTATATCCAGATGGCTCAAATGTCGGCTTAAAATGCAGTGGCTCATATAGTTTTGCCAAAAGCCCAAATCTGCGCATGTGTTGCCTCTTTCAGGAGCTGCGCTGATTGCCATTTTGCTTCTGGGTGCAATTCAAGCTGCTGGTTATCATCTTTAAAGACCTGCATGTCTTGGGACCAGGTTATTTGAAGGACAGCCTTTCCCCAGTTGCATCTGCCCAGCCTACCAGAGTACAGGACATGTTGTGGATCCCATCTGTTAATGAAATACATTTCTGAGTCCAAGAAGAAAGGCTTCTCTAGTAGCTCTCTCCCTATGAAACATTCTCCCAGACATAAGATTGGTCCCTACTTTGTTACTTTTTCAAATGGTCCTGAAGATATGTTCTGTCAGTAGGCTTGGGGACCCTGGACTGAAACAGAGCCAATCAAATGGCTTGTTTGATTGTGTTTGACATCATGGGAAGGGGAGAAGATGAGGCATTGGGGTTTTAAACTTTTCATTGGTCTATGCCACCCAGAATCACTGTGTGTGTTTGGCGACAGTATACATTTGTGTTTATAAATAAAATACTGAATAGCTAGCAACTACTATCTTTCCTTTCCCTACCTTTATTCTCTTTTAGCACTTAAAATCGGCTAAATCCTGCAGTGCTTGTCTGCCGACCATGGTTCCTCTATGTCTGCGAAATATTTTCAACAAGTTGAGAAAGAACTAATATTGCCGAAGTGCCTGATAAGGCTCCTCCAGGATATTGTACTGGAGAACAAAAAGGTTTAGCAAGTGCTTATATATTGATAAATGCTTTGTAACTGTTAGAAAGCAAAGGTGACAACTTGCCAAACAATTTGATCGGAATAGAGCAGGCCCAGCATTTCATGAGATGCTGTTAACTCTTGAACTGGATCAATGAATTTCCTACAGGAAACTTAAATGCTGTCCACATAAAGGGGCTTTATATATTTCTGTATACATAGATTGAGTGTTTTTCAGCTACCATTGAGCCTACAAATGTGCAATTTAGCCATTTTATGTCATTTGATATTTGCTCTTTGGGGATGTTCAAACAAGCAGAACAATGAGTACCAACTCTACCTCTATTGTAAGATTATATTAACAAAATCAACAATAGCAATGCGAGATTGAAGCATTTCTCTCCCCTTTTCCTTTCTGGGAAACTACGGGAAGGCCCTTCTGAAATGCTTCCTATACCTTCCCTCCTTCTGTGGACAGAGATACCTTTTACGTGCTGGTTGTCCAGTCTGCAGCTCTTCCTCCTGTCTCCCAAGGTCATTCACACACATACCATTACACCTTGATTTCCTTTTTGTCATTGCAAAATTTGTACCTTTTATACATTGGGTATTTCTTGAAGTGCTAAACGAGCACGGACAACATTTGTTGAAATGTACAAAATGAAGGGATTTTGTCTGAAAGGAATTTATCACTGTGAAGCTTTTAATACATTAGTAGTAAACGGACGAAGTCTGCTCTATGTCTCCAGAACAATTTGTACTTGGATTGACATTTATAGATGAGTTGGATACCTTTTCTCAAGGATGTCCTGTATATGGGTAGTCCTCAACTTACAATCATTTGTTTCGGCAATCATTCAAAATTATGACAGTACTGAATGAAGGGACTTACAACTACTCCCCAGTGTTAACAGCCATTGCGGTTCTCACAGTTTGTATTCAGAGTTTGGGTGCTTGGCACTTAACAATCACATGGGCATTTCAACTTCCCTCCCCTCCCCTCATCTCTGCCTTTTTAGCCCCCTGCACTCTCCAGCGCCTTCTGCCCTATCTGACCTTTGCCTTCTTGCTCCTTTTGCTGGTATGCCTGCCTCTTTGTGAGGCAGTTGCTGGTCACATGAGGCTTTCTTCCCCAGATCACGCATGGTGGTTTCCTCCTGAGACCTGAGAAAAATGGCCACCCAAAGCCAGTAGCTGCCTCATAAAGTACCAAACCAGGTATACCTCAGGAGCAGGAGCAAAAGACAGTAAAGCTGGGGCAGTAGAGCACAGGGTGGCAGGGGCCTCGGAGTGTGATGTTTGATGGCAACTTTGACTGAAACTGAAGTGGGGCAGCTGTGGCTTTGCGCTACACTGCGTTTTATACTGTGAAGGGCTTTGTGCTGCAATTTAGGAGCTTCTGAAGCCCAGAGCCATGGTATTCCAAGAAGCTCCTTTGCACCATGTTTCTAGGCCAGCCTGGGGCAGCTGAGGCTTCCAAGAGCAGCCATAGATTTGTGCTGTGGCTTAGGAGCTTCTTGTAGCCCCTGAGCTACTGTGCACCAAAAAGCCTCTGAGCTACAGTGTGGCAAGCAGTTCCAGAGCCCCGGTTGTGGGGCTGCTTGCCATCCCACAAGGCATGGTCCTGGGTGGCCAAATGGACGGAGATGGAGGAGGGAGAATAGGCAGTTGAGGGGAGGCAATTCCTTACTTTGGAAGAACTGAAGCTCGGGGCTGGGGGGAACCAAGTATAGAATGGCCTGGATAGATGTGGGTCCTTGGATAACAACCTCATCACTTAGTGACGGGAATTCTGAACCCAATTGCTGTACTATCGTCATCTCTAGTCCTGGTTCCAGTGTAAATCATTGACACCAATTTGTATTTTTCCTCCCCAAATTGTATAGAGGCCTTTTTTTTAAAAAAAAGCAATTATCAGGATCCAAATTGCTTCTGAGGTAGAATTAGTAACTAGTGCATTTTTCTCTGTTACATTTGTAAAATCTCTTCAATGCAGAACTGTGTTCAGATTCATTAATATTCTTTAATGAAGGGCCTTTGATTTCTACGACGTTACATGGCAGAATTTTAAATAATTGTTTTTAACATAATATATTTACATTTTCATCTTTGTAGCAGCTTACCTTTTTAATGTAATATATCAAATCTGATTTTCCCCCCCAAAAAATATCTTGTTTTCAAGAACTATTTCTGCTAGAAGATCTTCTACTATATATCCATCTTCCCTCCGAGTCTGAAAATCGTTAAACTAATTAATAGACCATACGATACAATCAGGCTCTGGGAAAAAAAAAAAGTTGGTCACAATCCCTTGGTGGTTCTTTTTTCTCACTGAAATTGCTGCATATTTTGAAACTGGTGGGTTTTTTTGCTGAAGCTCACCCATCGCCCAGCAATTCAGACAAAGGCAAAGCTTGCCTGTTATTAGGAAAAAGCGAGTGCTGACTGCAAAAAGATGGGAATAGAAGGGGTAATCAGAGCTATCGCTATTATCCCAGCTGGCAGTTCCAAATGTCCTGCCTTTTAGAAAGGAAAGCAAGAAGCAACCAGGAACTTAGACTCCCATCCACTTAAAAGCCTCACACCAGCTTGGTTACTTTCCTCTAACATGCCTTTGTTTCACAGTGCTACAACGACAAAATGCTTTCTTTGTGATACCTTCCCGTTCCTACATAGTTAGCTTTCCTCCATGTTTCTCACCTCATAGCTTTTCCTAGATTTTCTGTCAGTATTGCTTCACAGATTAGCCAATTGTCCTGTTCTTATTATTAATTTTATTAAGGACTTGGATAAATCTTGATAAGGCTATAAGCTCCTGTTTTTCTTAACCCTATTGTAGAAAGATACTGAACTAGCTTTATGTCATGAGAACACTGTCATTCACCTCAACTACTGAAAAATATTGCTGTCTCCTTTCCAACCCGCAAATTAAGAATTGGAAACATTTGTGCTATTTCACTCTTCCCTAACATCTAGGATAGTTGAAGATACTGTTGTAATATACTGTATGTGGCTGTTATTTTCCCTGGAGAGGATAAATCAAATTAAAAATCAAGGCTCTGCATTCATATAAGCCAACCATGCATGGCAAGGACACCAAGAGTCTGTATTAGCATTCCTCTTCTTCAGTTAATCTTGTTTTGGATTTATCAGAGAAGGACTTTGGATCCGCATTTCTTCACATGGAAATATTCTGAATGGTGTGGAGGTGAAAGCAGCAAGGACCAACTTATCTTTTTAAAGAAGTATTCTCCTGAGATTAGGCTGCTAAATACCAGGTGCTTCTTCACAACAGCTGGAAGAAGAGACAATGCACAAGTTTTGCCCAACACCAGCTCCTGATGGCAATAAACATCAGTTTCAAGGCAGCTGATACGATGCAGAACTTATAATTACCTTGCAAGTATAGACTCTGAGCTGCTGGAAGTAAATATTCCTGCATCTTTCTAGGATGTATCCAACTTAATCCTAAAATAGAATTAACCTGAAGCAACTACAATGGAAAGTTATTGATCTGTCCAGAACTTGGGGGGAGGTAGGGGGAAATACAGGGAAGAGAAGTAAATTGGAATAGGCCAGTAGAGACTATTGCCAAACATGTTGGTTCATTAAAAAAAAGTTTTACCCACACTTTTCCCTAAAGATACAGCACAACCAAACACATAATCGTTTCCCATCGCTCTTCCTGTATGTATACTGTATTTATAATCTGTGAGCTTCTGTATCTAGTCCCTACAGTTTTAAGGCTTGTAGAAATCATGTGGTTGTCTTTCAAAACTGCAGTCAGGAAGCAGGTTTATAGAAAATATCCCCAAATCCATAGTTCTTGGAAAAGTATGAAGAATCTATACCTTTCAAATAGAATGGATCTACGATTCCCCCTAGTCTCAGCCAACATGCCCTGACACTGTAGAGACCACAATGCAGAGATGTGCATTGATTTGAATCCAAGTGGAGTGTTTTCTTTAAAGTCATATGAATGTAAGGGAAATGTAAAGATTTTGCACTAGTGCACCATTCAACTTCAGAGAGCTGAATACAGATATATAATCCCTCCTTGAGAATGAAGTTTGGAGCTACTGTGCTATCCTGAGTGTTTTACCTTGATGAAATGCCATCTGTTTACTCGAACAGCAAGGGCCCTTTTCCCATTTTCACTGGGTAATGTCAAAGTGGTCAAGGGTATAGATCAGCGGCCCCCAACTTTTAGGCATCAGATACTGGTTCTGTGGAGAGAGATTTTTCTGTGGAACGGAGAGAGCCTGGTTTCGTGTCCTGCCTGCATCCTGCGGATGAGGCTTCACCTGTTTGCGCATACCGGTTTCTGACCTGCCACGGACCTGTGCTGGTCCATAGACTGAAGGTTGGGGACCCCGGATATAGATAAATGAAGCAGAATGAAATGCTGCTAGTTGGCCAACAGAATGGATAACAGGAATACATTGTAAAGGGACCCTTTGAACATTGAAAAGCCATTCTGGGTTTTAATGGTTTCTGCTCACAACAGAAACAAATAAACAAACAAAACAAAAATTGCTTCCTCTAGCCTTGATTGATTGATGGATTGATTGATTGATTGGAGCCATGGTGCAGCGCTTAGGTAGAATGTAGTATTGCAGGCTAATTCTGCCGACTGCCAGCAGTTCGATCCTTACCAGGTTGACTCAGCCTTCCATCCTTCTGAAGTCGGTAAAATGAGGACCCAGACTGTTGGGGGCAATATGCTGACTCTGTAAACCACTTACAGAGGGCTGTAAAGCACAGTGAAGCGATATATAAGTCTAAGTGCTATTGCTATTAGGTGCCATCAAATCAGTGTCAGCTCTTAGCAACCACACAGATACATTTTCTTTGACCCCAACCTAGTCCTTTGATTCTTCCAATGGGAGAGCCAGTGCTTCTCCAATTTAGGCCATTCACCTTGCTGCTGGTTGTCGTCTTCTTTTGCTCTCACTTTTTCCATCGTCATGGGAAAAGAGAGCATGTTCTTCACATAATAAGGCCAAAATATTGTAATGTGAGCCTGGTTAATGTGTGTCTTAAATGAGACACACACACACACACATTATCCATCTGCAAACAGCAGCATTATTTATAAAACTCTGTGATTAATCAAATGATTTCTTCTTTTCTATAACATCACCATAATATTCTGGCATTTTTTTAAAAAATAGAAACATTTTTGTCATAATTGCTGATGTTTACAGTTCAGAGGACAAATAGAGTTGAACAAAAGGAGACTAGTGGACTGAACATGCATCTTAATATAAATATTTGAATTTTTTAAATTCATTTTTTCCCATTCAAGTGATTTGATAGGCAAGAGTTGATCATGCATAACAGACTTCACAGTCTCATTTGTTTCATAAAAAGCAGTCATTTTCTCTAACTCTCTAACCTGATATAATGGGAAGCCAAATAATATATCTCATATGACAAAAGTTTGCTGGACAGTGGGAAAAATATCTTCATATAAGGCTGTCAGCTGGCTTGCTTTTTTAAACTAAATGATGCAAATTGGTAATTTTTGTCATCTTAAGAAATGCTGCATTACATCCTTTCTAGAATTCAAATTAAGGCAGTATCTTTTGTAGCCACCTGAAAGCAGATTCTTTTTTTTTTTTTTACTGAACTTCCAAGAAGTATTCACCAGGCATGATAAAACAGAAAATAAGTGGTAGGAGAAGAAACAAGTACATAGTATTCAATCCATGTCTGTACCAATTTAGTTGTATTTTGAATGTTTTATTCTTTCCATGAGCTTTTGAGAGAGACTGATATTCCGGGGACTTTATATGTCTACAGTTTTTAATATTTTGGCTCTGATCACACTATACCAGGCAATGACATTTTACTCCAGTCTTCTTGCCATATTTAGTTCATGTAGTTAGGTTATGTGAACTTAGAATATTTCATTAATTGAATAAGCACAATTAAGAAATGTAAGTAATAGCACAAACACAACTATTATCTGCAAATATAACCTGCTACAAAAATGGCTAGAGCAGCAATTACAAGTGAGATAAAATCCATCTAAAAGAAAACATGGATAAACCTAAAGAGATATGCTATTAAGTGCTTCTACAATTGATGTTCCATCAAATTTGTAAAGTTTTAAAGCCAATTATATGAATGTGCACATACCCATCTCACTGTTTAAAATGGAACTACAATTGCCAGTGGCAGAGAAGGTTGACAGATCCTTGAGATTTGGCATCTTTTTCCTTTCTCAAGAGAACAAGGCTTCCGCTGATCATACGTTGCTTCATGTGACTGACAGCAAACAGATATTCTTGTCTTTACCATCAGCTGTCTAATAGCATAAAACTCAATCTGCAAATCAAAATGTTCCCTATATAAGTAGACCATAGTATTGTTGATGCCATGCTACCGCCAAGAAGTTGAAAGTTACATTTAGTTTTAAAGTAATAGCCAAGACGTAGTTGAAACTTGAAATTTTACGAAATTTAAGAAATATCTATACCTTTCAAGAGTAGAGAACTAAATGTTAAATAATTGTTTCAAGCAGGTGGTGATGAAGAATACCTCAGCTTGAAAACAACTGACTTTTAAATGTAGAGATTTTTAGTTGGTTAATTAGCGCTTTGAAGCCAATGTTGACATCTGGCAACTATCTGGACCTAACCCTAACCCTGCATTTTTCTTGGGAAGATTTCAGAAGTGGTTTACCATGCCTTCTTCTCAGGACTGAGAGAGTGACTAGTCCAAGGTCACCTAAATCAGGGGTCACCAACCTTTCAGACCTCAGGGACGATTAAATTCATATATCAGCACTAGAGTAAATGCAGCTTGAAGTGCTCGAAACCTGACATCATAATTTTAATTCCCGCCCACTACTAATATGCTCTGCCTAATGACCGGCTGGGTGGGTGTGGCAAGATGGTCATGTGACTGGGTAGGCATGGCCAACTCGATGTCACTCACGTCGACAGGTGCCTTACCAGCCTCTACTCGCTACTCCTCGCCTGCCCGCCTGGGCTTCTTAGGGCCCCAATAGGAAGCAGTTGCTGGAGCTAAGCAGCCACCATGAGAATGAGTTGGCAAAACAGCTGGCTCAGTTCAAATTGGATCTGACCAAGAAGGAGGCTCAGCAGAAGCACCTCACTGAGGACTACGAGCATAGGCTTTCCAAGCAGAGGGAAGACCTGCAGGAGTGCAAGGCCAGGTACTGGTGCCTGAAGGCTCAGTGGGCTGAGATGGTCAGCCAGTTCCAGGCCATGATGCAATCCCACTGGAACAAGGCCCTCCGGCTCTTCGCCCAAAGCCCCGCACCAGGAGGCTGAAGCAGACCCTAAGTCAGAATTTCTGCCCCCCTCCAACCCGCACAAAAGACCCAGAAGGGGGAGACTCTCTGCAGCAACACAAATGTTCATTGTATGTATCCGGGCCAGGGGCTGTAGTTTGAGGACCTCTGATTTAGTGCAAAATAAAAAATGCAAATAATATTTCTGCGGACCATCAAAATTTTCTCACGGACAACCAGTGGTCCACAGACCACCGGTTGGTGACCACTAACCTAGATGGCCTTTGTGCCTAAGGCAAGACTAGGTCTCCCAGTTTCTAGCTTGATGCCTTAACCACTTCTGATTCTAACCAAACTGATTCTCTATACATGTAGATAAAACTATTGCATTAATTCAACTACTGCTTGCTATTTTTGTTTCTTTGTTTGTTTGTTCTACACTGCCCATCTCATCTAAGTGACTGGGTGGTTTCAACAGCAACATTTTGTCATTGAAATGACTAGTGAGAGTAATGATTGAGATGGGGAAACTGTAACCTTCTGCTATTGGATTACAAAGCCATCTGGTATGGTTTTGTAAGTGCCCGGTATTTCTCGTTATTGGGTACATGGGCTGAAAGTAATGAAAGTTGAAGTTCTGAAAAGCCACAGCTCCCTCACCCTACATGGCCACTCTCCAATCCCATCCCAGATGATTTTGATCTTCATTTCCTACGTTCATCATTTCTCCTCTCTCACATATATGAGCACCAGTCTGCCTTCTATTTGGGTTAGCTCTTTCTTAGCAGCAGCCTATGGCATAGTTTCTGAATTCCCATTTCAGGTTTTTCCTAGCTAATTCTTCCCAACTCCTAATTATCTATTCTGTCCTGCTTTTCTGATCATCACTTAGCAGTAAGGTCTGTTCCTTGTCTATCATCATGTAATTGCTTCACTTCTGCAAGCAGCTAGCCGTAAGCAAGGCACAAGGCACTGCAAGCTAAATAAACTCTAGTTAACATTTGTTTTATTATCAGCTGCTGAGGTTAGGGGTAATTTTTGGACATCTTTAACCTTATTTCCATTCAGTCAGACTGGTGCCAAAACGTATTTCCATCATGTTCTACTTGGGAAGTCGCTTCTGCGGATTAGTTTTTCTCTCCTCTTGTTTGAAATAATGAAAGCAGCTCCTGTCCCTCGTTTGAAAAGTTCCAGTAGACTTCTGCTCTTCTGAATGACCCGCTGTTTAAACAGGTGCTAAACTTTGTGTGGTGTTAATTGGCTGGCCTTTGGCAGAGCAATCTCTATCGGGGTCCTATAATTGGATTTTCGTAAGTTGGCAAGATCGCCCCATTATTCAAACATGGGAATCTAAATGCAAAGTAATAGTGACAACTAGGATTAAATAGGCTGGAGACCTGTTAAATATTATCTCACTTGAGCAAATAATTAGGTTTTACTGCCACTGCGGCAAAGTTGAAAGCTTGCCTGGTTTTGTAGTGTTCACATGCCACTCAGAAGAAGGCTTGTTTTCTCCCCATCTGTGACCATGATAGAGAATTAACTTGCAAGCCTTTTCACAAGATTGGGTGTCTGCAATAATAGCCAGCCTTAAACTGAACAATCCCGGTTTTGCAGACAATGAGCATCTCAGGGTTGCCCTTCCACAGTCGTAATGGGGACAATAAACCTTTGCTTGGAATTCTCTTATAAGCTCAGCTTCTATTAAATCATTGTAGCAGCATCTGATTAGCCAGCTGAGCACTGGCTCATGCCATCCACATGCCATAACCAGGGGTGGTCAGGGCTGTACCACTGGAAGCCATCATTGGAACTGGCAATGGAATATTAACCCTCTCATGTGCAGCAGAATCCAATTTCATCAGCTGCCTTAGCCGGGAAGGGACAGGAACGTTGAGGTTATAAAAAGATCCAGGAATCAGTGCCCAAGACTTAGAATGTCTAAACTCTCTTCTGATTTTCTGTTATTCAGCTGCAGGTGTAGTGTTTCCCATTCTGGTGCCCTTTAAATAGTTGTAGCTTTCCTCACCATCAACAAGAAAGATGATCAGATTTGTAACTTAGCATATCTGGAGGGGCCAGATAGGAAAGGAAAATTTTGACTGGTTCTGTTCAAATAAGGGAGACTTCTTAGTCAAAAGGAAGAAATCATTCTTTGATCTACAGTTTTATGTTCTTCTAAGCCTTAGATTCCTTACTGTATATAAGATGGTGATTCTGTGACCATCTAAACCAGGGGTGTCAAACTTGCAGCCCACAGGCCAGATGTGTCACATGTTGGCCATCCCCACCCCCATTTTAGCAAAGGGGGGGGAAGTCGTGATACGTCATATGATGACAGCGTGACACCGCAAGTTCGACATCCCTGATCTAAACCATGTTCCATTGAATACAGACTTGGAGGAGATCAATGTTTGAAGCCTATACGCAAATAAGTTTTTAAAAAAAAATATGCAGTGAGAGGAGAGCTAATGTGGCCTAGTTTTTAAGGCACCAGGCTAGAAACTAGGAGACTGTAAGTTCTAGTCCCTCCTTAGACATGAAAGCTGACTGGGTGACTTTGGGCCAGTCAATTTCTCTCTCTCAACCCACAACACTCAGCAACAAACTGGTCAGCCAATTCCTGTTTCAACCAATGGGTCAACACTGTTGATCTGTGGGTGAGAATGGTTAGACACATCTTGCACTTGTGACAAAACATTGGGGGAGAAAAAAGTGAATCAGTTATACCTATTCTTAATATATTTCCAAATAGTCTATTTAATTGAATGAAGTTCAATTCTGTTAAGTCAGAAGGGAAGGAAAAATCTCTTGGTTTCTAATGATCACTTTTTTCTCTTAATTAAATTGATTAAAAATCCCAAGTTGTGCAGTTCTGCAATTCAACTGCAGGTTGGAGGCATTTACAGCAATATTATACATTGTTTCTAACCATTGGATGAGCATATACGGTGAAGAACACCTTCTGGTTTCTCTCTTGATTGCCCCAACCCAACAACCTCCCCACAAGGATCTGAATGGGAAATCTAAAACTCAAAGATTTTGTCAGTCACATCACCAGGAATGTTTTTGAAGAGGTCGCTTCAAAACCTGTTTTATGTTGAGTAGATATTTGAGGATTCTTAAATTTGAAGTATCCAACTATCTTCGAAAACAGAATCTCCTAGTAATTTAAACTAGTAATTTAAAAATGCTGCACAGGTCTCATAAAACCAGAATCACTGTTCAGAAGTGAAACGTTTCATAAATGAAAGAGATTTCCCAAACGTTTGATTCATTTAACAATGGTTCAGGAAATGTAGTGTCTTTTATTCAATTGAATTTTTCTTCAGTGCTTTTTTTTGTTGTAGTTGTGTTGCTGGCACCTAGCAAATGAGCTGTTAGCGCTGTTGCAAAAGAGCAGTGAAATTCCGTATTAGGAACAAGAGTGAAAGAAGGAGGTGTGTTCATGCTGCAATTTGTCTGGAAAATAAAAGCAGGCCTTTTCCAAGAAATATCTGATGTCACTGAATCCTGAGCTCAGAATAATACATAAATTAGCCCCCTTGTGCAGGAGTCAGCAGATGTAGTGATTAACCAAGATCAGCTCCTGTTCGGAGCAAGGGGAGAAGATGGGTGAAAGTAAATGAAACTGGTTTCCACTGGCCTTGAGGGAGTTGGCAATTCTTCCAGAACAAGCTCCCGATTTTTAAAGTTGAAATTTAATTCTTGTAACAAGCGAATAGTGCTCCTTGAAAATTAAAAGGAAGAGAGCTCTTCATAGTGCCATACGGATATGAAAGAACCTAGGTTGGTGTTGTAGCTAATAAGATATAGATGTGATTCCAGCTTTTATTTATTTGTTTGTTTCTTTATTAGACTTGTATGTCACCCATCTCCCCTAGATCTGCAAATACAATGGGTAATAAAAATCATTTATTATTTATAAATGCATGCATGCATTTATAAATGCATGCATGCATTTATGACTAATTTTTTTATGCCTAACAAAAATGCACATGAGAATGAGAGTAATGCTATTGTAGCTGAATGAGACAGCAGTTACCAGTGATCTTCATAGTCTTTGTGTGTGTGTGTGTGTGTGTGTGTGTGTGTGAGAGAGAGAGAGAGAGAGAGAGAGAGAGAGAGAGAGGGAGGGAGGGAGGGAGAGAGGGAGGGAGGGAGGGAGAGAGAGATTGAGAGAGAGAGAGAGAGAGAGTGTCAAAAGTAGCTGGAGGTTTATTTGTCCTGAGATTCCAAACAGTTAACTTTTTCCCCCTTCACCAAGTCTTGACCAAGATAGAGCTCCTCCATAATTGTTATTGATATTTTTAAAAAAATGATCCTATATCAGGGAGTTGTCAGATGTGGGGAAACAGAAAGAGGTGATCTTTGCTAAGGACAAAAAGAAGTTCCAAAATACTGGACAGAAACATCTAGTTTCCCTCTGTTTTCTTGGTTATCTGATGCCCACCAAAGCAATGAAGGTATTATAAAAACTAAAGGAAGATTCAGTTGCCGGTATGGATAGGAGGATCTTAGATGACTATAGACCAATATAATTCCCTTCCTGTTTGGCTGATTGAGCCAGGCAGTTTAGGTAGAGTGCACCAGCCATGCTGAGGAATCTCCTTGCTCTTGTTTCAATATGAAAAGTGCCATAGATGAAAAAAGATTAAGAGTCCAGTTCTCAAACAAAAAAAGAAGGAAGCATTTGTCTTTTGAAATGAAAAAAAGGAGTATATGTCCAAAAATGTTGGGCAAGCTAAATAAAATGATAAACACTTTGAAGATCACTTTCTTGCTTTCTAATTACTGTCTAAGGGTGCAGGAACACTCATTGAATTGGTTGATATCCCATTTCTGTTTTGTAACTGAAGTTTTTTCTATCCTCTTTCCATCTTAATTGATATTCGTCATTTTGGGGCTTAAAGTATGCAATAATTTACAATCTTGCATGTGCACCAGGCTTACCTGGGATAAGAAATATTGGACACATGTAAGCCATAAGCAAAGCTCCAGAAATTGTTTGCGTCTTCAATGCACCAAATGCACAAGCATTTATCTTTCCCTTCGTCATTCTGGATGGAGAGAATGGTTAACCGTAGAATGCACATAAAAAAACAATGCCAAACAAGTTGAATTCAATCTACTTTTGAATATAAATTTTACTGAGCAAAAAGGAATAAAGTAAAAATAAACACTGTGCTTCCTATATTCAATCAACACTGTGTACGTGTCATTCTAAATGCAATTTTCTCCCTATTTTAATTTAAAAATGAGCTTCCTGGAAAGTTAATGTTTACCCATTCCCATCTCTTCTGATGATATTAAAATCTATTTTGAAGAGAAATCCAACTGCAGCACTATAAAACGATAAGCTCCAGTTAAACCCACATTGTTGGCCTGGAAGTGGCTGGCATCTTCCTTGCATGCTAGCTTGCCAAAACGTAAGTATAAGGAGTGGTAGAGAGGAATGAATAAACTGGGCAGCATGCAGGCACTCAAGACAGATTAAGGATGCCAAAGTTTCATCAGGATATTCCATGCCTGCCTTCCTCAGGTTAGGGCTCTTGAAATGTGCTCGGAGAGAGACAGTTTTATGTAGTGGTTAAGATGTGGGTTAAGGGTCAGGAGACCCAGGTTCAGATACAAATTAACAGAGTTGGAAGGCACCTTGTAGGTCATCTTGTCCAACCCCCCCTCCCGCTGCCCAACCAGACCCTACACCATTTCTGACAGATGGCAGTCCAGTCTCTTCTTGAAAGCCTCCAATGATGAAGCTCCCACAACTTCTGAAGGCAAACTGTTCCATTGGTTAATTGCTCTCCTTATTTCCAGGTTGAATCTCTCCTTGTTCAGTTTCCATCCATTATTCCTTGTCTGGCCTTCAGGTGCTTTGGAAAATAGCTTGACCCCCTCCTCTCTGTGGCAGCCCCACAAATATTGGAAGACTGCTATCATGTCTCCCTGGTCCTTCTCTTCACTAGACTAGCTGTTCAAATCCAGCTTCAGATACAGAAGCCTATTGAGAGACTTTAGATTATGATAGTAGGGAAAAATTGAAGGATGGAATACTAAATATGTGAAATATGCAGGAAAAGCAGGATAACCTCCACCATCATCCACATCACCATGGTTGAAGATGTTAACCAATACACCTGGAAAGCACAAAACTGTCTGATGTCATTCTAGATCTAGATCTTTACTGAGCAACATTTATTAATTATGTGCAACAAGAATTTATTTGAAACCCTTTTATTATATTTTACCTCCAAGGTTTTCTCACCTCATATATCCTACTATACCACCACAATCATACACCCAAACTCTAAGTTGGGCACTTTAAGATAGCAAAAGACAGCCTCAGATACCTGTCTGTGTTCTCACAGCATGTTAAACCACGAACTAGTCGACTATTTTAACCAAGAGTGCTATTTGAAGCCAGAGCCTGTGCTTAATATTTGACTTAGTGTATGTTGTGTAAACTCAGGAAATTGGTTAATTGAGCAAACATTGGTTCAGTAAACCGTGACTAATCACAGCATGTGAATGCAGCCTTGGTGAGCATCACAGGAGGTGGTGGAGCTGAATCTGAGTTTTGTTGTAATTCACTATCTCATTGTGGCTGAGACAGCTAACCTGGTGTCTATAACCAAGGCCTGGTGGAATCAGAAGAGGGATTTTCCCCTCTATGAACTATGCCCACTAAGGTTTTAAGCATGGTACCAGCTGCAACCATAAGGGGGGGGGGAATAGAGCAGCAGTTGTCAATCAGGAAGTTTTAACAGGTTTCAATGGAACTGTCCCCAAAATAACTAGATGTGAATTCCTGTGATTGAAGTTCAGTTTTAAAGAGCAGATGGGGTTGTTGTTGTTAAATCAATCTCCCTGCTGTGAGGAAATATCTCTGCCTGCTCCCGCTAATAATCCATCATGTGGTTAGCTCTGGAAGATTTCCATTTGCCTTCATGTGATGTTCTAGAGTTCGTAGCCACTATGGTCCTGTCAGAGACTATTGAGGGCTGATTCCTACAAATCATGGAAATGGTACATCGAGTCACCTATGTGTGAGTTGGGTGGCTATATACTGTACATTTATGTAATACATAAATACAATAAAATATAATATCTTAGTGTAACTTTGACATGATCTGAAAGTGAAGGACACAATCCTCAGTCCTATAATCCTCAATTACATCATGCTCTGATTGCTTATTGGCTTATCGGTGCTGCTTCCCCACTTTCTACAGAAAGATGAGACTTATTATATCAGTCTACTATACAGTAGGTGACTAAATGGACTCAGAAGGGTTCAGAGAGAAGTTGTGTTTTTTCCCCTCAGAGAATCTATTGGAGAGTTTAACTGAGGTCTTAATGAATGGTTACACAGATCTTAGATCAGAATGCTTCTCTGTGACCTCTCATTGTATGTTGAACCTGGATGGCTCCTTGGTTTTCCGAGGTATTTCAGCAGATGAAACAAGAAAGATTGTTTCAAACAAGAGGAAGTCCTGTTTGTTGGAAAAATCTTCATCAAATAAGTTTATCTTCAATTCTGAAGAAAAGACAAAATAATTACAAGCTTAACAACTTGTATGCTAGAGGGGACTAAAGATTTTAAGCAGAAGAAAAAATAACACAATTTTAATGTCAGTTAATACTTGGACTTACAAAACGACACAAAATGTTATAACATCAGAAATATTAAAAAAGCATGTTTGAAGAATGGAGTCAGAAGTTAACAACTGCAATATCAGTACTACAGAAGCAGTTACTATTGTCAGTAGTGGTATCGGCTTCTATGGATATACTATGTTTAAAAGATAGATGTGAAACAAATTTTATGTGACAAGATAGAGAAACTACAGAATATGGAACTATAAATGACAGGGCAAGATAATGATTTGGAAAAGGACACTTCACTAGATATACAAAAGAAACCTGCTGAGGATTTAAAAATTAAAAGGGAAATGCCAATGATAATGATGAGTGACTTAGAAAATATTTTCTTATTGGCTATAAAAAAGAGTCTTGTTAGTCTTGAAAAAATCTGGGCAGTGGGATAAAGAAAAATTGAACAGAAATCAACCATTCATCAATATTTGATTGAATTAAAGATTTAAAAAGTTAGAAGTAAAGGGGATACATTTTTTGCAACTTTCTGGCAACCCTTTATGGACTTTTTGCTGACACTGGGATTAAAAAGTTGATGTTTATGGATTTGGTTATAAACGATGGGATAAGGGATGAAGAAATACCTATTTTTTACAGGGGATTAAGTTACTAAATTTATTTATTCTTCTTGTGACGAGGGTTGAAAATTACTTCTTTATATATTTCTTATCTTTTTCTTTATTATATTTTTCTTTCTTTTTTTCCTGAACTTTTTATTCTTTCTTTCCATTCTATTCTCTTTAAGGATAGTTTGTATTAATTTTTACTACTGTAATTAAAATTCTTAGCATTTGTTAACCAAGGTCAGCGATTATCAATGTGCTAATGATCCTCAGTTGGATATCTGGATTCTTGATCAACCAAGCAATGTTGCCAAAGTCTTCTCCCAGTGTCTGGAAGCTGTGAAGTTCTAGATCAGGGGTGTCAAACTGGCGACCCATGGACCGGCTGCATTACATGCAGGCCACGCCCACTCCAGCTCCGCAAAGGGGGAAAATGTCATGAAACATCACGTGATGCAACATGATGCAGCGAGTTTGACACCTGTGTTCTAGATGGAGAAAAAGTGGCTCTAGGTTCATGAACTTCCCACTTCTGGGTATTCTCCATGTTTAGGTTTACTGGGTTACACTTTTCCAGACAGAACTGATGCACAATTTGGAGACCATCCTCATAGGAACTCTTGAGGAGTACATGGAAGCTGTGACCAGGAAGATTTTTACAGGAATCTGTGTGATCTCTCCCTCTCTCTCTCTCTCTCTCTCTCTCTCTCTCTCTCTCTCTCTCTCTCTCTCTCTCTGTCTTCTCTCTCCTCTCCTCTCCTCTCCTCTCCTCTCTTCCCTCCCCCCTCTCTCCTACATAGTGATGCCCCTGAAGACCACTTAGAAGCTTCATCTCATTGAGAATACAATGGCATAAGCAGTTTTGGGCATGTTATGGTATGCCCACAAAATACCTGTGCTTTGTGAACTACACTGGTTACTAACAGGCTTCCAAAGTGCAATTCAAATGCTGTGTCACCTGTAAAGCGTCTCGTAACATTCAGTCTTGTTACACGGGGGACCATCTTCCTCCTATAATGTCTACCCATCCCGTAATATCTGACAGAGTTGGCATGTTTCAAGTGCTGTCTATTAAAGCAATTCATCTGATGGGGCCCAGGAGGTGGGCTTTTTCTAGCACTGAATAGCATTCCCCCAGAAATCTGAAGAGTGTGGATCCTCTCTCTCTCTTTTAGATAATTGTTAGGGCCTGGACCTTTCTTTAGCCATTGGGCCAAGGTATGGTATAAGGTTGTGGGTTGATTTTGCTGTTTGTGACTGGTATTGTTTCATTGTATCTGTTGTCTTTTTCTATGAGCATCTTTTCCTTTTTGTGGTTTTAGTTTCTGGACTGATTATTTATGATTTTAATATGACTATTGCCCAGAGTCATTCTGAGTAGTCTACAAAATGTGATAGATTGATTTTAATTAGTCTGCTTTAAATCTAGCCAAATTATGCTCGTATCTGCAGGACTATTTCCATACTGCACAGGCATCTTTTTATTTTATTTTTTTAACCACCTTTTCTAAAAGCAGCAATATAAACTCCTCCCTCCTCCCCTTTGCTTCTCATTGTTCCTTTTCCTAATTCTCAGCTCCTGGTGCAAAAACAATGTAATGTAGAATTGTACTTTAATTCTTTAATGGGAACTAAAATTATTTGCCACTGTAACCCAAAATAAGCTTTGATACACCCATAGTCTACAGCTCATGACCAGGAAGCATCCATTTTCATTTTATTCTACTGAATATTTCCTTGTAGGTTTATTCTTCACCATCTTCTTATGTCCACCTTTCTAGTTACTTCTTCCTCTGCCTTAACACAAGCCTTGTTATCTCCTCTAGGCTAAATTTGAATACCCTTGACATCTTTTAGATGTCACTTAATACTAGATCCCCCCACACACACAAACAAAGACCCTTGACAACTAAATACTTTCATGTTTAGGATCCCCTTTATCTCTGAGTTTACATGGGTTGAGCTCTTTTCCTTCTGTTGGATGAATAGGTGATGTAGCTAGAGATGTACCAGATAAAGGAGGGATTTCTATATGTGCTGGACCTCCAATATCTTCCACAATTCCTGCCTCTTTCCCAGCCTCAGAAAAAAATCATTACAGAAATATTACTAGAACTGCCAGATTTCGGCTGCAAAAATCCAGACAATTCTGAAGAAATCTAAAACTTCCTTTGCTATCATGTGGTAGCCATTAAGACTTTTTCAACCTGCAACAGGTAACCCTAATATTGAAAACAAACAAGAAAGGGGGAAAAAAACCATACAATTAACTCAAAGCAGAAGCAAAGGTGATCATGTCAGCCTTCTATGTGTTACTTGCATGCTTTCTATTATCTTATATGTATTTTGCAGGTATGGAGAAACCTAATTTTGTTAGAAGAGTTGCAGCCTGATTCTGTCTTCCTTTGAAGCAGGTGTCACAATATTTCTAAGGATGTTAAGCGGTAGTAGCTCACGCACAATACTGGTAGCAAATTGTGAATGAACTTAGTATCCAGCGTTCTGAAAAAAAAAACTTGAGTGTTTTACAGAGGAGAGACAGCTTAACAACTACAGAACTTGTCAAAGAGAAGTTGCTGTTTGAGGTTTCTAACAATCAAAGTCACATTAAGTTGCCCATTCTATTCTTTCCATGTTTTATACTGTCTTAATGATTTTGCTTCATTTAATCAACATTATTAATAATGAGTCATATCAAGTCCACTTTGCTTTCAGTACGCTGATTCCCTGATCAAATCCTAGAACCTGTCTTAACTATTGCTAGTAGAACGCACAATAAAACAGAACCAAATGAAGCACTTGCTGTCTTTGCAGGATGTATCATCCAAGAGCATGGCTATAATTGTTGGACCGTACTTAAAGTGCTTTGTCTCCTGTCAGAATATTAGCACCTTAGAACATGTTAGACTATGCAAGCATTGAAAGTTATTTCAAAAAAACAGTTTAGACTTTGCCCAAGTGTGGATATTGCACCTTTCCTACTACAGTAGCCTGTCATTTTTCAGGCTTTTGTGTGAAGCAGAAAAGAAATGTTTGTTTTAATGAAACAAATAATTAAAACAGTGCTTCTCCAGTGCAATCCTTAAAACCATCATCATCTTCTTCGTCATCCCTTTTTTTAGGCTCATGTGGAAACTCATGTGGAAACAAAAGATGTAGGTATTTCTATAAATAGAAAACATAATCGCATCTATTCTTTTCTAACAATTAGCACTATAACACCTACAGAAGGTAACGATTGTATATTCTACAACAGGAGTAAGAACCTCTCAACTGAGTCCTTACAGGAGCACTGATGATGTTACCTAGTTGGATAATAGAAACGTCTGCAAGAAAACAACCAAGCTCAGAGAGCACCAAGGAGCCCACAGTTCAACCCTTTCCTTCTATGAATCCTTACACTTACTAATTTAATTTACTATATAAGGTTCCATTCCTTTTGCCCACATGTAAATGTATTAAAGAAAGGGGGACTCTCTTTAACCTGACAAGGTGTGCATAATAAATAAACTGAGGAATAAATAGCGCTAAAGCAGCTTTGCACCGTTAGGTTTCCTCCAGAGGAGTAAAGTCAACCATGAGTGGCTGCGGATTCTGGTACCTGTGCTACCACCACAGCTGGAAGGGGGCGTGCCCTTGACGCCTGGGCAGAAGAGGCTCTCTAGGACACGCCCATGCGACCAAACACCCCCCTGGATGATCGCACACCCTTCCTCTACCGATTCGCCGTCAACTGCTTTGGCATCCCTGATTGGATCCCGGAGTTCTAAATCAACACGTTGGACAGCTCCCTCCACGGTCGAACGCCCCTATTGAATCCAGACGCGATCCTCTCGTAATCTCTAACCCCCCCCCCCCCCACCAACGGATCTTAGTGGCCTTTCCATCCACATCCCTTCGCGCCAGTCTTAGCGAGACGGTCGCGACCCTCTCCCTCCCAGCCCCTCCCCCCACCACCCAACCTGCCCACAGTGAAGATGGCGGAGGGGTTTGCTTCACCCGTCTACGCTATACGGGTGGGCGCTACCACGGCAGGGCGACAAGAGGGGGGGTAGCAGGGAGGGCGGAACGGACCATCGGGGCAGCCGGGAGCCATGTTGAGGCTGCGGGAGGAGGCGATGCTGTTGCCTCCGCCGTCGCCACGGAGCGGTGAGAGCCACGGGAAAAGCAGCGCCGCCGCTTCCAGATAAATGGTGGCGGCGGCGGCAGCCGAACCTGGCAAGGCGGCAGAGCCCGAGGCGAGGCGGGGCCGGGGGAGCAGCGCCAGGCCAGGGCAGCCGGGCAGGGGGGCGGGGAAAGGGCCGAGGGACCATGGCTGAACCGCCGCCTCAACCTCCGGGACCGAACCAGCGCCGTCCTCGCCAGGATCGCCGCCTGGAGCTGGTGCTGCTGCTGCTGCTCCTCCCTTTGTTTCGCTTCAGCTTGGGGAAGCCGGCGGGCAGAGGGGGCTTGGGCTGCATCCACCGGGCGAAGCCGGAGAAGCCGAGCGGTGGTTGGCCGGGCTGCGCTCTCTTCGGGGAACTAAAGGAAACCTCGCCGTCCGCCAGGCTCCGGGAGGACGATCCGTGCTGCGCGGGCTCCCTCTCGCAATCCCTGGCGGGGCAAGGGAAGAAGAACAGCAGCTTTTCTCGTGGTGGATCCCTGACCCCACCTTGGGAAAAAAGGACGATCCGCTGCCCGGTTGGCACCCTGGGAGAGCCGGGCAGCCGGGCTTCCCCTTGCTTGTGGATTATAAATGCTTCCGCACTTCTTCCGGATCCCCCGAGTCCGGCAAGGCTCGGAGAAAGCCGTGCGCGGACTACCTGGGGATGCCTCGCGAGGCTCGCTGTGGTTGGGGTGGATTCCGCGCAGAGGGGCGTCTACTCAAGCCCTTCCAATCAACGCCCTAGGAGGGGCTGGAGCCAGCCGGACAATGGGGTGTCCAATTGGATGAAGGCTCCCTCTAAAAATCGCCGGGATCCGACCCGTTTTAACAGGACTCCAGCCTGTCTCCGGCGGGTCCACCTGTGTACAAAGCCATCTCGCCGCCTTCAGAACTGCACCGACCGCTCCTTGCTGAGGAGCTCCGAGCGCTCGGCCACCCGAGCTAGGAGAAAAGGCGGCAGTCCCCCCATGCCTTCGTGGTTCCCGATTATGCGACTGGCTTCCTTTTCCCGCCCGGGAGCCCGTTCGCCTTTCTGCAGGTGGTTCACCCTGCTGACCTGCCTTCAGCTCTGCCTGGGGCAACCGGTGCCCCGTGGAATTCCCCGCAGCTGCTGCGCCGGCGAGTGCTGTGGGAGCAGCCCAGAGCGATGCTGCCTTTGTACTTGGACCAGAAAAGGCTGGGCGAGAGCTGTTTCGGCGGTTTCAGCAGCTTGGACAGCTCCCTGTGCTTCTCTGGGAGCCAATCCGAGCGTAGACCGGAGAAGGCGCGAGCTCCTCTTTTCTTTCCGTCCATTCGACTCTACCAAAGGCTGTTTACAAACTCTTTGTTTTGAGGTGAATTTTAGGAGTCCGTCCATCCCGGAATTCTTTCCCTCCCTGCCCTTAAAAGCCACTCGTCCAGCTCTGCAGAGTGAAATAACCTATTCCACGTGCGCCAAGAAAAGGAGGCGAAGAGAAAAGGCGCCTCTGCCCTTGCTGAGGGTTCGGAGGGCAGCCAATCGTCACCCCCTCTTCCCTCAGTATAATTACCAAGTCCAGGTGGCTGAAAACCAGCCTTCAGGCACACCGGTGATAACGGTGGCAGCCCAAGACTCTGATTCGGGGGATGCTGGGCGGCTGGTCTATTCCATGGATGCTCTGATGAACAGCAGATCTCTGGAACTGTTCAGCATTGATTCCCAAAATGGCCTCATTAGTACCACTGAAGTTTTGGATAGGGAAAATATGGACCTACACTACTTCCGAGTGACTGCTATAGATCATGGGGTTCCCCGTCTCTCTGCCACCACCATGGTTGCAATCACAGTTGCAGACAGAAATGACCATAATCCAGTATTTGAGCAGAGTGAGTACAGAGAGACGATCCGGGAAAACGTAGAAGAAGGCTATCCCATTTTGCAGCTGAGGGCCACCGATGTGGACTCTCCACCCAATGCCCATATCCGATATCGATTTGTCAACGAACAAGCCGCTCACTCTGTCTTTGAGATAGATTCACGGTCAGGGTTGATCACTACAAGTGGGCAAGTAGATAGGGAGAAAATGGAGAAGTATTCTTTGGTGGTGGAGTCAAATGATCAAGGTAAGGAGCCCGGCCCTCTATCCTCCACAGTTAGAGTGTATATAACAGTTCTTGATGAAAATGACAATGTCCCACAATTTAGTGAAAAGCGCTATATAGTCCAGGTAAGAGAAGATATAAGGCCCCATTCAGAAATTTTAAGAGTCACCGCCACTGATTTAGACAAAGACAACAATGCTTTAGTTCATTATAACATCATCAGTGGTAATAGTAGGGGCCAGTTTTCAATTGACAGTGTGACTGGGGAAATACAGGTGGTAGCTCCTTTGGATTTTGAAGTTGAGCGAGAATATGCCTTGAGGATCCGTGCCCAGGATGCAGGACGTCCTCCTTTGTCCAATAACACAGGCATGGTTAGCATCCAAGTAGTGGACATTAACGATCATGCTCCTATCTTTGTCAGCACCCCCTTTCAAATATCTGTCTTGGAAAATGCCCCTTTGGGCCATTCAGTAATCCACATCCAGGCCGTGGATGCAGATTATGGAGAGAACTCGCGCATTGACTACAAGCTTGCTGGCGTCGCTTCGGATACTCCCTTTGTAGTGAACAGTGCCACAGGCTGGATTACTGTGAGTGGCCCTTTGGATCGAGAGACTGTGCAGCACTACTTTTTTGGGGTAGAAGCCCGGGACCACGGCTCTCCCTCTTTATCTGCTTCTGCCAGTGTCACCATTACTGTCATGGATGTAAATGATAATCGGCCTGAATTTACCCAGAAAGAATATCTCATTCGCCTCAATGAAGACGCTGCGGTGGGGACTAGTGTTCTTAGTGTAACAGCAATTGACCGGGATGTGAATAGTGCCATCAGCTATCAGATAACAGGTGGGAACACACGGAACCGTTTTGCTATCAGTACTCAAGGTGGTGTGGGATTAATCACCCTCTCTTTGCCCCTGGATTACAAACAAGAGAGGCGGTTTGTGCTAACAGTGACAGCCTCTGACCGGACCCTGCATGACAACTGCCATGTTCACATCAACATTACAGATGCCAACACTCACAGGCCGGTGTTCCAGAGCGCCCATTATTCAGTAAGCGTTAATGAGGACCGTCCAATTGGTAGCACGGTGGTAGTGATCAGTGCCACAGATGATGATGTTGGAGAAAATGCCAGGATTACCTACTACTTGGAAGACAATATCCCCCAGTTTCGGATTGATGCAAACACGGGTGCCATCACCTTGCAGGCAGAGCTGGATTATGAGGACCAGGTCACCTACACCCTGGCCATTACAGCGAAAGATAATGGGATCCCCCAGAAAGCAGACACCACCTACGTAGAAATCATGGTGAACGATGTCAATGATAATGCCCCTCAGTTTGTGAGTGCTCACTACCAAGGTGTCATCTCTGAGGACAGCCCTCCCTTCACAAGTGTGCTTCAGATCTCTGCCACTGACAGGGATGCCCACGCCAATGGACGTGTGCAGTATACATTCCAGAATGGAGAGGATGGCGATGGGGATTTCATTATTGAGCCCACCTCTGGGATTATTAGAACCATCCGCAGGTTGGACCGGGAAAGCATTCCTGTTTACGAACTTACGGCCTATGCCGTGGACAGGGGAATGCCTCCCCAAAGAACCCCTGTCCACATTCAAGTGTCAGTGCAAGATATTAATGACAATGCTCCGGTCTTTCCGGCTGAGGAGTTTGAAATCTTTGTGAAGGAAAATAGCATTGTGGGTTCTGTCGTGGCCCAGATCACAGCTCTGGATCCAGATGAAGGACCCAATGCCCAGATTATGTACCAAATTGTGGAAGGCAATATCCCTGAAATCTTCCAGATGGACATATTTTCGGGTGAGCTCACTGCCCTCATTGATTTGGATTATGAGACCAAGCCTGAGTATGTCATTGTGGTTCAGGCCACTTCCGCCCCCCTTGTCAGCAGAGCTACAGTCCACATCAAACTCATTGACCAGAATGACAACAGTCCCGTTCTGAAAAATTTCCAGATCCTCTTTAACAATTATATCTCCAACAAATCGAACACTTTTCCTTCTGGTGTGATAGGGAAGATCCCTGCCTATGACCCAGATGTGTCTGATAGACTGTTTTACACCTTTGAACGAGGAAATGAACTGCACTTGTTAATTGTCAACCAGACTAGTGGGGAACTCAGACTCAGCCGTAAATTGGACAACAATCGTCCCTTAGTGGCCTCCATGTTGGTGACTGTCACAGGTAAAGATGATTTTCATTTTTTTCAATATATTGCATCAAAGTTGGATTTCCTTGAATTATATATATAAAAAAATTAAACAGTTGTTTGCTTTTGCTAAATCTATGGAAGCCAGAGATAGGAGAAAACAAGTGAGTAAAGAGACTTCGATAGTTAATTATATTAGCAGATCTTTTATTTATTTTTTCCTTTAGGGTGTAATAGCCTAGTGGGCACCAAAAAGCAAGATTTGATTGCTTCCTGTTATCTCATGGCAGACTCATTTCATAATATATTAGATGGAGCCAAGTTCCTGCCCTGAAGAGTTTACAGTCTAAATTAGATTAAAGTGCACACAAAGGAAGGGAGAAAGGATGTAAATTGATAAGTTAAACCTGCCTGCTGCACAGAAAATGGAGATGCTGCCTGCTTCATTTCTCTGTTTCTTTTCATGCTGTAGCAAGGGTAGTCTAACCAAATATGGACCCTTGGAAAGTTATAATGATCCTCTATGGCTTTTGAGTTAGAGGAAGCATAAGTTAGCAACAAGTGATGAAACTGGGAGTTTGTCTGACTGCAGCTTTCTCTGCCTACCAGATAATTGGAACTCGGGAAAAGGCAAAAAGAATTACTCTGAGGGGGAAAAAGTATTAATAAGCACAGTGTTTTTTGAGCTAAAATTGCCATTTTGGATTATGTTTCCCTATTTTGCCTCTGGGCTAGCCAATAACATGAAGGTGAGCAGAGTTTCACATCGATAGCGGCAGATTGATGTAATTTGCCTGGTACTTAAACATTCTTTGTCTGGATGGGAAGAAACCTTGATAGATTTGAAAACTTGCAATTAGTTCTTCAATGTTCTCTCTCTTCCCCCCCCCTCTCTCTCTGTCTCATCCACACCCACACCCACCCACGCACACACACACACAGATCTTGAAGTATTTGGGTGGCATGAAGGGATTTATCAATTTAAAACCATGTACAACTTGCTTTTTCTCTTCAAGGAAATTAATGCAATGTATTCCGAAGATCACACTCTGCACATTTATTGCCACTTATTCAGTGTATTTGGGGGGTTTGCCTGAACAGTTCTGAGGTTCTTATGTTCAGGTGAACCCCTAAACACATTGCTTAAGTGACAATAAATGTGCAGGACATGATTTGGAGAATGCATTGCATTAAATTCCTTAAAGAGAAAGGCTCAGCCCCAAAACATAAATTCATAATGAAGATAATGTCTCAGCTTGGACAGTTTCTTTCCCCTAATAAACAGCAGGAGTCACAGATCTGACTTAAGGAGCAAAGATTCTTGGGACATAGGACATAACTTCTAGGCACATTTATATCTCCAGTGCATTTTCTTTTAAGAATGAAGTGCTGGATATACTGTATCTGCTAAATGCATCTAAAGCTTCTGTATCAGGTGCATTTTTCAAAAGCCATTGTCTTTTATTTTATTTATCTTATCTTCCAAAAAAGCAAGATAATTTGACCCCCCCACCTCCTCCGGATGACTGATTGGATATTGCTTTGGCTATCTCGTGGATTCAGCTAGTGAGCCAAATGCTTGAATTATCATTCTTCTATACTGCAAGAAGGAAACAGTTTCCACCATTAGGTATCTTAGCAGATTTAGCCCAGGCCTCAACTATCTCATAAGCAAGGTTTGGCTCCTTGCTTATATTTTTGATTAAATAATGTGATGGATCTGATTACCATGTCATGTCAATATTTATGTCTTGGCCATAATCATTTCTTTGTCCTCTCTGCTCAGTCTCACTATTCATCTGCTTCTATTTCACCTTACATACAAAATAATCATTTGTTGGTTGGTCATTTGCCTTGTCCATTTTTTCTAAAATCTATTTAGAAAATTCTTGTAAATTCCAACAAATTATCGGGGTTTGTGGGGATATGCTGATAGAAACTCATATTATCGTTATAATACATGAGTTCTGCATTTATGTAAATACATATATCTCTGTAAAATTCCCCTACCTTGGAAATAGCTGTTACAACCATTTCTTACTTTAAGTCAGAAGTTTACACCGGTAGCCAAATACAGTCAAACAAAATGTATACTGTACAAGGCTAAGAATAGGATTCTAAGCTCTTCCTATAAGGCCACCACTCTATTATGGTCACAAGATGTAGGGAAGTCCTAACCTGCTTACCTTCTGGAAGGCTATTAAGACCCAGCCTATTCATTAAGCTTTGGGCTAGGATGGAGGATGAGTCCAGCATTTGCGTTCTTCAGGTAGTGCTGTGGTACCTCGTGCTTTGTAAAAGTTTAAATGTTGTTGCATTTTTAATTGGCACTCAGCGTGTTAGCCATGCTGAGATGTTTTATAGAATGTGGGTGGAACTGTCACTTTAACAATAAATAAGTGGCAAGTTTTACAACTGATCCCTAATGAAGTAATAAAAAAAAAAAGATCCTTGGGTAGAAAGCATGTACAGGAAGGTCCTCTTGAAGGAGAAAGAGGAGAGAAGGTTGCATCTATATCTCACAGCCTTAGTTACTCAGCTATGTCTAGGGAGGCTTGCATTATTCATGGCCATCTCCACATCCTAGTTAACTGTCTCCTTTTTCTTCCTGCCATGAGATTAATAAGGGGAAATGGATGGGAAAAGGCAACCCCTGTTTCCTTCCGAAGATAGGGACAGGACAGGCGGACATGTTCAGGGCAGTCAACTCAGGCTCAATGTTCGATTAGGGTTCCTCAGGGGTTAATTGTAACTGCAGGGTAGTGCAATATTATATTCATGCCCCCAGAGGGAGGGGGGAGGAGGGAGAGGCATGCAGGCTGATAATTGGAGAACTACATTGACCTTTCCAGGAGCCTGGAATGCACTTAAGCCTTGCACAAAAGTGGGAAGAAATCACATTTTCAGGCTTTGCATTAAATTCACTCAGAACAACACATGAGGACGTTATCATTTTTCCAGTGTGAAAATGAGGAAAGAAAAGCTTAAGCTCGGGAAGGCAACAAGCATGGAAAGAGAATTAGGCAAAGAAACCACCCCTCGGGCTATGAATAGGGGAGGGGCAGGGAAGGGAGGGGCAGCCCTGTGCCTCTGATTGGGTTTGATAGTTATTCGGGATGTTTCGGCCCTTCCGTTGGAGAACAACTGATTTCTTGCAGATTTTTATATCTTATTATTGCTATGTTTTCAATTCAGTTGTCTACGGAGCAGCTCCTGTTCCAATTTGATACAGTGAACCAAGGATCAACCTAATGGTTGAAATCAATTAACAATTAGTCAGGTCTTAGAAAGAAAGGAAAGGGATAGTTTGTGAAATGGATCTTAATGGGTAGAAATCCTAGCTTTGCTGTATTACTCAATTATGCATGACAGTCTTAGACTGCAACAGAAATACATTCCTTTGCTTGCAAAACAGGATGCAGTCAAATTTTTGTTTTAAAAAGGCAATACTGATATTAGAATGTAGGTAGGTTTCATTCCAGTGAAGGGATTTTTTTTTTATCCCTTCATTAATTCTAGCCTCTGGGCATGCTTTGGACATGTGGCATCAATTTCACCCTGGTGCCCAGCTAAAATTACTGTGGTTAGCAGCTAATATGGATATCGATCTATTTCACAAGAGTGGTGTCAATTAAGCTCCATTCTGCTTCTGATGTCATCTATCTAGCTGGGTCAAGTAAAGTTGGAAGGCTGGTTCCGATTCTTGGGCCAAATCCGGTTCCTGTTTAACTAATACAGCTACTATGTAAGATGTGAAGAAACTCTGTTTCCTTTGCATCTGCCTGGCTTTGGCAGATATCTCTAGTGATTAAGAAAATTGCTTGAGGAGCCTATGGCCTAAGGCTCAAACTTGTAGTCCCAGATAAATCTTCCCAGCAGAGATTTTTGGTGTCTTAAAAACTATTGAATATTCTGCAATGCAAAAATTATATTCACATTTACGTACAAACAAACTTCTATATAAAGGGAAGATTCATGTAAGTGTTAAAAGTAAGGAGAAAATAACTATAATGGAGAAAACATAAATGGGAACAATTAAAATAAAAGTAAATATATGTTTTCAATTATAGTGATCATTCAACATTAATAAATTTCCAGTCACTGATAGTTAATATATGTGATGGAATTAAAAATAATTGTTATTCCATGCAAATGACGGAATGGAACTTTTTAGTAAGTATAAATTTGGCAGGTTTTTGCTAGATTCACCTTCAAAATTCCTTTGAAAGGGATGGCCCTTTTAAGTTCACTGATCGAATGATGTTGCAATTTCTGATGTCAGAATTATGTACAATTATTATTTTGTATTGAGAATGCTGTTTATTTCTCCTATGTAGAATAATAAAAAGCACAAATAGCAATTCTGTAGTATAGTAGTTGAATTGGTACTAGAGAGATCCAGGTTCAAATTTACTCTCAGCCAAGGAAACCATCAGGTGACTTTGGGGCAGTTTCTCTCTCTCAGCCCAACCTACTCCCAGGGGAGAAAATGAAAGAGGGAATGCTGTGTGTGCTATCTTGAGCTCCTGAATGATAGGCAGGATGTATATTTAAGAAATAAATCAATAAATTGATGATATATAACATTGAAAGATGAATGCTTGATATTGTGGCTGACCTTATTCAATCCTTTAATGGTTTAGGCTGAGTAGAGGTTGGGATAGAGTAGATTTCGGGTTCTGTTACAAAGTCCATGTCCTCTATTGATAATTCAGTGTCATCCCTTGTTGTCAATTCTGAGCAGCATCTTCAGATTGGGAAGCTGTCTGAAAAATAGAACAGGCAGCCCAACCAAGGCTTGTGACAGGAAAGCAACTCTTACTAGGATCATGGATGACATGTAGGAATGTATTATTTCCCCTGGGGATTTTAGATGACAAGAAGTGGTGTTTTGCCCCTTTTTCCTATAACCATTCTATAAAATATTACTCATAGGTACATGATATATATCTTGTTGATCCATCCTTTGACATTGTAGGCCTTGGATGTGAAATCCTTCATTTTTAGGTCTCTGATGAGTCAGAAGAGATGCAATTGTATCACAGGCTCTGACTAAGCAGACGGTGATATATTATGGTATATTCTGAATAGAAACCAGAAGCAAAAAGTTGTAGGCTTCTGGTTACAGGTGGTACTTATACTGGTTCCTGATAGCACAACAGTTACAATGCTTACCAGCTAGATAACTGGTCTAAAGTGGATCGAAATATATGTCTCAAAAAAAACCTATAATCCAAAATAAAAATACCTAAAGATGTATTTGGCATGCCAAATATAGGATAAGTTTTTTTGGAAGTTAATATATGTTAATCAGTGGTGGATTTCAAATTTTTTTACTACTGGTTCTGTGGGCATGGCTTGGTGGGCGTGGCGTGGTGCGGTGGGCATGGCGTGGTGTGGTGGGTGTGGCATGGGGGTGTAGCAGGGTAAGGATACTGTAAAATCTCCATTCCCACCCCACTCCAAGGTAAGGATACTGTAAAATCTCCATTTCCTCCCCACTCCAGGGGAAGGATACTGTAAAATCCCCATTTCCTCCTGATCAGCTGGGACTTGGGAGGCAGAGAATAGATGGGGGTGGGGCCGGTCAGAATTTTTACTACCAGTTCTCCTAACTACTCAAAATTTCCACCACCGGTTCTCCAGAACTGGTCAGAACCTGCTGAAACCCACCTTTGATGTTAATGTGAATAAATATTTTCCTTGTTCAGATATTGCATCCAGCCAGCAAATCATTCATGCAAAGGCTAGAAACTAGTTGATCAACTCCTAAGTGGTTGTGGCACTGAATAAGTCTGGTGGATCACTTGAGTAGTTGCAAGCAATTCCAGCATGCCAGCAGCATTCCTCTGCAGCTAGAATTCTCCATTATAGAAGGAAAATATCTCAGAGAGGGGCGATAATTTGCCATTTGAATTTCCATTTATTACAAAGCAGCTGACATTCTCTAAACATCATTAGGTATTTAGATGACCAGCATGTGTTTGCTGTCCTGCCATCAAAAAGCCATATGCATTATTCCACTGAAATCAATCAAAATATTTTAGGCCTGAATTCACTTTCTGCCAGGTATTTTTATAAAGAAGTCTCATCTTTCACATTTGTTCCTTGTAGGATGATCATAGCTCCAGGATGGCTATTTTCAAGGAGATCTAAAAATTACATTTATTTAGGCTAACTGTTTTTATTTATTTATTTATTTATATCTCACCTTCAATATTTTTACAAATAAGACAGCAAACATATCCAACATACTGTACCTTCCTCCTCCTATTTTCCCCACAATAACAACTCCTGTGAATTGAGTTGGTGTTTGGTAGTGTTCCCAGATTGAATGTTTTAATCGCTGTGTTTAGGGTTTCAAGGGAGGAAGCACTTTAATTAATTAAATTAATATAATACATTGTGAAAGTATCTATCCTCTAGAGTGCTTCCCTTCTAGAAGGTCCATATTAGGAGTCAATTAGGTGTTTATACTTGCTAAAAATTCATGGTAATAGTGCTGCTTTATCAAGAATTGAGTCTTCTTTGGGGTGAATGAAGTCCAGTGGTCCTGGGTGAACTATAATTTACCAGATTCAATATATGGAAATTTTGGTGGCCCAAAACCAAAATCTCCCCAAATGACTTTTGCAAGAGCCATGGTGGTGCAGTCGTTAGAATGCAGCATTGAATACAGCATTACCAGCAGTTCCAGTCTCGCTAGCTCAAGGCTGACTCAGCCTTCCATCCTTCCGAGGTCAGTAAAATGAGGACCCAGATTGTTGGGGGCAATATGCTGACTCTGTAAACCGCTTAGAGAGGGCTGTAAAGCACTCTCTATGGTATGGTAAGTCTAAAGGCTATTGCTATTGCATGTGAACTGCAGAGAAAGGAACTCATTAGTACAAATATTTGTACAGGATTAAATTCAGTCAACTTTTCTTTGCAATTATTTCTGAATGTGTTAGGAAGGTTTGGCACCATGACTGAACTTGTGCTTCAGACCTAAAAAACAGTAAGATACAAATGTAGCCAGGGCTCATCAGTAGTCGAGGACATATTATTGGAGAGAGAAACGAAGGGAAAACATCAGCCTCCTTGTAAGTAAGCCAACAGGTCTTGATTGTAATTGCCAGTGGACTCAGGTCTGGCTAAACTTAAAGGCTGCTCTACCTAAAAGGCAGGCGTGGGAGTTGGAAAAGAAGGAGGGAAAAGATAGCAGACACCAGAGCACAATGACAAAGACAAACCTGCAGAGGAAACATTGGAAATTCCCTTATCATGCCCTGTATAAACATATTCCCCACTTGTCTATGCTAGCTGGTTGGGACCCAGCTCATTTGTCATGCACTAATTACTGTACAATATTGTAAAATAGACCTAGTTCCTGTACTGGTATCCCTTATGTGAGGAAAGACATGGGCCAGAGTTTCAACAAGAAGGCATCCATGGTTTTGCTGAGGCTGGGGTGTCTATTCAACCTAGAATTATAGGGCTGGAAGGAACCTCAGAGGTCTTCTAGTCCAATCCTATGCTGAAGGCAGGAGTCCTTACTATCCTGATCTAATCCCAGTCTATTTTTGAAAACCTCCAGTGATGGAGCGTGCATAATTCCACTAGGCAAGCTATTCCATTGATAAATTGTTCTGTCAAAATCGAATTGAGTCTACTGGTGTGAAGTAGGATATCAAGCCTCAAATCATGCTGCCTGTTCTATTTTAAGTTTAAAACTTTTTTCCTTAGGTGTGGATGGCTTGGATTACTGGCACTCCAAAGAGACTGTTTTGTTTTTAACCTCTGACCCTGAATCTTAAGGATACGGGAAGAATAAACTTCAGCTGGTTTTCTACATCTTTAGTGTCAGATGTGTTTGTGTTACACATGAGTTAGCCCTTCCCCTCTCTGACTACAAGGGATTGTGCCACAGAGGGCCGAGATCACTGTACAATACTAACATCTACCCAGAAGCATGCATTATATGAGGCCTTGCTCCCATCCTGATAAGTAGCTACCTTTCTTACTTTTTAATGTGTGTATATTTTGAGAGAGAAACTAGATGAACCTGAAACTAGATTGCTTTCCAGGTCAATCAATAGATATGCATATCCCAAGTGCCTCTTGCCAAACACTGTTGGTCAGGATGCTGAACAGCAATCTATTTCCAACCTGAGCATTATTCTTTGCTAAAGCAAAATGAAGGGAAAAAATGTACCCAAACGACCTCTATGCTATTCCCTGGATTTGCATTAAATGTGCCAGGTGGCCCACTCTAATCAATGACCAGAGGTTCATCTTGATGATTGGATTTGTTTTGTTTTTTTTAAACAGCTGCTGCAGACACATCACGAAAATAACTAAAATGTTAGTTGGGTATACATCTGATCCTACCCAGTTAATGAAATCGTTTTTCATTAACTCAGTGCTGCAAGAGTTGACTAGAGATATCCAAGTGGAGAATAAGCTGATTGTGTACACTACATGAACTATGCGATAAAATATTAGTTCTCCAAGAAGAGATTCCTTCCTGGGAGAAAAGCAGTCAAAGAGCCACAAAATAGACTTTTCCCCAGCTCTCTAAACCGGGTAGCCCACAAGCCACAGAATATTTGTCTTTCTATTATTCAGAGTGGAAGAGGGATAAGCTAGTTGCACACTGACTATTGTGTGCCAACCCAATTGCTGCTGTCACTTGAAAGCTACATGTGAGGAAATCTCCAGGCTACCAGAAAGTGTGAATATTCACCAGCTCCACCTCTTCATCAATTGCCAGGCAATGCACTTATTCAGAGTAGCTGATTAAAATTACTCCTGGGGGGGGGAAGAGGTTGTTGCTTCCAGACAACGTTGGGCCTTTTGTATGTAGGTTGAAAGATGGGGAGGGGGAAGGGTCGTTCTCTTAACCATCTGCTGCCCTTTAACAGAACAGATTGAGAGTTACTTGAAAGGCTTGAGCTATTGCTAGGATTGCATTGCAAGTATTTAGAATATATCATAGATACTAAAAAAACATCTTCAAGGAAAGATATCCCCACTGCTCCCTCCCTCTCTCTTAAGGTAAAGGTAAAGGTTCCCCTCACACATACATGCTAGTTGTTCCCGACTCTAGGGGGCAGTGCTCATCTCCGTTTCAAAGCCGAAGAGCCAGCGCTGTCCGGAGACGTCTCCGTGGTCATGTGGCCGGCATGACTAAACGCCAAAGGCGCACGGAACGCTGTTAGCTTCACCAAAGGTGGTCCCTATTTTTCTACTAGCACTTTTTATGTGCTTTCAAACTGCTAGGCTGGCAGAAGCTGGGACAAGTAACGGGAGCTCCCCCAGTTACGCGGCACTAGGGATTCAAGCTTGTCACTGAGCCACCATGTCCCATATAGGTCTGTTATACAAACCAATTATCCAGATAGAGAAGTGTAGTTCTCATGTCACATTAGTTTTCAGACTTAAGGAGGATGTTCCAGTCCCTGAATTCTGAAGAAATGTGTTCAGGTATAAAAATTACGGCAAATATATCCCCATTTTGTAAGAATATTTTACAGCCAAGGTGAAATAGATTGTTCCATATTAGCCCTTTTTTCCTTATTGTATGCCATTTGTTCCCTTCATGAATTTATTGTCTGATTAGGGAAGAAACAGTAAGGAAATGAGGGAGGGGGGAGCAGTACTCTAGGTGGAGAAACGGTAACTCTGAATATAATGGCCAATACTAAATGAAAGAGAGATTTTGCTGAACAAAACACTTCTAGGTAAATATTAGCTTTTTTGTTATGATACCTTTAAGGATAAAGTTCTTAAAATAAAAATATATTAATAAAGTCATTGTCAAGGTTCTGACTGACAAACCCAACCAAAGTTAGCACGGCCAAGATTATCCAATCTCTTAATGCAAAACATTATTGAATACATCATTTTGGCACTGATGTGGGCAAAGCCAGATCTGACCATTTCCCATGCAAACACACAAAGTCAAAGTTCAGGTTCTCCCTCCTTCCAATTTGATCTGGTCACATTGTCCAATTGAGCCTCCTAGTATTTTATTGCTGTGAGAAAGTGTTTTGGCTCTGATAACCACCTGCCGAAACGTCCTTGGTTCTCAAGGCTGGCATCTTGATGTACGGGACCAAAGTTCTATCTTCCCCTTCCTTCCCCCTATAGGTTGTTGGCAAGCTGAGAAGGGTGCCGAAAATGTTCACGCGTGCTCCTGTTTCGGCACTTGGTGCTGAAAAGGTTAGCCAATACTGCTCTAACCTATCCTTTCCTTTACCATTTTAATTCTTCATTCAGCTGATGACAGAAGAATGATATCTCAGACATTTTAACAGGCTCTAATATAGAAAGAACCATAGTCTTGCAACTCCAGTACATAATGACTCTTGAACACAAGTAGTGTATTTCAGTGGGAGCTCTTTCTGGTAGATTGTGCCCCATGAACCAAATCTTTTTCTCATTTTAGTAACCCTAGTTGCAGCCAAATGTCACCGTTAGTCATTTGATATTTTTAATAGGATAGTTTTTTTGGGCATGATTGTTATTACAAATCTCTAAGGGGAAAATGCATTTTGCATTGCAATCAACTTAAGAAATCACAGCTGTAGCAGCATTCTTTCCAATGTTCTTCAGTCAAAAAAAGCTACTGTGTGTAGGTCTCAGCAAAGCCAGTGCTGATTCTAGGAGACTTCTTGGAACTCCAAAAATATTCAGAACTGTATACCACAGTTGTAATTAATATTTAAAAATATTACCTCCAAATATCTCATCTGCTCTAGATAAAGTTCTTCCCTCTGAACTCTCAATTCATTAATACAAGAAAGAAGAGTAGTGACTGCAATGTCTTGGATGGTTTTGAGAACGCAATTTGCCCTAATCAGGACTAGAAATGTATGGGATCTTTTTAACCTCCATCTTCAGTCAATCTGTCCTATGTTCCACCAACTTAAAGGCCAACTCTCAGAGGCAAGAACAGCATTTTTCCTTAAGTTTGTGATCTCCCATTTGATATGCCCCTTGAATCTGTAAAGCAGAGGTGTCAAACTCAAGGCCCGGGGCCCGGATCCTTCGGTCAATCTGACCATCGCAGCCAAAAACGGAGCTCACAAGGATTACATGCAGCTCTCCTGAGCTCCGTTTTCGCTGGCAGAGGGTTGCAGGAGACCGTTGCAGCTGAAAACAGAGCTTGGCAGAGTATTCAGGCCACCACAG
This sequence comes from Pituophis catenifer annectens, assembly GCF_029215685.1. Classification (NCBI taxonomy): domain Eukaryota; kingdom Metazoa; phylum Chordata; class Lepidosauria; order Squamata; family Colubridae; genus Pituophis; species Pituophis catenifer. Next base: position 72,204,112 of record NW_027256882.1, on the reverse strand, counting down.
GTGTCCCCGACACGAGTGAAGTCGAACTGGCCACACCCATCCTGGCCATGCCCACCCCAGCCCTCCGAGGTCAAACACAACCCTGATGTGGCCCTCAATGAAATCAAGTTTGACACCCCTGCTGTAAAGTATTATGGGTTCCTTGAACCCCATGGAAGGTGATCACGGGAGTTTGAGCCTTGGTTTTATGGTTCGTGTTTCTAAGCATTCCAGGAAGGGAATTAAATAGCTCCTTGATCATCAGGCCCTAAATAAAAAAAAAGAGTGACTATGATGCTTCTGGGTACAACAATTTCAAATTAACTCAATGCCTAATTTTTCATGGGCATATTTATATCAGCTTCTTGATAACAATACTGAAGAGATTTTCAGTTGTTGTCTTTTATGCAGAGGTGGTATTGAGCAGGTTCTGACCAGTTCTGGAGAACCAGTAGCAGAAATTTTGAGTAGTTCGGAGAACCAGCAAATACCACCTCTGACTGGCCCTGCTCCCATCTATTCTCTGCCTCCTGAGTCCCAGCTGATCAGGAGGAAATGGTTAATTTGCAGTAACTGTCCCCTGGAGTGGGGAGGGAATGGAGATTTTACAGTATCCTTCCTCTGCCACGCCCACCAAACCACGCCCACAGAACTGGTAGTAAAAAATTTTGAATCTCACCACTGCTTTTATGGTGTGTTTTTTAATTGACCTATCTAGCCTACAGCTCTGATATTTCTCTTTGGACCTCCAACTAAGCCGATTCTGCTTAGTTTCACAGTCTGAGGCCAGTCAGATGCTACCATTTGCTGAAAATGGTTAATGACTACTTTGCAGTACTTAGTATAGGTAACTTTAAGCAGAGAGTTTCCCAAATGTGCTATTTCTCTGTTTAAACTTAACAAGAGTTTACGTCTGCCAACCTGCTACCCAGTTAAGAATTTTGTTTAATAGCCACACTCTAATGACATGGCAACGAAAAGGACAAACCTTTTATTGTGCATTTACACAGTTCACTTAACGTGGAGGACTGGACAATCGGTATCTTTGATAATTGTGTTCTTAATCATTTCTTTGAGTAAAGTTATGAAACAACAAAGTCAGGTTTAGAATTCAGACTGACCAAATAATCATATAGCACAAAAAAAAGAGGGTTGACAGCAAACTATACCAAACTCTAAGCACATTTTCTTTTCCTATTCAAAGAAAGCAGGAATAATGCAGGAATAAATAACCTAGCTAGCATAAGCAATCAAAAATAGATGAAACAACCAGAAATCAGTGGGAGAAGAGCTAAAACTGTAACAGTAAAAACTATAGTCTGCCTCCTTAGAGGCTAATGATCACATCAGTTAGCTTTTAATTCTCTCACTGTTGCCACCATGTCTCAGTCTCTCTCTGTCTCTCTCCCTCTTTCCCTCTCTCTCTCTCTCTCTCTCTCTCTCCCTCACACACGCATGCACACACACACACTGGCCTCAGTCTCTTCAACACATAAACGCTTCTAGAATACCATGACTTTCAGCAGTCTCTGCACTGATACGGAATACGACATTTAGGACTTATTGTTTCTTCTCCACCTTTTCTGTATAATACAATATTCAGGCTGACCCATATAATAGTAAAAATGCAAATTACAAACTGGACCAAATGTAATACAGATTAAAATAAAACCAAAATCAGAGTCTATTGTTAAAATAATAAAAATAAATAAATTTTTTTGATGAAAGATGTATTTTTTTATCATATTCTTAGAGGAGCCAACATATTTCTTAGGGAGTGCATTTTAAAGCCACACAAAAGAAAAACCATGTTCTGTATAAAAGAGATTTGAGCTTCTGGCAATAGAAGAGTTGCTTCTAGTGACAGATAGGTAACTAACAAGTTTATAGCAAGAAACATGATCCTAGAGATAATCAAATCAAAGGTCAACAATACCTTAAATTGAGGCCAGAAGGCAACTGGTAGTCAATATAGACCATCTGTGATACCATAATTTCCACAGTCAGCAGCCTGGCCACCATATTTAGCAACTACTACTATTTCCAGACATATTTCACACACCATATAATGTATGTTATAGTAGTCTGGAAGGATGTGTTGTAACCAACACATGGATAACCATTGCTAAGTCTAACAGGAAGGCTCACAGTTCTTGCAGTAGCTATAAATAAATTGCTTGCCATATTAGCCACATGCAGTATGGCTAGCTCAGGACCAAGAAACACTCCAAATCTGGAAAGCTGTTCCTTCTGAGGAAGTACAGCCCACACACCGTGAGCTTTAACCAAAAATCCAAAATCCACTTTTCCAAAATCCAGCCTTTCCTTTACCTCCATCTTGCCTGAGTTTAATTTCATCTTGCTCTTTCTCATCTAGCACATTATTAAGTTAGGCAATTTTCAAGAGTACTGATTGCTTCCTTGGAGTTAGAAGGTAGAGAATAACAGAGCCAACTGGCATCAGCATACTGATAGCGCACCATTCAGAAACTCCAAATAACTATGCCCAGCAGTTTCATTTAGATGTTAAGCAGCAAAAAGGATGACAAGACAGAGTCCTGAGGGATACCAGAGGTAGGTCAACAACCTAAATGTAAAACAGAAGATGCCTTGGACACCTTTTGAGCATCTCCCAACAGGAAGTAGCATATTTATTTATTAATTTACTTATATGGCCACCCATCTCAATTTATTTTGGTTCAGGAGAAGGCTTTTTAAGCTGCTAACTTTAGGTATGCAGGAACACATCCTGCATTCAAGGAGATATCAATCACCTTCCTTAATGTAGCAGAAATTAGCTCTGGTGGGTAAAGCCTGAGCAAGCAAATGATGGCCCCTGATTCTTTCCCTGTACCCCCGTTCCCATCCGTAAGATCTACAAGATGAAAAGAATTAAGATGAACCTGACAAGCAGCTGCCAAGGTTATTTTCCTGTGACCTGACCCAACGCTGGAGTCTAGATTAAGCTGGATCTGATTGATTGATATAAATTGTTCACAGTGAGCTTCCAACTGTTACGGCTCCCTCCTCCAGCATCTTGATGGAAGAGATACTGCACACTATAGAAAAATGTGCTGTATTCTATGTGGACACAGTGAAGGCAGAGAAATATCCCTTTTCTCCACACCCACCATGACAGGGTAGGATACTAAGAGGGGCCAATTCCATGTTCAACCCAATGGAATTCAATTTTTTTTATTACTGGTTCTATGGGCATGGCGTGGTGGGCGTGCTGTGGCATGGTGGGCGTGGCTTGGTGGGCATGGCAGGGGAAGGATACTGCAAAATCTCCATTCCCGCCCCACTCCAGGGGAAGGATACTGCAAAATCTCCATTCCCACCCCACTCCTGGGGGAAGGATATTGCAAAATCTCCATTCCCACCCCATTCTGGGGCCAGCCAGAGGTGGTATTTGCTGGTTCTCCAAACTACTCAAAATTTCCACTACCGGTTCTCCAGAACCTGTCAGAACCTTCTGAATTTCACCCCAGTTCAACCTATCATAAGAGCCTTTTCCCTTTCTATGCTAGCCCTTTGCTTCATCTCTTGTAGCTCCTCGATAAACCAATGTGCAATTGAGCTCTTTTAAAAGGAAAGGAGCCAATAATATCAACAGCCCAGGCCTTCTCTGAAGATCAGCCAAAGCTTTAGCAATATTGTCAGATGATAAGAGAGAAAATTCCCCAAGTGCATTTAGCAAACTGGATTCATTAGATACCATTGGATCATTGGGATGGATCATTTTAACCATTCCTTTACCCTGCAGGGGTTTATAGCAGCTGTCTGTTTACAACAGACTAGGAACAACAGAGTTACATAATTCCTCCACTTTCACCTCATCATCAGAGGCTTTTTTAAAAAACTTTTTAAAAAATTCAAAAAAATTTTTGGCCGAAGAGGTTGTAGAAAAAATGCTTTTAAAAGTTTTTTTTTTAAAGCCTCTGATGAGGTAGGCCGGGGACTGGGCCGGGGACTGGTTTGGGGGCGTGGCCAGCCAATGTTATTACCAGTTCTTGGAACTACTACAAATTTTTACTACCAGTTCTTGCGAACCAGTGCGAACTGGGAGCAACCCACCACTGGCTTGGACTTTGCACCTTTAAAGGATAGGAAGTAGTCATGGATGGTTCAGAAAGAATCAGCAAGCAAGCAAGAGACATTGGCTGTGAATTCCCTACCACATCAGGTGTTCTCTTCTAAAAGGCTTTGTTCTCCACAGATAGAGGTCTGCACTTATAACACTGTCCCCATGTTTGTGGTGACCCAACTCAAGTCATCTGGATGCATAAGAAGGACACAGCAATGCCCTTCCCTTTTTAGACACAGAAACCAAGCATTCTGTCAATTGAATCACTTCAATTCTGGTGAAGCATAATGATATTGTATTGAATTCATAGTTTGAAATTTTGAATTTAGCCTAAAAGCTGACAGGACTCCAGGAGAGTGTCCATAAGTGTCATCCTAAATAACACCTGTCATGTTCTGAATCATCTGAAGATTTTAGCAATAGCACTTAGACTTATATACTGCTTCAAAATGCACGAAATCCCAATTTTTAAAATAGAAAATCCTTCTCCCTTTGTGTATTTAAAAAGGAAAATGCACTCTGTGTATCAGGGGTGGGTTCTACTTACCTTTACTACCAGTTCACAATGGGATCGCGCGCTACGCGCAGATTGCTAATGACAACATCCGGGGAGATGGGCAGGGCCTCCTGCCAGTTTTACTACCGGTTCTTGCGAACCGGTCCGAACCGGGGACAATCCACCACTGCTGTGTATGCTCAAAAATCCTTCAATCTGTTTTTCAAATGCTCTGCCATAGGGCCTTTGGTTGAACATTGGTCATTTTGGAATCAAATTCTGGCAAATCCTGGCACAGATCAGGGAAGAATAATGGGTGACTCCATTTCTGTACTCAAACATATGCATACTCCAGCTTTGTCCCTGAGTCAGAAAGGCCAGCCAATCCTTTCCATGAAACCAAAAGAGGAAGATGGAAAAGATCAAAGCACATCAGCCTATAGCAGAGAATATCTGTAGCTGAGGGTTGAAATATGGAGTCCTTGATGCTCTCTGAGTTTCCGCACATCAGTCCAGCCTGCTACTAAAGAGATTAGCTCTTGTTTCATTGCACTGATGCTTTTGCTTTCTCTCTGATTCTCCTTCCTCCCTAGCCTTATCTCCTGAGTTCCAGGGTCCCTGGCGTCAGCACCAGAGGATCCTTTTGGATATTTGCAGGGTTGAAATATCACTCTTTAAAGGACAAACAAAAATCAAACAGAAACAACAGTAGCAACAGCAGGGGGCAAAAAAACAGCAGCAATCATTAAATCCATGTGTTCTGTAAACTACAAACACACTAGAGAAATTCAAAGAGCAGGTGTCAGGCCCAGCAGTTGCAAAGAGAAAAGAAGACAATCAGATCTAAGTCAGACAGAGAAGGATGTTCTGTAGCAAGACTTGGTTGCTATGGGGTCAGTGTTTCTTTTCTTTCCTCTCTCTCTTTCTCTTAGAACGAGTTTTCTTTTTCTTAAGAGACCGTTTCCAGTCAGAGCTTGAAAGGGGAGCAACCTTGCTTATTAGGCTTGCCTTGCCCCCAAGTAATCATTATAGGCTGTTTCTGTCTGCACTAGATCCTTAAATATAGTACAGAGTGGTTTACATCATACCTTGGGCCTAATTTGTTACAGCAGTTCTCACAACTTCCATTGATTTGAAGGCCACCCCCGACTATAGCAGAATCACAGAATCTTAATCAGAAGGGGACTTGAAGCCATCTCCTTTCATGGGACATTATTTAAAGAGTCTCTATTGCCACCCGTAACCTTCAGACGGTATAGCTATCGTGTTGACTGAGGGATTGTGAGAATGTAACCCATCTCCAGTTTGAAGAAAGTGCTTTAGAAAGGTTGTTCTGAAACCGGGAGGACGGTATGTGTGAGTTCTTTCACCCACTGCGGTGTGAAAAATTATTTTGAATTTGTCCAGAGGAACCTCTCTTGCAACTTCAGTCAAGTCTAAAGGGAGCTGTCCAAGATGACAAGCAAAGCATTAATCCCTTTGTGCATTTCCCCAATGGACACAATTGCGTGTTCTGCCTCAAAGTTTAGGTTTTGTCAGCACATCAAGAGAAACTCTTTATCATTCCTTGCCAGTCTGCTGCTCCCATATTTGAGGTAAAGACCCCTCTACATTTGATCTTTTTCTTCTGGAGATTTTATGAATATGTCTGTGCAGTTTTCTTAGAACCAGTACAGAAGCATTTGCTTTAGTTTTTCCCTAACTATAGTGTTTCCTGGAGGTCATTTATCCAAGTACTAACTAGGCTTAACCTAGTCAGACAAGGTCAGCCTAGAAAACTAAAGGGATTGACCTGCTGTGCTGCCCTGAATATATTCCTCCTTCTACTCTCATAACCCTGGAATTTTTCCAATCACAAATCTATTGAGAAAACAAAGATAGGTGGCAGAACCGAGGACTGCATCTTAAACCATATTTCATTGCTAAGTTTCATCTCTAAAACACAAAGAGAATATAGCTAAGACACATACACTGTTATGATTTCCTAAAGAAATATTACTTTCCAGTCTCTAGTTCAAACCTTTTCCAGGGAGCCAGTTTGGTGTTATGGTTAAAAGTCCTAGCTAGAAGCTGGAAGACCATAAATTCTAGTCCCACCTGTAGCATGAAGCCAGTTGGGTAACTCTCTCTGAGCCTTAAGAAGAAAATATTCTGAAATTCTTGACAAGAAAAGTGCATGGACTTGAAGCCCCACTACCCACCCCACTTTATTACAGTCAAATCTACACAGAAGCATTGTCTTTAAAAAGGGTGTGGACAATAACTACCATTCATACTTTCCACACCCATTTGATTATTAATCACAATCATTTATTCACTTGTTGGATTCATATCTCATTTTTTGCCCCAGAGTTTCAGGTTAGCATATCTAACATTCCCTCCTCCAATGTTTACTTACCACAACTATCCTAAAAGATAAGTTAGGCTGTGGGAAAATGACTAGCCCAAAGTCACCAGTGAGCTTCTGTGGCAGAAGGATTTTGAACTTGAGTTCCCTGGCGCTAGACCAACATCTAAAAACTAGACCACATTGGCTCTGGTCAATGTTCTACACATTGAGTATGTTGATGTTGCATGTTGAAAGAAGGGCATTAACATATTCACTTCATTCATGGTTGCTCATTTAGCCCTTAATGTATAACATAGAATAAGATTGTAAATTCTTTCCTAAGATCTTAAGCAAGATCTTCCCTTAGCCAAGATCTTGGCTAAAATTCAGGATAGGGAAGATGATAGAAGAGAGGAGGTCAATAGAGGCAAAAGTAGAAGGTCCCCAACCCCTGGGTTGCAGCCCACTACCAGGCCACAGCCTGTTCGAAACCAGGCCTTGGGAGAGATGGTCAAGCACACACGCATGAAGCTCCACTCATATGAGTGGACAGTGCTTGCGTTCATGCACACAGCTCCATTCACACAAATGGAGTTTCATGTGTGAGCGCCCTGACGCTTACGCGAGTGGAGCTTCATGTGTGAACACAAGCACCCCCCACTCGTGCACAAAGCTCCATTCATACGAATGGAGGACGCTCACACATGCCACTCACACAAAAGGAACTGTGCGCACGTGTGCCCCTATTCACACACACCCCATGCCGGGCCGGGCCACCAAGCTGGAAGGGCTGTGGACCACTGCTTTAGAAGGATTTGGATGTAAAAAAACCTCCATTTTGATGACTCATTTTTAGATACGCTAATTTCAGCATAAATGTTTATTAAACTTACACATTTTCTTTGGGCCTTTTCCAGCTGTGCAGTGCAGAGAATGTTCTGCTTGATATTCAGAGATTGCTAGAATCAAGGGAAGAGTGCCAGATGCAAAATTCTTAGATTCTGTTGTTCCTATCCATTTATTCGCTCAAATGATTTTCTCAGGTAGCCATATATTCTTCAGCAAAATGGAGGAAAACTATTATTAAAGAATGAAACAAGTGTCCATGTGTATGTGGGTGCAAAGCAGGAAATTTTAATAACATTAATCTTATCCCAGAGACTTAATAGAAATTTCAATCATTGAGTTATTTCTATGCACTACATTTTACAAAATAAAACGTAGCATGCGTACTAATATGACAAGTTAAAAATACAGCAAATCTTATCATAGGAAAGGTAGCTACCTAAATATCCACCTACAAAACCCTGCCTGCAAAGGAAGGATTGTTAGTTATGCTTTGCTCAGTGTAAGAACCGGGCTAGTTAATATAAGGTTGACTTGAGCTATTGCCATTTTTTAGGAATTAGACAAATGCTTTAAAATGTCACACTGTTTTTTTTTTGTTTTTTTTTTGCAGTTTATCAATCACAGTTTAAGGAATGCAAGTTTGTTTGTTTGTTATTCTGATTCTTCATTTGTTGCAATTATTGAGAACGTCATTTGCTTCAGAATGTGTGCATAAAAATCACATTTGTCTTGTGGGTCATTTCCCCCAGTTGCCTGCCTTGAATTTATTTTCATTGTTGCCTTAATTCCTTACTTTTATGAAATTCTAATGATGTGCTTTATTTTCCGTCTACCCCTTACTGCAAGAGATTAGGATTTACCATTTGGACAGACTCTATAAAATACTTGGCTTTATATCTTTCCTGAAATATATCACAATATGTTGAATTAAATGGGTTAAGTGTGTAGATGCAATTTCAGTAGAAATAACTCGATGATTGAAATTTCTATTAAGTCTCTGGGGTAAGATTAATGTTATTAAAATGAATATTACAGGAAGATTAATGTATATTTTAAGAGGGATTCCATTGCTAATCCCCATTAGATATTTTACACAGATAGATAAATTAATGAGAATTTTTTTTATGGCAGACTAACACCCCTTAAATATCATTAGCCAAACTGAGATTATTTTACTGAAGATGGCTTAAGCCTACCTTTTTACAACTACAGGTACCAGTCACTTAGCGAACATTTAAAGTTACAACGAATCAAAAAAAGGTACTTACGACCCAAATTTGAAATTCCAATGGCTACAACCTCCTCCGCCCCCCAATGGTCATATGATCCCGATTTGGGTGCTCCACAGCCAGATTGCCTTCATGGCTGTTTGCAACATCCTGTGGTCATGTGTCATCAATTTACAACAATATCCTTTTGTCAGAAACCAGCATTTACTTCCAGTTTCTGGCAAAAATTACCCATTGTGAACAATGGGTTTGCTTAATGACTGATGTTTATCTTACAACCACCACATTTGCTTAACAAATGCCATGTTTGCTTAGCAACTGTTGCAAAAAAGGTCATAAAATCAGGCACATTCATGTGATGACCCACTTAATGACCAGCATGACCATAATTCCAGGCTCAATTATAATCATTAATTGGATTTACAACCACGATTGAGCCCAACACTTCTGTTGCTAAGCAAGACAGTTGCTATGTGAGTTTTGCCCCATTTTATGACCTTTCTTGCCACAGTTGTTAAGTGAATCATGGCAGTTATTAACATGGTTATTAAGTGAATCTGGCTTCCCCATTGATTTTGTTTGTCAGAAGATCACAAAAGAGGATCGATCACGTGGCCCTGAGCCACTGCAACCATCATAAATATGAGCCAGGTGCCAAACTTCTAAATTTTGATGATGTGAATGCTTGGGAACGCTGAAGGAGTCCTAAGCATGAAAAATGGTCATAAGTCACTTTTTCAGTGCCATTGTAACTTTGAATTGTTACTAAATGAATGGTTGTAAGTTGGGGGCTACCTGTATATGTTGACCTTTAACATCTACATTCTTTTGAAACAAGGCTTTCCAATGAATATTCTTCTATTTGGGTCTATTTAGAGAGCAGATTCTGGCCTCTCCCTTCATTCATCCCCTGGTCAGAACCTGCTGAATACCACCTCTGCAGTGGTTGCGCCAGTTAAGTATTCCAAATTGTTGAAAGGAACCCATTGTCAGTGCCTCAGCGCTGGCATAGAGAGGAGAGAGATAAGCTCTGAACTTTTGCCTGCTAAATCCCTTTGAAGCCGGGTTGTCGTGGAAATGAGGAGGGGGGAGACATTCCTGGGAAATGACAAGACATGAAGTCTGGAGAATGACTTGGAAGATAGCCAATGAGAAGCAGACATTTGGGGATCGGAAAGGGAGGGATTGGGGGGCAAAAGGTCAGTCTTGTCCGCATCGAGTCATGATCCGGTTGCTGTGCTTAATTAAAGAAAAGATTTCCTTAAAGATTGGCAGTTTGGAAATTCATTTATTTTGAGATAGCATCGAAGTCTGACACCCATATTCTGATTATTTGTTGTTGTTAGTTGCCAAGTCATGTCCAACCCATCGCAACCCCATGGACAAAGTTCCTCCAGGCCTTCCTGTCCTTTACCATCCTCTGGAGTCCATTTAAGCTCACGCCTACTACTTCAGTGACTCCATCCAACTACCTCATTCTCTGTCATCCCATTCTTCTTTTGCCTTCAATCTTTCCCAGCATTAGGCTCTTCTCCAGTGAGTCCTTCCTTCTCATTAGGTGGCCAAAGTATTCGAATTTCATCTTCAGAATCTGGCCTTCTAAAGAGCAGTCAGGGTTGATCTCCTCCAGGACTGACCGGTTTGATCGCCTTGCAATCCAAGGGACTCACAGGAGTCTTCTCCAGCACCATAGTTCAAAGGCCTCAATTCTTTGGCACTCAGTCTTTCTTATGGTCCAAATTTCACAGCCATACATTGCAACTGGGAAAACCATAGCCTTGACGATATGCACTTTTGTTGGTAGGGTGATGTCTCTGCTTTTTAGAATGCTGTCTAGATTTGCCATTTTGATTATAAATAGCTATAGGTCCATCCTTCCCTTTCTCAGCTGGAGGGAAAAAAATAAAGAACTATGTCTAAATAACAGTATAAAGAAGGTAAATATATGTGGCCTGGAGCACTGGATATCTCTTCTGAGACCTCTTTCCCAGAGAGGGGCTGTTCTATCACAAGCATTCATCCTGGGCCTGGATTCCTACCCCTATCCTATTTCCCACACAGAGTCTGATGTCAGGTATTGTTATGGGCATAAAGAGAAAATTTTGAGGGAGGGACCCAGCAAAGAAAGAGTCACATGCTCTCAAAGTGACAGGATGCATCTGTGCACATAGCCACTCAAAAAGAAGAACATCAGAATGTCATTTCAGACAAAGTAAAACCAATGTTCTAGTCATACTACCAGCCTTCTGTCCAGTCTAAGACTGCTCCAGGAATTAGCCTTACCTTTTTCCCAAAGGTGCTTTTTCAAGAGGCAACTGAACTTTCTAGTTTTTCTTTGAAGATGTTTCACTTCTCATCCAAGAAGCTTCTTCAGCTCAGAGCTACCTAATTCTTCAGAATTGAAGAAGCTTCTTGGATGAGGAGTGAAACGTCTTCAAAGAAAAACCAGAAAGTCCAGTTGCCTCTTGAAAAAGCACCTTTGGGACAACTACGACCTGGATGACTGAAAATCTCTATAGACATTTATCCTTATCTTTATACTTGCCCTACTTCAGCAGCAGATGCAGCTAGAGAGAAGCAAAGTATGGATGAAGACAGCTGATCGTTCCATCTGACATGATTTGCGCTGCCTACATAGCCTATCATTTTTCAGAGAAGTGAAAGCTGTGGTCCCATCACTAGCATTGAAAAAAATGACTCCATTGTCAAAAGTTAAGGGAGGGGTCCAGCTTGTTTCTTCATTTCAAGCAATGACATGTTTGGGGCCAGCACTAAGCTCTGCAGAAGTTTTGGGAAGGGAGTTTTTTCCAGCTCTACCCAATGGCACTCCCCAGAAATGGTCGAGGGCTGACTCACACCTTAGGAGAACTCCTAAATAATCGTGTTGATGGCCCTGCTGTATATACTGCTGCACAGGCTAGTTGGTAGAGCCTGCTTGGTCTATGGCAGTGATGGCTAACCTTTTTGCCATTGTGTGCCAAAAGCGGGGGGGGAGCGGGGGAGGGGTGTCGCGCACACATGTGCCCACACCCATAATTCAATGTGCTTCACACACACACACACACACACACACACACACACACACACCGCACATGTACGTGCGACCCTCTTGCACTTCCCCCGCTTTTGGCATGCAATGGCACAGTGGGACCGGAAGGCCGGTTTTTCACTCTCCCCAGGCTCCAGAGCCTTTCTAGGAGCCTGGGGAAGGCGAAAACGGCCTTCCCCACCCCCCAGATGCCCTCTGGAGGCCAGAAATGGCTCATTTGCCGACTTCCGGAAGGCCCGAAAATCAGCTGGCCAGCACACGCATGCCCGCCAGAGCTGACCTAGGGCAATGCTCGCGTGCCCACCAATATGGCTCCGCGTGCCATCTGTGGCACTTGTGCCATAGGTTCACCATCACGGGTCTATGGTCTTTCCTGCAGAAGGTAGTCCTGGAGATGCAGAGCTGGTAAAGGCCCCAAAATGGGAAAGAAGCAATCTACAATGCACACATTCACTGTGCATCCACAGCTTGCTATTCGTATTCCTGTTTAATTGCTGAGCAAACAAAATGTCAATATGTGGACCTTATGTACAACAATATATTCATTTCAAAATAGATATCAATATGGATATGTGTGTGCATGTGCACCTGCACACACAGATGCTTACATATACAAACAGGTGTACTTTTATGGAAAACCTGTAAATGTTTTGAACATCTCTATTAAATATTTCTACCCAAAGTTAATCTGGCAGAAAACATATTGAAATAAAACAATCTTTAATTAAATGTTTAAGCTCTTGCTGTTTTGTTTATTTTTTGGCCAAAGCAATTTTCCATATCTTTAAGTACTTTTGATTCAAAGAAAAATATACTTCAGTTTTTCCACTTTTTATTTTGACAACAAACCTAGTGGTTAACAACGGGAATCCATTTACATCAATGTACATTCAGAAAAATAATAAAACTAAAGATGGATTGTCAAAAATGGCTGGGTGAGGTTCATGAATTTTTCAAAACATACATCTCAAAGGAATGACTAATTGGGCATAATTACCATGACTAATTAGCAGAGATAATGTTATCTATCAGTTATTGAAAATGCATTCCTTTGATCCTAATTTAATATATTAGCTATCTTTACTGATCCTAATTTAATACATTAGCTATCTTTACTAATATATCACTTAGGCTCTTAATTTGGAGATTGTTGAACTAAACCATCTGGCTGATTATTTGCATTTTATATTGGTCTGAAATGTAATCAATATATGACTTTTAAATTAATGTATCCAAAGTTCACATTAATTTATAAATCTAGGAATGCCTTTGCTGAAGTAAATAGGGTGACTTTCTATGCTTCTCCTCTCCTGGCACATTTTATGTCCCCTCCCTAAATATAATTTCCAACCAGCAATCCTTAGGCAAGAAAATGTGATTAGGAGAAGAACCATTCTCTATACAAGACAAGTGACAAACTGCATACAAGTTACTATGTCTGAAGATGGAGCACTCAGTTCAGTAGCGAATGGCAAATTCCTGCAGGGTTGCTGTAAAACATTTCTGTAGTGCTGTAAATTTCCCCAGCCCTTTGCTGAGAATCAATAAAATATATCCCTGCCATGAAAAATGTACAGATGAAAAATGTCTTATGATTTAAATTACTTGAAGGATCACAAACTTTTGTAACTGAATTTTTGTAGAATTTTGCCCTTAGTTGCTGACCAGCAAGCCAGGGTCAATTTATTTTGAGTTGACAGTTTGGTAACCATAAAAGTAATTGCTAATAATTTACACTCTTTTCTCTCTTTGTCCATCCTCTATTCCAATGCTTTTTGCTTTTATAGGTGAGAACAACTTTCAATCTATGTCTGGGAATTCCTTATTTCTGTTCTGTTCTCTTATATGTTAGACTGTCATTGAGTTGTATTTTGGAAGAAAAGTAGACCCTTGGGAACCAATGTTCCTGTCCATGGGTGGGCAGGAAAAATCAATGAAAATATTACATAAACTGAACAATTCATTGGTCTGGTAATTGTAGATCTTGATGTAGGGGGCATGTCCTAAGAAACAGCTCCCCATTTGATGATAGGGTTGTAATGTCAGAACCATAAAAGGGTTTTAACACTAACAATTTATAGTGGACATAATATTGGACTCTGAAATTTAGAAGAGCCAATCCACACAAAATGTCATCTAGAAAAATTCATTCTGTTGCATGATTTTGTCCTTTTGAGAGGATGAAGTATTTTCTGTGATATATTTCCTCTCTGCGATCCTTCTAATCAGAGAACTTAAGATATCGTGGTATTTTAGTTTTTCTATACATAGGCCATTTCTCCATTAGACTCTATAGCATTTTTTTTAGCATCACCCAACCATTATTGTGGTGATATAAAACCTATCTTCATTATTGCTATATTAGCACAATGGCTAATGATTTTAGAAGGTCATTAGTGGGAATCCTATTTTAAAGAAATTTTATATAACAATTTCAGCTCAGTTTGATGCGGGCAATTCAACCTGAACATATCTCTCTCCATAGTAAGCCAGACTTCAAAACAGTGTTTGTTCAAAGACTTTGAAATAGTTTAGTGTGATAATCTTAATCTTGTTGTTGTTGTTAGTTGCGAAGTTGTGTCCGACCCATCACGACCCCATGGACAACATTCCTCCAGGCCTTCCTGTCCTCTACCATCCTCTGGAGTCCATTTAAGCTCACACCGACTGCTTCAGTGACTCCATCCAGCCACCTCGTTCTCTGTCGTCTCATTCTTCTTTTGCCCTCAATCGTTCCCAGCATTAGGCTCTTCTCCAGTGAGTCCTTCCTTCTCATTAGGTGGCCAAAGTATTTGAGTTTCATCTTCAGGATCTGGCCTTCTAAAGAGCAGTCGGGGTTGATCTCTTAATCTTAGGTCACATTGAAATTATCATAAGGCTGCAACTTTGGAACACTATAAAGCCTGACCATTTTATCCATAAAGTCCATATCATCGTATGCATTGGCTGGACTTGTCTAGGCAAGCATATGTCAGCCTTCTCCAACCTGGTAGCTGCCCTGATGAGTCATCTACAGTTCCAATAATCACCAATCAGAAAACTACCAAAAATTGAAATGGTTGAGTTTGAATAATGTTCCATACTCTGGAAGGTACTAGCTTGGCGTTAGCGTAATATTTTTTCCCCATCAAATGATTGGTTTCACATATGAATACTAACGCAAAAGTTTCAGTGGGTTGTATGACAAATGACAGTTTCATGTTCTTGTATACTAAATTGTACTACAGGTAGTCCTCAACTTATAACCACAATTGAGCCCCATATTTGTTGCTAATTGAGAAATCTGTTAAGTGAGTTTTGCCTCATTTTATGACTTTTCTTGCAATCTTTGTTAAGTGAATCACTGCAGTTGTTCAACTAATAATGCGGTTGTTAAGTGAATCTGGTTTCCCCATTGACTTTGCTTGTCAGAAGTTTGCAAAAGGGGATCGCATGATCCCAGGACACTGCAACCATCATAAATATAAGTCAGTTGTCAAGCATTCGATATAAATCATATGACCATGGGGATGCTATAACAGTCATAAGTGTGAAAAATGGTCATTTCAATGCTGTTGTAACTTCAAATGTTCACTAAGTGAACTGTTGTAAGTTGAGGACTACCTGTATAGGAACATTTTTGAGAACACTATTTTTAATCCCCTCTCCTCTCCATTTTGCAGATGGGATCCACAGTGTGACAGCCCAGTGTGTCCTGCGTGTCATTGTCATCACTGAAGACATGTTGGCAAACAGTATCACGGTGCGCCTAGAGAACATGTGGGAGGAGCGTTTCTTGTCACCTCTTCTCGCCAACTTTCTAGAGGGTGTGGCTACTGTGCTGGCCACACCCAAGGAGGATGTCTTCATCTTCAACATCCAGAATGACACAGACGTCGGAGGACAAGTGCTGAATGTCAGTTTCTCGGCAATGTCGCCCCGAAGTGGCCACTTTTTTAGTTCAGAAGAGCTTCAAGAACAGTTATACATGAAACGCATGACCCTCACCTCAGTCTCTATGCTGGAAGTATTGCCCTTCGATGACAACGTTTGCCTTCGTGAGCCCTGCCAAAACTATATGAAGTGCATCTCGGTGCTCAGGTTTGACAGCTCGTCTCCTTTCATCGCCTCCCTGTCCACCCTCTTCCGACCCATCCACCCTATCACAGGCTTGCGCTGCCGCTGCCCTCAAGGCTTCACTGGTGACTACTGTGAAATGGAGATTAACCTCTGCTATTCCAGCCCCTGCCTCAATGGTGGAATCTGCACCCGCAAGGAAGGAGGTTACACCTGCATCTGTCGCCAGCACTTCACAGGTCAGGCTTTAATTTTCCTGGGATTGGAGTTGGGGCTATTGGCTACAAGTTTTCAAAAATGCTTCCCTATTTAATGGCTCTATTTGGGCGTGAGAGACTTCACACCCACTGTTAAGGGGAGGCTCTGCTCACTAGTGACCCCAGCAATACTAATTCTACAGCAACTAATTTGGGAATTAGCTAGTTCTACCCTTCTTTGGTGGAAAGAGGGGAACGGAAATCTAGTAGTAAGTGAAGGATTTTGCTGTGTATCAGATACCTATAAGCAGAAACTAATTAAGTTATGTATTGATGAAGAGGAAGAGGTAGTCATGGTAAGAAGCATAGTTGTCTACCACTTTCTTCATGTCAAGAAATTTTTCAACAATCATGATAGATTTGTTACTTAACTATTTGTTACACGGTTTTTCAGGTACTGGTTGTTGTAGTGAGGACTGTTTTGTTTTTCCATGATGGTTTGTTTCTGTATATAGAAAGTCTTATTGGGTATTTCTGCAATTGCCCATAGCAGTCTTACTCAGAAAAGGGTCACGTTCACTAAATACTTTTATTTTGAACTAGGCCAAACTTTCCGGATTGCTTTCTAGACTAGTTTTCTCTTCCTGTCCAATAGTTCAAGAACATCCCCTGAGGAAATTTCAAGGCACCTGGGATGATATCACTGCAGCCATATCAGAAGCAGTTAGATGGTTAGCTTCCTTAAATATCGAATTATAACAACTATCCCATTGCAATTGTATGGCTCCATAGTATGATGTTTTTGTTATGATTTTATCTTAATTTAACATATTATCTCCTCTATTGTACTGTCCACTTATATTATCTCTATATCTCTCTGTCTCTTTCTCTCTGTTTCTGTCTATCTATCTATCTATCTATCTATCTATCTATCTATCTATCTATTGATACAATATTTAAACTAAATTTGTATATCAGTGATTGCATGACCTCTGTAGATGCCATATCTTAAATAAAATAAAAATTCCTGTCCAAGATAGTATGGCAAGAGAAATTGGCCTAAAGGATCAGATCAATGTCTAGCTGGGTGAAATCTGAGTCCTTTTCATGTGGCTTCCTACAGTCTGGCCACAGGGCAAACCGGTAGCAACCCACAACTGGTTCAGGCAATTTGATGTTTTTGTACGCAATATTGATAAACTTTACTATACAGGAAACAAAGGGATCGATGTACTGGGCTGGGCTGGCTTCTGCTGGGTATTTTGGGGTGAAGAAGGGACTGATTGAGGTGTCTTTAAGGACACTTCTAAAGCCATCAAGTTAAAGAACCATAATATACTGTATTGTATCGTGGGTGGAGTTATCGCAAGCCGTCCCAACCAATCCTTGCTGTCCTTGGAGTCTCTTATAGACCCAATCATTGCTCAAATCATGGTTCCAACACAGTTGTTTAAATACACTGCTGTCATTATGCAAAACAAATGTTGCACCCTGATAAAAACAATCCCACAAAATCCAAGGATTGTAGTATGACTTTCTGCGGATTTAAACATCAGAACAGAAAGATATAAGTAAAATATTTCTTTTTGTTAATTTTTGTTTCGGTTTGACTTGTGCTCCCTACCCAGCCAGCAATAAAGAAGCAATAATGTCTGCCCTCATAAGTTAATTTCATCTCGGATCATTATAGTGGGCAGAACAGGGTTGGCTGGTAGTTACCGGTAAATTACACAAGGACTTAATTGTGATCTGGAAAAGTAACTAGCTTTACTCTTGAAAAAAAAAAAGACAAAGTTATCTTTACTCAAAATCTTAGCAACTGTGTTTTTTTCTTGAGTTATTCATTATTATAAGGATGAAAATAAAGTATCAGAGGAATAGAAACACTCATGCTATCATTAGCAGAATAAGATTCATACTTCTAAGTCTCCCTTAAAAGCGTCTTCAGCAGTTTGCAACCTGTCTCATGTTTCACAGCAAAAGTACAGTCTGCCAGGTGCCAATATAAATTCCAACTGCTACCCATAATTAGTTCCTGTTTGCTGAGTTAATCCTTTACATGGTATTGCCTGGGGTGGGGTGTGGTGGGGAATCCTCGGTTGAGTGATATTTTTTCAGGAATACAACTAGAAATAAGGAATGAAAAGAATGAGAAGTTGCAGTATCAGCAAAGCTCAAGCAAGGCAGTACTATCAATGGTCAGTTGATACAGGATCTTCCAACAGTCCTTAAATACCAGCTGCTAGGGAGGAAAAAATGTTTCACTTATACCTTCCTCTCTATGCCTTAGACTTCCCAGATGTACCCAGTTGGCCACTATTTGGTCAATGAGCATTGGATTAAAGGTAGTCCTTGACTTACAACCATTCATTTAATAAATATTCCAATTTATGAGAGTACTTTAAAAAAAGTGACTTACGGCCTATAAATTCTAATACTTACGACCAATCATAACATAGCAATTCACTTAATGACTATGGCAAAAAAAAAAAAGCTTGTAAAATTGGGATGCAATTTACTTAGTGACTGCATTGCTAAGCAACAGATGTTCTCGCCTCAGTTGTGGTCATACATTGAGGACTGATCTTTAATTGAATCTTTGGGCCAATACAGCCTATCTCTTACTGTAGTCTTTAGCTATACTGTTTTTTTTAAGTTATGTCATAAACTAGTTTATTTTTTTACCTGCTTGTTCACTGTATACTTATTTCTTATGAAAGAAGAAATCGGCATTCATAACCAATTTACTCTGAATTTGACTATTGTGTAGCTTATTCTACTAATTAATATGATCCAGAAGTGGGTTTCACAAATTGTTGCCACTGGTTCGCCGCGCTCACGCACACTTGTTTCACTTGCACACGTGCGCCTTCCATGCATGCGCCCGGCCTTCCACACACTCGCTGTGCACACACACGCCTTCCACACATGCGCCCAGCCTTCTGCACATGCGCTTTGCTCATGCGCCCAGCCTCGAAAACATGGCTAAAAAGGACAGCATTACGTCTGGGTGGGTGGACAGGCACACCCTCAGTTGCTGCTACCAGTTTACCCGAACCGGTCCTAGCCATCTGAATACCACCTCTGATATGATCCCTGCACAGAGGGAGGAGGAGAAAAATCTTGGCCATCTTTCTATTCTTCTTGTCTTCCCATCTTCTTCCACCAGTGCAAGAAGAACAAAGATAGGGCCAGCACGCTGTTTGACAAAAAAGTGGATGGGAAGAGAGTCCACTTAAAATGTAACAGGTTTCCTCTAGACTTGCCCAAAGAAGCTGGGGTTTATTGAATAGACATTGCTGGTAGAAGAGCAAAAGGACAGCAGAGCACAACTTTTAAGAAAGTGAAAAGGACAGCTGTGATGGGGAGGAAGTAGGACCGGGTTGCTCCCGGTTCTGTCCAGTTCTATAAAACCGGTAGTAAAAGTGGTGGGAGGCTCCATCCACCCGCCCGGACGTCATAATTGACTATCTCTTCATGCACAGAAGTGCGCACACATGCTCCCATTGTGAACCGGTAGTAATGGCCTATCCACCCACCCTGATGAGATTACTGTACTTCTAGCTTTCCACAGGGCACATGCCTCTTTTTGTAGTACCTTGTCCTTTGTTTTTTAGGGGACATAACAAATGCAGCAGCAGAGGAAAGTAGAAAGATATATTTTTAATCTACTTCAAGGCTGTCAAACTTGCAGCCCACGGGCCGGATGCATCACGAGCTGACCATGCCCACACCCGGTTTAGTGAAGAGGAAAAAAGTTGCGATACCTCACATGACGACGCGGATTTGACACCCCTGATCTACTTTTTTGCCTATTAAAGCAAACATCTGATGGTTCTGGAGATCGGTCTCCAAATGCCATTTTCTCTCCCCCAATTGTTGTCTGCTTTAATCAGTAAACACTTTACATATAGCAATTTTTAACCTCTCATCCTGTGGGTTTGTTTGTTTTTTCCTGGGGGTGGGTGCGTGAGGGAATTACTATTTGTGACATTTGACACAAAAACGGGGGTAGCGTCTGACCTATGTATTTTCCTATGGCAATGTACTCTGCAATTCAAAGAGGCCCAAGCAGAACAGGGCAACCTGCTTGATTTGCGGAATATGATACAGCTGTTCTGGGTTCAGTAAACTGGCTCCCAAAACCATCTGCAAACTAACTTCTTTGCAGTTGATTTAAAAGAAATCTAATTTCCAGATGGAGGGAGAGGCTCTAGGGGGCAATTTTTCTCTCTCAACCTTTGCAAACCTAATAAGCGAAGAAAGAAAAAAACCAAGCCTCTAATTAGGAACTTCATTGTTTGCATTTATTTGTTTAAAACATTTGTATAGCTGCCCGTCTTAATCCAAGTAGAAAACAAATGACACACAGGTATATAATAGGTTGTCTAGCCCAGGCAGGTAAAGAACCAAACAACATTAAGCTATTGATGTACTGAATTCATTGAGTCTTACCAAACTGAGAAACTAGCAGCCTTTTCCCTCCCCCACACGTGTCGTCCCGTCCGTTCCCCCCCCCCCCATGAACAGACTGAGCAGTCTCTTTAAAGGGACAATCATCTGGCTGCTACATCTGTCATTGCATTGATCGACAGGCTTGATTCAACTGAGCAGGCTGGCTAGGCCAGTGTCCCCTTCCCCCCACCCCACTGCTCCATAAACTGTGCACTTAATGGAAGAGGATGGACCATCCTAGACAGGAGAAGAGCCATATTAGTCCATGGGGGCAAAAAACAAGAGGGAGTCTGGTAATACCTTGTCCAACTTAACAAATTTTATGAGAAGGCATCAGCTGTTATGAGCTGCGTTTCATGTCATCCGCTGCACGGAGTGGCTGCACTGAGGAGATATGGGAAAGGTGGAGGCAACTAGGAAGCAGAAATAAATCGGCCCTGCAGATTACACATGACGCAGACTGCTAGTATCTTATCAATTAACAATTGATCAATCCATTCTGTGTGTTGAGACTTTCTCAAATTGCTTGAAACTTTTTAATGTATGTCAGTTCAGCAATTCCTCACTACATGGTGCTTTCAAAAGTCCCATGTTTCCAAATCAGGTCTGCCACAGAGTGCTGCTCTTCAATCAAAAGAAGACAATAGCTGTGCTCCCTTGCTAGAACCTTTAAGACTTTAAAGGCTCAATACAAGATGTAAACAAATTAATTCTCCTGCCCAGCCCATCAGTGGTAGCAGTGTCTTAAGGGATCTTTGCTTCTGTATTCAGACTCCTTTATTCTGGTCCATCTCATCCAATCAGGCATCAGCCTTCCCCCAATTAATTTACTGAATAATTTCCTTACAGGTGAAAACCTGCTAGTCTCTGTTTCTCACTCCATTGGCCAAGCGATATACCTGAGTTCTTTATAGCCCCTGAGCTTCCTTGCAGCAGCATCTATGGCAGGTGGGGAGGAACTGGCAAGAAGGTGGATGGAGCATCATGATACAAGCCCCACCCTTCGGGGACTTATATCACAACACACATTAAGTGGTTAATTCTGACAATCTCAACCCTGCAGACATAGCTGAAACCTTGGCTTCTATTCCCTTCCCCTCATCCAGACATGGATCTCAAGCATTCAACCTCATAACTCAGGGGGGTCAAATTCGATTTAATTGAGGCCGCATCACGGTTGTATTTCACCTTGGGGGACCGGGGTTGTGTGGCCAGGGTGGGCGTGGCCAGCTCAATGTGACTTATGTCAGGGGCACATGTGGTGTCCCGAGTGCTCTGCCAGAGAAAATGGGCTCCTGAACTCCATTTTCGGCTGCGACAGCCTCCTGCAACCCTCTGCTAGCAAAAATGGAGCTCAGGAGGGCCACATGAGGCCCTCCTGAGCTCCATTTTCACTGGCAGAGGCACCGTAGGACAGTCCTTCACCGTTTCCAGGGCGGCCCAATGGGCCAGGTTTAAGAACCCCATAGGCCTGATCCAGCCCACAGGCCTTGACTTTGACACCCCTGCCATAACTCCTTACTTTTATGTCTTTATTAACTACTGGGTTTTGTTTCTGCCTCTCTGCTCCTTAGGAGAAACATCATTTGAGCAGAGGTTCATAATTTTAAATTCCCTACATGCTCTAAACTGCCCAACAGCTATCACTAACTATTAATTTCTTTGCAGATTCTTTCCTTATTGGAACTGCATCTACATGGATTAAGTGCATCTACTATCATTAAGTGTTGTACCTTATGATTCTTGATGTACATATCTTTTCTTTTATGTACACTGGGAACATATGCACCAAGACAAATTCCTTGTGTGTCCAATCACGCTTGCCCAATAAAGAATTCTATTCTATTCTATTCTATTCTATTCTATTCTATTCTATTCTATTCTATTCTATTCTATTCTATTCTATTCTATTCCATTCCATTCCATTCCATTCCACTACACTACACTACACTACACTACACTACACTACACTACACTACACTACACTACACTACACTACACTACACTACACTACACTACACTACACTCCATTCCATTCCATTCCATTCTATTCTATGGAAGTATGCAGTGGGATACCCCAAGACTGTCTTAGGCGCAGTATTCTTCAATATCATCAATGATTTAGATGAGGGGATAGATCATCAAATTTATCAAATTTACAGATACCAAGATGACAGGAATAGCCAACACTCCGGAAGATAGGCTCAAGATACAGAAGGATCTTGACAGACTTGAACACTGGGCCCTATCTAACAAAATGAAATTCAGTGGTGAGAAAAGTAAAGTTCTACATTTAGACAAGAAAAACCAAATGCATAGGTATAAAATAGATGGTGCCCGGCTCAATAATAGTACTATGAGAGGGATCTTGGAGTCCTGGTGGACAATCACTTAAATATGAGCCAGCAGTGTGCTGTAGTTGCCAAAAAAGCCAACACAGTCTTAGGCTGAATGAACCGAGGTGTAGAATCAAGATTACGTGAAGTGTTAATTACCACTTTATAATGCCTTGGTAAGACCAAACTTGAATATGGAATCCAGTTTTGGCTGCCATGATATACAAAAGATGTTGAGACTCTAGAAAGAGTGCAGAGAAGAGCCACAAAGAAGATAAGGGGCCTGGAGGCTAAAACATATGAAGAATGGTTGCAGGAACTGGTTATGTGTAGTTTAATGAAAAGAAGGACTAGGGGTGATATGTTCCAAAATCTAAGGGGCTGCTACAAAGAAGTGGGGGTCAGCCTATTTTCCAAAGCACCTGAAGGCATCACCAGAAGTAATAGATGGAAACTAGTCAAGGAGAGAAGCAACCTAGAACTAAGGAGAAATTTCCTGATAGAACAATTGATCAATGGAATTATTTGCCTCCAGAAGGCAAGTGCTCCAACACTGGAGGTTTTTAAGAAGAAATTGGACAACCATTTGTCTGAAATATTATAGGGTCTCCAGCTTGAGCAGGGAGTTGAATTAGAAGACCTCCAAGCAGTGGTGGGATTCAAATAATTTAACAACCGGTTCTCTGCCCTAATTATTTCTTCCAATAACCAATTCACCAAACTGCTCAGAAAGTTAACAACCGGTTCTCTCGAAGTGGTGCGAACTGGCTGAATCCCACCACTGCCTCCAAGGTCCTTTCCAGTTCTGCTGTTCTGTCCATTAGGTTCTTATCCCTTGAAGTCCTCTAGTTACAGACCTTTGCAAGCTGAGGTTTCTCCACGATACACCTTTCCTACCAAATTCCAACCAACTAGCACCAAGTCTAATTCCATGTATTATTCCTTAACTCTAAAGCAATCTGCAGGATTGCATAGTTTAAATACCAAAGGAAACTGCCACTTCTTCAACTTATTATTAGTACTTTTTGCTCATTTTTTTGCTGCAGTCATTCCTCTAAATTTTGACAAGATCCAGAATTAAAATTCAACAATGAATATATGGAGTGTATCATTGTTGGGTAGTGCTGTAAAGTTTCAGCTGAATTACAGCTGCCAACTTTTCTCAATGATTTGATCTCATTGTCTTCCCATAAGAATAAGCATAATGAGAGGATTTAGGCAACTATATATTTCCGAAAATTTATCTATATACAGAATTATCTATATGAATGGCATTTTATGTTTGTATCCAGGCAAAATATAATATTTCTTTCTTTGAGACATATGTACTGCTGATATGCTATTTGCTTTTTCAGCAAGAAAGGAAAATCGATTTGGTTCGCCTGTTAAAACACACTCCTACAATTTTTACTTTTTGAACTAGCATATATATTGCTTTTGAACTTTTGAACTAATATATATATATATATTGTACAATACAGTACAATTCATTTTCACCTTCCTGTAAATTGTATTTTATAATGTAGTTCCCCATCAAAACAAAAGTGTAAAAATATATACACAAGAGAAAATTGCATAGTATAAGACATACATTAGGGAAAATTGTTTGCAAAGAAGTATATATCAGAGGAAATGCCTGCAACACTACAAATTTTTAAGTATACGATATGAAAATACATACAGGTTTTGATGGAGGCATTCTTTAAAAAAGTAAAATTCAAGGGCAAACCCAAGAAAATCTTTATAAAAATGCATATTCTAATTTTAAAAAATCTAAAATCAAATACTATAGTAATATGTAAATGTATTTTAAAAAGACAATTCAGTTTCCATATTTTTCACATGAATGTGAAAGACTGTGCATTAAATGTAAATGTAAAGTTAAACAACCAAAATAAAGACAAAAGTGAGTTTTATATGTAATATAAACCTAATATAAAAAGATCTACTGGTATATAGTGAAGGGAAAAAGAAAAGCAAAAAATCCTGTACTAAATTACCCATGGAAATAAAATATTTTTCAAAAGACACATAT